>NC_091177.1:25293276-25515776 GCF_040958095.1 Procambarus clarkii
ATTCGCGATGACCTTGTTACTCTGATTTTTGGCTCAAAGTTTTAAATGGAGGTGGGGTTTCTTCCCTTTTCCCTGGTTTCTTTTTCGCTTCTGTTTTAGTCTTGTTTTATTAACATTATTTTGGTGGCGGATGTAGGTGCAGAATGTTAACTAGTGAATCCCATTCTTCAATGGCTTTTCTAATCATTGTAGTTGCTGTGGAATGTGCATTTAATGCAGCGTCTGTCGTTGGATTACTGTTGAGCTTGATGCGCAGGGCTTCAGTAGCTTCACATTCCAGTAAGAAGTGCAATAGTGGCGCTTCTGCTTCTGTTCCACTGATATGACACTCTTTAACTATTTGGTTTATTATCTCCCAGCAGCACTTGTAACACAGTCTGAGTCTGTTTATGGCTATGCTAATATCTTTGGATATACTTTTCTCAGGCTTGAAAGAGAACCATGAACCCAGTGGCTTGTTCGTACCATATCGCAGTGGATCTTCCTTCTGCTACTTTGGCTCTGTAGCGACTTTTGATAGTTGGGAGTATTTTCTTCTTGATTTGCTCCTTAATCTGTGAAAACTAGGAGGTATTTGAATCTGTACAACAGGTAGAGCAGTGGTAGTTTTTGCTTGTGAGTCTGCATTTTCAACTCTGGTTTCACTTCAAAACGCATAAATCTTTCACCTTTCACCGCGCACCTTGTTGAAGACCTTATAGCCCGTAAGGGTCTAGTGCACCACTGTCACTAGGTGCTGGAGCCTAGTGACCGCTAGCAACTTGATTAATGCTTTTGTGATTTTTGTAAATATGTATGTATAATGTGGTGTCATGCTTATAATTTTGCCGTCAGTAAATTGGTAAATTTTTGTTGGACTTTCCCTTAACCACTAGACGGAACTATTGTAGTCCAGGAGGCTTTTGGTAATTTCTGAATTGTTCTAGGCCGCCAACGATGCTGTGGGACTCCATGACATGACCAGCTCTCTCTCGCACACACATGCACACACACACACAGCACCACACTAACGCCCTCTCTCTAGCACACACACACACACAAAACAGTACATTAATGCTCTCTTATTCTTGCACACACACACACACACACACACACACACACACACACACACACACACACACACACACACACACACACACACACACACACACACACACACACACACACACACACACACACACACACACACACACACACACACACACACACACACACAAACACACAAAAGAACTTTTTTAGTGTCAGAGTGGTTGACAAATGGAATGCATTAGGAAGTGATGTGGTGGAGGCTGACTCCATACACAGTTTCAAGTGTAGATATGACAGAGCCCGATAGGCTCAGGAATCTGTACACCTGTTGATTGACGGTTGAGAGGCGGGACCAAAGAGCCAGAGCTCAACCCCCGCAAACACAACTAGGTGAGTACTAGGTGAGTACACACACACACACACACAGACACACACACACACACACACACACACACACACACACACACACACACACACACACACACACACACACACACACACACACACAAACACACGCACACACACACACACACAGAAACACACACACACACACACACACACACAGACAAACACACACACTCACACAACACCACACTGGCGTATACTATGCTGCACCTATTGAATGACGATCAGTGAGAAAGATAGGAAGGAATAGCATACCAGGAACACGTGGAGACAGCAATGATGACAGCACCAGGAAAGGACAGGCGACCCAACCCCGTCATATGGACATCACCTCAAACTTATCTAGTATGTGCTTGCTCGGGGTTGTTGGAAATAAACCAACATTTAATTGTTATTGTATGCTAAGCATAGCATTTATTAACACTACTAACTTGTAGAACTAATTAAAACAAATATTTCCCTACTGTGCGTCATCTGACAAATTCTTCCTACTAGGGATTGCGATATTGTGTCAGATTAATTTCGCAGAGGTATAAATAATTTCTACATGTTAGAGAATTAAATAATATTCTCATTTTCTGTCAGTATTCTTTCTAAATATTATTAACTGAAAGTATAGCCACTAGTGATCTAATAACAACGTGTTATCAGCTAAAAGATCACTACATAACAGTTTATCTGATATATAAAATCATCATGGAGGAATCAGAAATTTCCCTCTATATCTCGTCTAGTAAGAACACTGTTCGTATTAATTATTACTTGACGAGAATTTACATATCACAAACTCCCTATAATTGCATCCCCAGCTTTTATTGTCTCAACAGAATAATTATAAAGAAAAAGAATTTTCCATCTCTATTGAAACAGGTTCACGCATGCGCGACCGAGACGGGGGTTGAGGGAGGGAGGTGTGCATGAGGACTCGACTCTGCTCTGGAGACTTGAGAGGAGCGCCATAGCTTACTGGCGAACACGTGATCAGCCTTTGCTATTAATTGGTCTGGAGTACGTTAATGACCGGACCACAACGAATTTTGTGACTGCTGTGACTCCACCAGCGATCCTAGGATCGTATCGGCGAACATCCATACGGTCATGTGGCGATTTATACTTATAACGAAACTTCTTATATTTATTCTTTGCCCTTGTTCGTTATTATGTCGCGTGCCCTTCTCTAAATACAAGTACGTCCCCAGTGAACTAAATTTACTCCCGTTATTGTCTAATGGTATAATCAGTAGAGTGTAAGCAAATTCTACATTGTACTGGGTTTACAGCGTGTGTTGAGATCGTCTGAGGGAGAGATCAACGCCCCTGCCATACTTGTCGCACGCATGTTACAGCAGGTTCCATATGATGCTATCCCCACACTCGCTTTACTGTTCACTGTCACAGCTAACAGGCTGAATTCTTTCTAGTTCATTTACTAATCTCTTAAATGCAATTGAGATATAACAATATCTAATCATTATAAATCATTTATGTATGCCATATAACTTTTGTGCATAATATCCTTATTACTTTACTAATATATTAGATATGAATAATTATCTTATTTTATGCTAATTAATGCATTATTCTGTCATTGATTAATTCTTGTTCTACCAAGATTGATTTATTGAACTTTATTTAATTTTTGATTTATGCCTGTTAGTGAAATTTTACTAACCCTATCAATGAAGAACCAGCATCGATTCAGTGTACTAGGAATGTATTAATTTTTAGTATTAACCCACCAAGTAGTTTGGAATGTTAATCTCTTAATTATCATGATTACAGTTCATTAATGCTCTACATATGGTTTCATAGTGATTATACCGTTCATAGGCACTGGTATCTAAGTTCAGTTTATTACCACATTTTTTTCCCCTTTTTAGTAAAAAAAGGGTGGTCCTTCGAATATTTCACTTTAATCAATAAAATATTACTTACATTAAGAGTTAGATTTCCCACAGGGGTGAGCTGATGGTAGGTACTATCTCTAGGTCATCAAATACGGTGTACATAGTGACTTAAAATAATTAATTTAAAATATATCTGAGATATTTAGACCTACAATTCCGGGTGGCTTATTCTGGGTACAGGTTCTTGACACCTATATGCGACACAGGTCCTGGTGACCGTAAATACCCCCTCTCACCCCACCAATCCCACCAGCTTCCCACTCCCTCTCTCACTCCTCCCTAGAAGCCCCATCCCACACACACAAATGCACATGTTAGTGGATCCACCTGCATAGAATATCGCACACACGCTCACGCGCGCGCACACACACACGCACACACGCACACACACACACACACACACACACACACACACACACACACACACACACACACACACACACACACACACACTTACACACACACACTTACACACACACACACACACACACACACACACACACACACACACACACACACACACACACACACACACATAGAGCAGTAGTAGTAGCAGGCATTGAAGAACAAACAGGGACCAGACCAAAGGAGCGGAGAGACAAGGACAAAAACATGATTAAAGAGATCCTTAAAGAGGTAAGGATGGAGGGAGCTGAGCGAAATGTTGAAAAGGTTTTCAGGCTTGGAAAGTACAACAAGGACAGAGACCGAATGATAAAGGTGGTTTTCATGAGCGAAATCGCGAAAGAGGAACTGCTAGCAAGGAAGTGTTGTCTAAAAGGTGTAGAGAAGTTCAAGAAAATATTCCTGCAGAGGGATATGACAAGGGAAGAGAGAATACGGACAGCAGACGCTGTCTGCATCTGAGGAAGACAGCTGAGGAAGACGCTGAGGAAGGAGCGCAGGGAGAGAGAAGGAAATCAGAGTACCACAACCCAGAACCCTACAATCCCAGAGGGAAGTGGAGAACCCTCCTCAAACAGTGCAACAGCCACAGGGATTGGGGCACCACCCCCAAATTCTACCCAACAGACACCCAACCTGCCCCATCCCCTGTCAGCCCCCCACTAAGTACCCACCTAGGGCACCCTCCCCCCACCCACCCCCCTCCCCCCACTCACCCCCCTTCTCCCCCTCACCCCTCTCCCCAGGACCTCCCTTCTCCCCCATCCCCCATGCCCTCCCTTCTCCCAGATGCCTTCCCGTCTCTCCCACCCCCATGCCCTCCCTTCTCCCCCTCCCCCCTAAGCCCCCCACTCTCCCCCACCCCACCTAAGTCTTCCCCTCTCCCCCACTCCCCTAAACCCTCCCCTCTTCCTCACCCACCTCAGCCCTCCCTTTTCCCCCACGCCCCCCAAGCCCTCCACCCTTTTCTCTCCCCCCAAGCCCCCCCATCTCCCCTATCCCCCACAGCCTCTCCTCCCCCCATGCTTCCCCAACCCTCCCTCTCTTACCCACCCCCTGTACCCTCCCCCTCTTATCCACCCCCTGTACCCTCCCCCTCTTATGCACCCCCTGTACCCTCCCCCTCTTATCCACCCCCTGTACCCTCCCCCTCTCCCCCACCACCCCAAGCCCTCCCTCCTCCACCAATCCCCCCGTGCCAGGTCCCCCCAGCTCCCACTCACCCCAGATCCCAAAGGTCCCCCCCAGAAAAGAAGCAGAAGAGAGTCAGTTTCAGGGTGATGTACTCGAACATAGATGGGATCACAAGCAAGACAAGTGAACTAAGGGAAAGAGCACAAGAAGTTAACCCAGATGTAATCGGACTCACTGAAACAAAACTCTCTGGAATCATAACGAATGCCGTGTTTCCCCAGGAGTATACAGTAATAAGGAAAGAGAGGGAAGGTAGAGGAGGAGGCGGAGTGGCCCTACTCATGAGAAGGGAATGGAGTTTTAAGGAGATGGCCATCCCGGGCTGTGAGGAGTTCAGAGACTACATAGCAGGCACCATAACAATGGGAGGACCAAGAATAGTAGTAGCAGTAATATACAACCCTCCACCAAATGACAGGAGACCCAGTCAAGAGTATGAAAACAACAACAAGGCAGTTAACACTATAATTGAGAGGGCAGCCTCTGCTGCCTGTAGAAATAGACCCCACCTGCTCATCATGGGCGACTTCAATCACGGAAAGATTGACTGGGAGAACAAGGAACCGCATGGAGGCGAGGATACGTGGAGAGCCAAACTATTGGAGGTGGTGACAAGCAACTTTTTAACGCAGCATGTCGGAGAACCCACAAGGATGAGAGGCAATGACGAACCAGCGAGACTCGACCTAGTCTTCACTCTGAACGACTCCGACATAAGAGAAATCGGTTTTGAGGACCCAGTAGGAATGAGCGACCACAGTGTACTGGTGTTTGAGTACTTGATTGAAGAAGGGTTATTGAACTCGAGGAGGGATACCGAAACCAAAAGGTTAGCATACCGAAAGGGAAACTATGAGGGGATAAGAAAATTCCTAACAGATATAGCATGGGAAACAGAGCTCAGGGGAAAGACGGCCCAAGATATGATGGATTACATCACGCAAAAGTGCAAGGACGCAGCAAACAAGTTTGTCCCAGTCCAAAAGGAAAACAGAGAAATGAAGATGAGAAACCCATGGTTTAATCAAAGATGTAGGCTAGCTAAGCAGCAAAGTAAAAGGGCATGGAGAAACTATAGGAATAACAGGACACTGGAGAGCAGAGAAAGATACCAGAATGCCAGGAATGAATATGTCAGGATGAGAAGAGAGGCAGAAAGACAATACGAAAATGACATCGCAAGCAAGGCAAAGACTCAGCCTAAATTGTTGCATAGCCACATTAGGAGAAAAACAACAGTAAAGGAACAGGTTATGAGATTAAGGATAGGGGCGGAAGGATTCACTACAAATGACAAGGAAGTGTGTGAGGAATTGAATAAGAAATTCCAGGAGGTCTTCACCTTAGAACAAGGAGAAATTCCAGAGGTAAGTGAGGGAATAGCTAACCAGGAACCACTGGAAGAGTTTGAGATTACCAGTGGGGAAGTAAGGAAGTGTTTACTAGAGTTGGACGTGACGAAGGCTATAGGCCCAGATGGAATCTCCCCTTGGGTTCTAAAGGAAGGAGCAAGAGAACTGAGCCTACCACTCTCCATAGTGTATAACAAATCACTGGCAACAGGGGAACTGCCAGATACTTGGAAAGCAGCTAACGTAGTCCCGATATACAAGAAAGGGGATAGACAGGAGGCACTGAACTACAGGCCAGTGTCCCTAACCTGCATACCATGCAAGCTGATGGAGAAGATTGTGCGAAAAAAACTAGTGGAGCATCTGGAGCGAAGGAACTTTGTAACACAGCATCAACATGGGTTCAGGGATGGCAGGTCCTGCCTCACAGGGTTACTTGAATTCTACGACCAGGCAACAAAAATAAGGCAAGAAAGAGAAGGGTGGGCAGACTGCATATTTTTGGATTGTCAGAAAGCCTTTGATACAGTGCCACACAAGAGGCTAGTGCGAAAGTTGGAGATGCAGGCTGGAGTGAGAGGGAAGGTACTCCGGTGGATAGAGGAATACCTAAGCAACAGGAGACAACGAGTCTGTGTGAGGGGTGAGGTCTCAGATTGGCGAGACGTCACAAGTGGAGTCCCGCAGGGGTCAGTCCTTGGACCTATACTGTTTCTGGTATATGTAAATGATCTCCCAGAGGGTATAGATTCGTTCCTCTCAATGTTTGCCGACGATGCAAAAATTATGAGGAGGATTGAAACAGAGGATGATAGTAGGAGGCTACAAGATGACCTGGATAGACTGAGTGAATGGTCCAACAAATGGCTGTTGAAGTTCAACCCGAGTAAATGCAAAGTAATGAAACTAGGCAGTGGAAACAGGAGACCAGGCACAGGATACAGAATAGGAGATGAAGTACTTAATGAAACAGACAGAGAGAAAGATCTAGGAGTTGATATCACACCAAACCTGTCTCCTGAAGCCCACATAAAGAGAATAACGTCTGCGGCATATGCGAGGCTGGCTAACATCAGAACGGCGTTCAGGAACCTGTGTAAGGAATCATTCAGAATCTTGTACACCACATATGTAAGACCAATCCTGGAGTATGCGGCCCCAGCATGGAGCCGGTACCTTGTCAAGCACAAGACGAAGCTGGAAAAAGTCCAAAGGTATGCTACTAGACTAGTCCCAGAACTAAGAGGCATGAGTTATGAGGAAAGGCTGCGGGAAATGCACCATCCGACACTGGAAGACAGAAGAGTAAGGGGGGACATGATCACAACCTACAAAATCCTCAGGGGAATCGACCGGGTAAACAAGGATGAGCTATTCAACACTGGTGGGACGCGAACAAGGGGACACAGGTGGAAGCTGAATACCCAAATGAGCCACAGAGACGTTAGAAAGAACTTTTTCAGTGTCAGAGTAGTTAGTAAATGGAATGCATTAGGAAGTGATGTGGTGGAGGCTGACTCCATACACAGTTTCAAATGTAGATATGATAGAGCCCAATAGGCTCAGGAATCTGTACACCAGTTGATTGAGGGTTGAGAGGCGGGACCAAAGAGCCAGAGCTCAACCCCCGCAAGCACAATTAGGTGAGTACAATTAGGTGAGTACACACACACACACACACACACACATATATGGGGGGCTGGTGGCTGACTGAACAGCAGGCTGGACGCATGATCTTGTGGTCCCGGGTTCGATGCCCTGGGCCAGCGAGAAACAATGGGTAGGGTTTCTTTCACCCGGTTGCCCCTGTTACCTAGCAGTAAATAGGTACTTGGGAGTTAGTCAGCTGCCACGGGTTGCTTCCTGGTGTGTGTGTGTGTGTGTGGTGTGGAAAAAAATAGTTGTTAGTAACAGTTGATTGACAGTTGAGAGGCGGGCCGAAAGAGCAGAGTTCAAACCCCGCAAGCGCAACTAGGTGAATACACACACACACACACACACAAGGGGCCTGGTAGCCTGGTGGATAGCTCGCAGGACTCGTAATTCTGTGGCGTGGGTTCGATTCCCACACCAGGCAGAAACAAATGGGCAAAGTTTCTTTCACCTGAATGCCCCTGTTACCTAGCGGTAAATTGGTACCTGGGAGTTAGTCAGTTGTCATGGGCTGCTTCCTGGGGTGTGTGTGTGTGATGTGGAGGGAAAAAAATAGTAAACAGTTGATTGACAGTTGAGAGATGGTCCGAAAGAGCAAAGCTCAACCCCCGCAAACACAACTAGGTGAATACACATACACAAACACATCCTCCCTTCCCCTCACCCTACCTGCCCCCATCCAAATGCTCACCCAACCATCCCTCCACCCTACTCCATTCTGACCCTGTCACCCCTTCCCCATTAACACCATGTCCCCCCTCCCACCTTTCCCCCTGTCCCCCCTCCCCCTTCATCCCATACCCTCCCTATCCCTCCTCCTCCCCTCACCCTGTATCCTCCATGTCCCCCCTATCTCCTTAACCCACACCCTACCTGTCTTCCTCTTCCTCTTGATCCCCCACCCCACTCCACAAAACCCTATGAAACTCTGAAAACCACCTCACAGATCTTCTCACCCAGGGAACAGCTTTCCCCACCAGCAGAACGCTCGCAGAGAAGGGGACAAGAAAATGAACAGAAGAAAGTGAGCTTCAAGGCAATGTATACTAACATAGATGGGATTACAAATAAAACAAGTGAACTCGGAGAATGGGCACTACAAGAAAACCCAGATATAATAGCAATCACAGAAACAAAGCTAACAAAAACCATAACAAGTGCAGTGTGTCCACAGGACTACTATGTAGTGAGGAAAGAGAGAGAAGGGAGAGGAGAAGGTATAGCTTTGCTGATAAGAAAAGGTTGGAGTTTTGAAGAGATGGTAAATCAGAACTGTGAAGGTTTCAGTGACTACATATCAGGCATTATAGCAACTGGAGGACAGAAAATTATAGTAGTAGTCATATATAACCCCCCACCGAACGACAGAAAACCCAGACAGGAATATGATAGAAACAACATGGCCACCATCAATATAATAGAGAGAGCAGCTTCTGTGGCTAGCAGGAACGGATCCAGACTACTAACCTGTCCTCTAAAAAATAATATCAACATTTGCAGTTTGACCCAAGTGATACTTCCTTAAACAGCAATGGTGCTTCAACACTGGTACCACAGAAGCACGTGAAACTCCACTCCAATGCTTCTCCTCTCACAGCTTGGGGTCCAACTCCTCTCAATGAGGACTGTTCTTCCACAGAGCTCAGTATTTTTTCAATAGCCTTGGAGTACCATCCACTGACTCCTCCTCTCCTGGCTCGAAGTTCTCTCAGCAACTCCTTTCCCCAGACAAACCTGCAACCCATTGACACGCCAATAAATATGTTTCCCAATAAACAAATAACTAACATAAACTACACAGTAAATGTCTTCATCCAACATCTCTCTGCTTCCCACATGCTGTGAGGGGAGTCCCATACGTTTGGGCTGGTCCATCCTCTGCCTGGCCGGGGCTCCTCGCCCTGGAGACAGCCGGCAGCTGTCCCTGTCAGTTGCCCTCAGGAGCTCGGCGAGGAAGGATGCGCCGCCCATCCCTCCAGCTGGCTCCCTTGACTTAATTCCCTTATTCAGGATTTCTGCCTTAACAAAATATGCCTAATATATCAATAAACATTCGCCAAGGTCACTGGGCACACGACCACTACAGGCAATCACTCTCAACTGGTTTAAAATGGCTTACCACAAAATTTGGTCCGCTCGCAGTATCTCTCCTCATTGGTCATATACCTCTGCAGGAATACGTTTTCGAACTTCAGTATATTGAATAGGCTGCTCTTCTTTGCTAAAATTTCTTCTTTTGTGGCCTCGCTTTTGAAAACCACTCTTATCATTCGATCTCTGTTCTTGTTATACTGGCGAATCCTGAAAACCTTTTCTGTATTCTGTTCTTCCCTTTCTATCTGTACCCATTCAAGGATCTCTTTAACTGTGGCTCTGTCCATATCTATCCTCTCCCCTGGACTGGCTGCTTAATACCTGCTACAATAAGTGTTCTTTCTCTCTCTATCAGTTGGCTTGTGCATCTTGCTGCTTCTTAAGAAATAACAACTTTCATGGCAATTTCCTGTACTGAAGAGGCAACTTCTGGGGTCGTTCTAAGTATGTCTGCAAATGAGGGTTGTGTTGTAGAAGTCCCTTCTACGGATACATTACCATCTTCCTGAGGGATGGTTCGTGTCTGGTATTGGGGAGGATTCTCTTTCACGCTTTTAATCTCCTCCTTTGCCTCATTCAGCTCGTTCTGCAGGTTGGCTACCTTTTCCCCCATTAGCCTTAGCTCCTCCCTGATTTCTTTCCACATTTGAAAGAGTATCTCTTGAAACGAGTCATCTTGTCCATCTCCATCTGTGTTACGTCTTTCCCTCTGCCATGTTTGTTTCTTATTCCTGTTCACCAATCCAATGTGTGTGTTGGTGGGTGTTTGTGTGCATGTGTGACGACTGTTTGAGTATGTTAGTGTGTGTGTGGTGTATGTGTGTGTGTAGTGAGTGAGTGGATATAGTGGATGGGAGAGTGGGTGTAGTGGATAATTGTGTCTACTCACCTAGTTGTACTTACCTAGTTGTGCTTGCAGGGGTTGAGCTTTGTCTCTTTGGTCCTGCCTCTCAACCGTCAATCAACTGGTGTGCAGATTCCTGAGCCTACTAGGCACTATCATACCTATATTTGAAACTGTGTATGGAGTCAGCCTCCACCACATCACTTCCTAGTGCATTCCATTTATTAACTACTCTGAGACTGAAAAAATCTTTCTAACGTCTATGTGGCTCTGTATTCACCTATTTGTGCTTGCAGGATCGAGCATTGACTCTTGGATCCCGAGTGTGTGCTTGGATCTCTGTGTGCGTGCGTGCGTGCGTACGTGTGCGTGCGTGCGTGTGTGTGTGTGTACTCACCTAATTGTGCTTTGGGGGGTTGAGCTTTGTCTCTTTGGTCTTGCCTCTCAACCGTCAATCAACAGGTGTACAGGTTCCTGAGCCCATACACATGAAAACGAAGCCAGTGTTGGAGTCGCACCCCCTAAATGTGTGACGCTGAACCCTTCTCCAAGAGCAGGAAGCGTACAGGGGGATCTCCTGATCAAAGTTCAAGCACTAATGTTTTTGGTTGGTTGTACAGAAGAGACGTACGCACCTACCTACACCACATAAAACTCCCACCCAATAGAAGCTCTTCCTGCCCCAGAACCTACGAGCTCTCCACTAAGTGGCCACCTGGAACCCCCCTCCTCCCCCCCTCTCCTCAAGGCCATCCCCTCTCCACCACACCCCCCCATACACTCCCTACTCCCCAAGTCCCCCTTTCTTCATCACCACAATTAGCCCTCTATTCTCCCTCACCCTCCTATCATCTCCCTTCCAACACTGTTGCATAAGTCACTAGTATCAAAGGAATCCTAGAGTGAACTAGAGAGTGGCTCCCTTAGGGGAAGCCTTCCAAACATTTGTATTTAATGCATTGCTGGTGCTAGTAATACAGCATCACCTGTACAGTGTACCTGGCTCTCACTGTAAGACTCTAGCAAGAACCACAGGGCATCTACAGCTTTAGGCACCAAACAGCAAGGAGAGTTGTGGGATCGTAATCTGTCCCCCACGGACCTCTGACCCTTGCGGTTAGAGCGCTGACCCAACGGTCCCCCCTATCCCTTCCCTGGCGGGAGGTTGACAGCCGCCAACACTTCAATGATGCCAGCTTTGTACAGAGCACCTGTACATTCCTAGTTATAAGACTTATCTTCCCCACTTTCTCTTATTCTTCTCATTTCGCCATTTCAACAGGTCAAGTGGAACGGTCCAGTGGCCCATGCGGTTACCTGTAAAATCTGGGGGGCCACTTGACTTGGGCATCTGTTCACCCTTGTAGCAGGGTTAGGCTGTCTTAGGGGGGACCTTCTGTCCACACATAGGAGAATAAGTCACTGAGGGCTACCCTCTGCGAGTTCCAACCAAACAAGTGCAATATCCAAGTGTTTGTCCAAGTCGTCTGAGCACTCTCAAACCCACTGAGAGTGCTCTTCCCCTCAGAGCAGGTTTATGACTGTTGGGCGCTGATGACTGGTAAGGCTTGCTGCCTGCTCTGCCATTTGTCATGTTATTCATCATCACATGGTTATAAATGGTATTAACCAGGTATCGGACGATATTATTTCAAATTAATGTCACATGAAGAAGCAGTAATGGAGGAGGTAGCTGCCGGGCCATCAGGGCTCCCCCCCACCATGACCAGTGACACTGTCACCCCACCATCCAGTGATGGGTTTATGACCGTGTTAAGTAAAAATCAGAGAAGGAAACTAAAGCGTGGCGAACAACAGGGTGGACGACGTCCGCTAGCACCAAAGACAGAGTACACACGCCTGGCCTTCCCTAAAGGCACGAGTGTAGCTGACAAGATTGTTTGGAGCAGGGATCTGAGCAAGGCGTACGAACCTGGCTCTGTAGACCTCCTACGTCCACATGTCAACTCTCCATATGTGTACGTTTCAAGACAGAATAAGCAAGTTGTGGGTGCTCTTCAGCAAGGAACAATAGGTGGTATAAAGTTCTCTCTTCAAGATAATCCATCGCGAAACAAGAAGATGGATGAATACCTAGTCTACAGATACCATCACGAGTATCCACTAGAGTGGGGTCTATGAATTAGACGGGGTTCACAAAGCAAGAAGATTGACCAAAAATGGTAAACCCACCAATCAAATAGTCATAGTCTGGAAGAAGCCTGATCCGCCACCTAAAAAGTATTGGTTTGTTGGGGAGTTTGCGCCCCCCAGCACGTTCAGGGTGTGGGAGCCGAACCCTGTGGAGTGTTACGAGTGCTGTGGCAGTGGCCACATAGCTAAGCACTGCTGGTGCTCCACACCCAGGTGTGCTCTTTGTTCCGGTGATCACCCACTGAAGAACTGTCCGTATAAGAAGACCAGAGACCAAAGGAAACTGGAACAGGAGCAACAGAACACTGTAACAGAAGCAGGGCAACAATCTGAAACTGTGACTCCAACTAAACCGCCGCTGAGGTGTTTCAGATGTGGTATGGAGGGAGTCACCATCTGGCACTCAGATTGTACCAAACGGCCCGCCTCCCTTGGCGCAAGGAGGCAAGTGCCCGATACTCAACAAGTGTCTACTGATGCCGGCTCTAGTACTGTTGACCCACCCCATAGTGGTGACAGTACCAGCAACGCCCCTGACAACACACACCAGTCTGAGATAACAGTTGAAGGACAGTTGGCAGCCTTGCAAGCACAGGTAGCAAAACTGACTGGAATTATACAGACGCTACGTCGGGCTCCTCCACAAGAGATACAGCAGCCTCCATGCAGCTGTGTCACAGCCGTGGCCCGCGCTGGTAAAGGTTCCTGTGGTGGTGGTGACGGCGGCGGCGGCGGCGGTGGCGGCGGCGGCGGCGGTGGCGGCGGCGGCGGCGGCGACAGAGAGGAGAGCGACAACAGAGGCGGTGGCAGCGACGTCGTCAGTCAACTCAGGGATGACAACAGTGTTAGTGACACAGACACATTAACTGGAAAAGGAAGTCGACCTGCATCAGAATATTTTAAAATGATTCATGTCCTTAACGAACGCGCTCAAGCCAGGTACGAGAATGAAAAAGTTAATATTATGAGTGACAGTAATTATGCCCTACGACTTACAGAGAGCATTCACTCGCGGACCATCCCGAGTTGCTCAGTGATCAAGAATCTGATGATGTCACCAGATGTTCCTGACGACACAAAACGCCAGGTTGGTGTGGCTCTTTACGTCGTAGAGTCACTTATTGACACATTGTGTGAGTGGGACCTACCTTGACCTTGAGGTTACCTTGAGGTGCTTCCGGGGCTTAGCGTCCCCGCGGCCCGGTCGTCGACCAGGCCTCCTGGTTGCCGGACTGATCAACCAGGCTGTTGGACGCGGCTGCTCGCAGCCTGACGTACGAGTCACAGCCTGGTTGATCAGGTATCCTTTGGAGGTGCTTATCCAGTTCTCTCTTGAACACTGTGAGAGGTCGGCCAGTTATGCCCCTTATGTGTAGTGGAAGCGTGTTGAACAGTCTCGTACCTCTGATGTTGATAGAGTTCTCTCTCAGAGTACCAGTTGCACCTCTGTTTTTCAACAGGGGTATTCTGCACATCCTGCCATGTCTTCTGGTCTCATGTGATGTTATTTCTGTGTGCAGGTTTGGGACCAGCCCCTCTAATATTTTCCACGTGTAAATTATTATGTACCTCTCCCGCCTGCGCTCAAGGGAGTACAGTTTTAGGCTCTTTAGTCGGTCCCAATAGTTTAGATGTTTTACTGAGTGGATTCTAGCAGTAAAGGATCTCTGCACGCTCTCCAGGTCAGTAATTTCTCCAGCTTTGAAAGGTACTGTCATTGTGCAGCAGTACTCCACTCTAGAGAGCACAAGCGTTTTGAAAAGTATCATCATCGGTATAGCATCTCTAGTGTGAAAAGTTCTTGTTATCCAACCTGTCATTTTTCTTGCAGTTGTGACGGCTACTTTATTGTGTTCTTTAAAGGTAAGGTCTTCCGACATGAGTACACCCAGATCCTTTACATTGCCTTTTCGTTCTATGTTATGATTTGCCTGAGTTTTGTACGGGGTTTCCGTTTTTATATTTTCATTTTTTCCATAGCGCATGAGCTGGAACTTATCTTCGTTAACCACCATATTATTTTCTGTAGCCCATAGAAAGACCTGATCTACATCTGACTGGAGGTTCGCCGTGTCCTCTATGTTGCCTACTCTCATGAAGATCCTAGTGTCATCTGCAAAGGATGATACAGTGCTATAGGTTGTGTTCTTGTCTATGTCCGAAATGAGGATGAGAAAAAGTACTGGAGCAAGCACAGTACCCTGGGGGACTGAGCTCTTCACGGTTGATGGGCTGGATTTTATTTTGTTGACTATTACACATTGGGTTCTGTTGGTCAGGAAATTGTAGATCCATCTGCCTATTTTTCCGGTAATTCCTTTTGAACGCATTTTATGTGCAATAACACCATGGTCACATTTATCAAAAGCTTTTGCGAAATCTGTGTAAATTACATCCGCGTTATGTTTGTCTTCCATAGCATCTAATGCCATATCATAGTGGTCCAGCAACTGCGACAGGCAAGAGCGCCCTGTTCTGAAACCATGTTGTCCGGGGTTATGGAGTTGCTGTGATTCCATGTATTTTGTGATTTTACTTCTTAGCACTCTCTCAAAAATTTTTATGATGTGCGATGTTAGCGCTATCGGTCTGTAATTTTTTGCCTCTGCCTTATTTCCTCCTTTATGAAGTGGTGCTATCTCTGCTGTTTTTAGTATATCGGGAATAACACCAGTATCTAGGCTTTGTCTCCACAGAATGTGGAGGGCCTGCGATAGTGGTTTTTTACAGTTCTTTATGAATATGGAGTTCCAAGAATCCGGGCCTGGTGCAGAGTGCATAGGCATACTGTTTATGGCTTCTTCAAAATCCAGTGGGGATAGGGTGACGTCTGATATATGATTTGATGTTGGTATCGTATCCATGAAAAATTCATTTGGGTTATCAATCTTTAGTGTGTTTAATGGCTCGCTGAAAACAGAGTCGTACTGCGTCCTCAGTAGCTCGCTCATTTCTTTGTTGTCATCGATGAAAGTTCCATCTCCCTTTCGAAGGGGCCCGATACTAGATGTGGTTTTTGATCTTGATTTTGCATAGGAGAAAAAATATTTCGGATTTCTTTCTATTTCACTGATGGCCTTTTGCTCTCTTTGCCTCTCCTGGGTTCTGTATGATTCTTGTAGCTTCCGTTCAATTGTTTCTATTTCTCTACCTAACCTTCTTCGCCGTTCTTGAGATAGGGTGCGACTCTCAAGTTGTTACGCGATTCGTTTTCTTCGCCTATATAGGGAACGACGTTCCCGTTCCAATCTGCATCTCTTCCTCTTTTTTCTTAGAGGTATGCGGTTTGAACATATTTCTAGTGCTACTGAGCTTATTTTTTCCAGGCACTGGTTCAGGTTTGCATTTCCTAGCTGTTCTTCCCAGTTTATTTCTGTGAAGTCCTGGTTTATTCGCTCCCAGTTTATCTGTTTATTATTGAAGTTGAATTTGCTGAAATCTCCTCCACCGGGAATCTGGACTGGTTTTGAAGGTCTACTCCCCATGGTTGTCATAACTTCAATTAAGTTGTGATCTGAGTAACAGGTATTTGTAATCATTATGTTCCTGATCAATTCATCATTATTAGTGAAAATGAGGTCCAGCGTGTTCTCCTTCCTAGTTGGTTCTACTATTTGCTGGTTTAAGGCAAACCTGTCGCACATCCGAAACAGGTCATTTGCATGTGCCTGTTCATTTAGGCTACTTCCTGGTATTCTTTCTGATATTACTGTATTAGCCAGGACAAGGACAACAATGGGACCACCAGTCCCAGGGAGGAACAACACCAAGACGATGGCTGCTGTTGACACAAGGATCATTAGGTTTCTCAGTTGGAACATTCGTAGCATCAACAAAAGACTGAATGATCTAATTGCACATGTTACCAGTAACAACATAGATATAATTGCTATACAGGAGCCCTACACGTCCAACATGATAAACAAAACCCCACCAAAGATCAGAGGGTATGCATCCTATAATAACAGTAACGCCACAGGCCTATTAACATCCGTCAGAAGTGATTTACCGCACATTCTTGTGAGCACGTCACACAATGTACACACACAGTACCATCACTTTCATGTACAAACTACAGCAGGCCACTTTTCATTCCTCAACGTATATGCCAGAAGCCAGAAACTCAATGTAGCATTGTTCCCAGATCTAGACAATCATGGGACAATATACATGGGAGATTATAATGCTAGACATATTACGCTGGGAGACATTACTAACAACGATAATGGATGCAAATTTATAAAATATGTTTATGACAACAGATTAACCGTGTATACTACGGATACCCAAACTCATTTATTGGGAGGCAGACTTGATTACGTAATGGGTAGAAACCTTGTGGAAGATCGGATGGAATGTTCGTTGGTAGATCACTTGGTTAGTGATCACTATGCAGTTTCTGCTTCCTATGAGGTACAGTGTGATGTACCTAATAGACATCAGAGACGGAAAATGAATATTCCATATGGCTTGCATGACCACTTTATTAATTGTATTTCAAAATGGTATCAAGATTACACAATAACGAATGTACAAGCCTTCTCCAGAGATCTCGTTGATACGATTACGACCTACTATGACACATGGGTGTGTTGGGGAACAGGTCGTAAGCCTAGCAGAAGTGGGCAACACCTACCACCACCCAAGTGGGTCCTTGACCCCGTATTTGTTAAAGAACATGAACGAGTAAGGCAACTTGGAGATACGTACAATCAAACCAAAGCACAAGGTGACTTGCATGCATTTCCAGTTGCAAATAGAGAGGTGAGAGACATGAGCAACGTCATACGTAATAAACATTGGGAAGAGTTTCTACAAAGTATAAATGAGCAAACAACACTTGTTGAAGTTTGGGAAAAGATACAAAAAATCTCTAGAACAGCCCAACCAACCGCTGCACCACAGCCCACTAGAACAAGCAAACATCCTCCTTGATCAATGGGCACTAACATCGAGCTACGACTCACTCCCAATTAACATACAGCACAAACTTGATGACACACGCCCCAACAGACAACGAACCATCAATCTTGCCTGTACAGCTATCGACGTGTCGGACCTTAATGATGTAACTGAATGGGTGGATTCCGTCCTCTGCCTCTGGGGGGCGTGGACGTCGGGCTCTGGCTGCCAGTAGCTGTTTGTCGCTGACTGGTGGTGGTTGCTCGTTGGTGTGGGGCGCCAGCTGACTGGGGCGGAGGTCAGCAATATGGCGGCGGCTGGTGGTGGCCGCATCCGCCGTGTGAATACTGCTCGGCTGGAGTTCTCTGCGCCGGTGGATTGGGAACTTGTTGCGGCTGGGCTTTTGGATGTCCTGAAGGTGGATATTAAGGATCTCCTCGGTCTCGAGAAATTTTCTCCCACTCGCGTGGCAGTGACGTTTGCCACGTCACCTGGATACGAGCGGTTTGTGGGGTGTTGGAACGAGCAGACGACTCCCCTTCCTCATTCGGCTGTGTCTGTGACTGTCTCTGATCCGTGGGGTCCACTAACCTTTGTGAGCGTGCACGGGGTACCTGCTACGTTTCCTGAGGTGGAGCTTTCTTCTGTGTTTGCGAGGTATGGTACGGTGTTCCGTCATCGGTACAACTTGTTTAGTGCCGGGCGGCTGCGGGGCCTCCGTCTGGGTACTCGCACGCTGCATATGCGCCTCAAGGAGTCCATCCCCTCTAAGGTTATGTGCTGTGGTCTTCCGCTCCGAGTTTTCTATCCAGGGCAGGCCCGCACGTGCTTTCGCTGTGGGGAGGAGGGCCATGACGCTGCCCAGTGTGAGGTTCCTCGAATGGAGACTGCTTCTGTATTCAGTGTGGAGGATTTTCCCCCTATCCGTGAGAATGGTGCATCCCTGGCCGGTCCTCGGCATGGGGGTGTGACTGGTGGGGCACCTGTGACTGTTGTGCCTGGTGGTACACCTGCGACTGTTGTGCCTGGTGGTGCACCTGCGACTGTTGTGCCTGGTGGTGCACCTGCGACTGTTGTGCCTGGTGGTGCACCTGCGACTGTTGTGCCTGGTGGTGCACCTGCGACTGTTGTGCCTGGTGGTGCACCTGCGACTGTTGTGCCTGGTGGTGCACCTGCGACTGTTGTGCCTGGTGGTGCACCTGCGACTGTTGTGCCTGGTGGTGCACCTGCGACTGTTGTGCCTGGTGGTGCACCTGCGACTGTTGTGCCTGGTGGTGCACCTGCGACTGTTGTGCCTGGTGGTGCACCTGCGACTGTTGTGCCTGGTGGTGCACCTGCGACTGTTGTGCCTGGTGGTGCACCTGCGACTGTTGTGCCTGGTGGTGCACCTGCGACTGTTGTGCCTGGTGGTGCACCTGCGACTGTTGTGCCTGGTGGTGCACCTGCGACTGTTGTGCCTGGTGGTGCACCTGCGACTGTTGTGCCTGGTGGTGCACCCTCGACTGTTGTGCCTGGTGGTGCACCTGCGACTGTTGTGCCTGGTGGTGCACCTGCGACTGTTATGCCTGGTGGTGCACCCTCGACTGTTGTGCCTGGTGGTGCACCTGCGACTGTTGTGCCTGGTGGTGCACCTGCGACTGTTGTGCCTGGTGGTGCACCTGCGACTGTTGTGCCTGGTGGTGCACCTGCGACTGTTGTGCCTGGTGGTGCACCTGCGACTGTTGTGCCTGGTGGTGCACCTGCGACTGTTGTGCCTGGTGGTGCACCCTCGACTGTTGTGCTTGGTGGTGCACCTGCGACTGTTGTGCCTGGTGGTGCACCTGCGACTGCTGTGCCTGGTGGTGCACCTGCGACTGCTGTACCTGGTGGTGCACCTGCGACTGCTGTACCTGGTGGTGCACCTGCGACTGCTGTGCCTGGTGGTGCACCTGCGACTGTTGTGCCTGGTGGTGCACCTGCGACTGTTGTGCCTGGTGGTGCACCTGCGACTGTTGTGCCTGGTGGTGCACCTGCGACTGTTGTGCCTGGTGGTTCGTCTGTGCCTGTGGTGTCTCCTGTGCCGGCTGTGGTGGAGGATGTGGCTGCTCCTGATTCCCGTCTTCTACTTCCGGTGGATGTGGAGGTGCATCCTGTTCCTGGTGCTTCGTTGGTGGATGGGCGTGGTGTTGGGAGTGTCGTCTCGGTGCCTCCCGTTGTGGGCGGTGCGTTCGCTGAGGGTGATGGAAGCGTCGTCGTTGGTGCCGGCGTTCCTGTTGAATGCATTGGGAGTCTGCTTTCTGCTCCCCCTGAGGGTGCGTTCCATGAGGGGGCGTTGACCTCCCTTGCTCCTCGCCGGAAGCGCGTTGTGGGGGCGCGCTCACGCAGTAGAGAGCTCCCTGGCAAACGGATTGAGGCTTTGCGGAGTTGTGCCTTGGGTGGTGCCCCCCATCCTCCTCCTAATTCTCCTGTGTCTGATATGGATTCCGGAAGTGATGCAGTTCCGGATGGCAGAAAGATTTCCTCGTCGATGGTGGACGTCTGTTATACCTGGTCAGTGGCAGCGGGGTCTCGGCGTGCTTCGCTGGGTGATGCCGGCACTGTCCGCTTCCTGCGGGATCAGAGGCCCGGCATTATGGTGGATTCCCCGACGGTGGGGCGGCGGCAGTTTGAGCCTCAGGATGATGATGGCGCCTCTGCAGTGGGTGGCTCTGTGCCCTCTGGTGGTCCTGGAGGGGCTGGGGGTCATTAATGGGTTCAATGGCGCCTGCTATTGTTTGTGAGTCTTTGAATGTTCGTGGTCTGAATGCTTTGGCTGTCCAATTGGGCTTGTGGATGTGCTTCGGGAGCAGCGGGTGGATGTGGCTCTGATCCAAGAGCACAATGTTCAGGATGTGTCTGTGTTGCAGGGGTTGTGTGCTGAGTATCATGTGTTGAACCCGCCGAGAACGTCTTTTGGGGGAACGCTGATGTTGTTTTCGCGGAGGGCACCTATTTCCGTGCTTCACACGGAAATGGATGAAGAAGGGCGGGTCTTGTTTGTTCGGGCTGAGTATTTGGGGGTTGTGATTCCGTTATTGACGGTGTACGCCCCTTCTGGGGTGGCGCATCGTCAGGACCTGGAGCTGTTTTTTCGGGAGGGGCTTTTGCCATACCTGCGGCATGATACGCGGGATTTGATCTTTGTGGGGGATTTTAATTGTGTTACGTGTGTGAGGGATTGCTCTAGTGCTCACCCTCGGAATGTTTCGGCTGCTTTAATTAAGGTTTTGCGTGCGTGCGGGTTTCACGATGCGGCTGTTTTGTGTGGCGGCTCGTTGGAGTATACCTTCACTGCGCGTGGGGCGAGTTCTAGGTTGGATAGGTTCTATGTTTCTGGTGGGGAGTGTTCGGTTTTTGATTTTCGCACGGTCCCGGTGGCTTTCTCGGATCATTGTTTGGTGGTTGTCCGGGTGTGTGTCCGGAGTCAGGTGCGGGTGGGGCCTGCGTGGTGGAAACTAAATTGTCGGTTATTGCGTTGTCCACGTATTTGTGCGCAGTTTCGGGCCTGGTGGGTTGGCATCGTTGCCTGGAAGGCTGATTTCTCCTCTTTGTTCGTTTGGTGGGAGTGGTGTAAGGTGGAGTGTCGGAGTTTTTTTGGGATTGTTGCTAAGCGGGAGGCTGCCAGGAGGTTTGCTCTGCTGCGGTTACTTCAGGCGCGTTTGTCTTCTTTATATGTGCAGTTGAATGCTGGGGTTGACTGCTTTAGTGAGATTGCTGAGTGTAAGGAGCGTATTTGTGATTTGCGTGCGGTGTTGGCTGACGGTGTTCGCGTGCGTGCTTGTGTAGCTGAGCGGGTGGATGGGGAAAGGCTCTCTCCCATACTTTTAGGGAGGGAGAAGGCTTCTAGGGGTTCCGTTCTTCTCAAGGGCCTTCGGCGGCCTGATGGGTCTGTGATTTCTAGCACGGAGGGTGTTCTGCTTACCGCACGGCAGGAGTTGGAGGCACTCTATGGGGAGGTGCGTGGGGATAGTGTGCTTGCGGGTTCCTTTTTGGACAGGTGCTTCCCCGGTTTGTCGCGTTCGGAGTGTGACCGGTTGGTGCAGGATGTTTCCACGGTGCAGCTCCTGGAGGTGGTTCGGTCGTTTCGTTCTGGGAGAGTGCTGGGTGCGGATGGCCTGCCCATTGAGTTCTACCTTACCTTTTGGGATGTGTTGGGGGAGGTGCTTTTGGAAGTGGTGCAGGCATGTTTGCGTTTGGGTGCTCTGCCTGATTCCTTTTGTGACGGGATCGTGCGGCTGCTCCCAAAGCCGGGCGATTTGCAGTTGTTTTCCAATTGGAGGCCTATTACGCTCTTGAATGTTGATTATAAAATTCTTTCTAAGGTTTTAGCGCGTCGATGTCGGGATGTCGTTGCGTCGGTGGTCTCTATTTTGAGACCACCGACGCAAGACTAGAGACTATTTTGAGGTGGTCGGTGGAGCAATTTTGTGGTGTGCCTGGCCGTGCCCTGATGCATTGCAATGCCTTACTTCGTGACGTGCTTCTCTATGCGTTCTAGTATCGGCTTTCGGCAGCTATGATCAGCTTGGACTGGTCCAAGGCCTTCGATCGGGTGTCTTTAGAGTTTGTTTTTAGTGCTATGGAGAGGCTTGGTTTTCCGGTGGTGTTTGTGGGGTGGGTCCGTTTGTTGTATGTCCGGAGTCGCAGTCGCGTTTGTGTGAATGGGTTTTTTAGTTCATTTTTTCCTATTTGCCGTTCCGTTCGTCAGGGGTGTCCCATGTCCATGCTTTTGTATGTGATTTTTCAGGAATCTCTTTTCCGGGCGGTGAAAGCGTGTTCCTCTATTGTGCCTCCTTGTCTGCCGTCCGGTCTCCGGCTACCCGTTTGCGGGTATGATGACGACACCGTTCTGTTTGTAGCTTCGGAGGGTTCTGTTGGAGCTGTCCAGGACGTTCTCCTGTGGTTTGAGTCCGCTACGGGGGCCGTTCTTAATCGGGCGAAGTCGGGGTTGATGGGGATTGGTAAGTGGGCCTCCCGCCTGGTGTGGGATAAGTCGTGGTTTCCGGTGGTCTCCTCGATTCGGGTTCTTGGGGTTACTTGGTTTGCCTCCTATGACCACTCCTTGGAGTGGAATTGGGGTGCTGTCTCGGTCGGTTGGTGTTGCGGTTGGCCTTTTGTCGCGTCGTCCTTTGATGATTTATCAGAGGGGACTGCTTGTTGCGTGTAAGGTCTTGTCGCGTGTCTGGTTTGTGGCTCGATGTTTCCCGTTGGATCGTCGGAAGGCCTTGAGTTTGGAGAGTGTGGTGTACAGGTATGTATGGTGTGGGCGTTATCAACCGGTGCGCCGTTCGACGTTGGAGTTAGGGGTGAGAGAGGGGGGTGTTGGCATTCCTGACGTCTTCACGAAGGCCAAGGCCCTCTTCTGGGTCTCGTTGCGTCAGGGGCTGGTTCTCGGTGGGGGTTGAATACGCTGGGTGTTTTTCTCTGCTCGCTTCACTTCAGTTTTTTGGTTGATTTGGGGGTTTGTCAGGAGGTGGCCTTGTTTACCCCCCCTGTTTATTCTTGGGCCGTGGGGATTCTTCGGGAGCTCTGCCGCCATCCTGGGTTTCTGTCCTTCTCGTGCAAGGCTGTGTATGGGGTGTTGTTGTCCCGGGTGCGGCCTCGAGTGGAGGGCTTATTCCCGTGTTGAGATTGGGGTGGTATCTGGTCGTGTTTGGGGGCACGGTTCTTGGCACCTCAGCAGCGTGAATTGCTGTTTCGGGTTCTACATTTGTCGCTGGCGACAAATGAGCGGTTGTGTATGCTTGGCTTGCGTGATTCTGGGGCCTGTGTTCATTGTGGTTTAAGTGAATCGCAGGTGCATGTATTTTATTTTTGTGTCCGGTTACAGGGGTTGGTGGACTGGTTTCGGGATGTCCTGGAGGTGTTTTGTGGTCCGGGTTTTCCGGTTGATGTTTTGCAGTTTTTGTTTTTGTATTTTCTGGCTTATTCGCAGCGGGTGCGTAATACATTATGTGTTTTGGTTGCTGATTATGTGTTTTGTGTGTGGGATGGGAGGCGGGAGGGTTTTGGGGTTGCCCGAATTTTAAGATTTTTGCGGGGGTGCATGCGGTTTACTTAGTGGTGGTTGCAGCACGCTTTTCCGGAGGAGTTTGGTCGGTGGTACGCAGATGCCTATGTTCGTGGGGTTGCCTTTGGGTCGGTAGGTGCCTTGGTGGGAAGGTGATGTTCTCGTCTTGGGTGGGGTTGGGGGGTCGATGTAGGTTTAGAGGGGTTGGGGGGTTTCGGGGTTTGCTTTGCTATGCGCTCCCTTTCCGCTTCTTTGGGTGTCCTTGGCGGGGGTTGCGTGTGAGTGTGTGTCTCCCCCCTTGAGATGCTGCTGCTCCTGTGTGTGTGTGGTGTGTTTCCGTACCTCCGGGTGCCAGTTGTGTCCGTATGCGTGTGGGTGTGTGGTTTTGAGGGGGGTTTTGGCTCCTGCGTGGGCCTGGGTTTTCTGCTGTACTGTTTTCTACTGTTCTTTTTGTGGCCGTGTTTCGCTTTGGCCTGTGACCCATTATTTTGCGTGCTTGGGTGCAGTGTGGTGTGCCGTGGTGGTGTGGGTGGTATGAGTGTGTTTGTCTTGTTGTTTAGGGTGTGTTTAGTGTATGTGAACATAATTTCTTCTCATTTAGTGTATGTCATTTTCCTGGGTAGCGCGTGTATGGTCCTGTGCTCCTTTGTTCTTCTGTGTGTGTGGTAGGCGTGGTTTTGTGCACGTGATTCTATATCCACGTCTGTGTATGTTTTATGTTATTGGTTCCAGGTGTGTTTAAATGTTATTTATGTACTTTATTGTTTTCTTTATTTTTCATGTAATTTTCTTTGCCATGTTCTGTGTTGCTATGTAGATATGAACTGTTTAGCCTATTGTTTCCATGTACTGTTTTAGCACTTATTTACCTGTACTGTTTAGCCCATTGATTCAATGCGTTTTTATTTTGTTCAGCGCTTGTGTTTGTTTTTGCGGTTACTGTTATTGTTTAGTGTAGAGACTGTTTATTCCTGTGCACTGTTCCTTCATTGGTATACTTGTGTGTACAGATTTTCGTTCTTTTGTGTGTTCTTGTATTTGTGTAATTTATAAAAATAAAAAAAAAACATCGAGCTACGACTCACTCCCAATTAACATACAGCACAAACTTGATGACACACGCCCCAACAGACAACGAACCATCAATCTTGCCTGTACAGCTATCGACGTGTCGGACCTTAATATTGTAACTGAATGGGAATTAAATCGTGCACTAAAGATGGGAAAATCAACTGCTCCTGGAGAGGATGGTATTACTTACAGTCTACTGAGATTAGTCTCACACGTACCAGGTAATCCATTATTAGTGTTGTACAGAATGAGTTCACGTGAAGGAGTATTACCTGATGCTTGGACAAAGAGTGCCATTGTTCCCATCCCCAAACCACACTCAGATAATTATAGACCCATATCTCTAACATCGGGTGTTTGCAAAGTGCTTGAACGTATTGTTCTTAACCGACTCATGTAACGTATACAGGGGCACCTGTCACCCCAACTGTTTTGGATTTATGCCTGGGCTCAGTACACAACACTGTTTTTGCTGAGTACTTCGCACATATTGAAGCTTCCCCTCAAACAGTCTTCATCGACCTAGCAGCAGCCTTTGATACAGCAAACAGAGAAATCATACTGGAACAGCTTGCCGAGCTGGGAATACAAGGAAAATTACTGAAATGGATAATAAAAGGCTATTTGTCTAATCGAACAGCATATGTTTTGTTTAATGGTGTTAAAAGCACAGAGAGCAAACACTTTGAACTGGGAACTCCAGAAGGAGGGGTCCTCAGCCCCTTGTTGTTCAACGTTCTCATGCATAAACTTATTAAAGATCTTCCAACTAATAATGAAGACACTGTCATTTGTTATGCTGATGATATATGTTTACAGGCTGCCTCCGAGCCTAGAATGCAAGTTCTGCTCGACGCCTTTGCTACTAGAGCTGAGGAATGTGGCCTCCTTATCTCTGTACAGAAAACTCGTGCCCTCATTCCATGTGGTATTCTACCACCCAATTATCATATAGATGGGTGAGCACTTGAGAACTGCGAGTCTTACAGATACCTTGGTGTCCCCATTAACGACCCTGGGTACCTTTCTTCTCTCAAGAGGAAACTTTGGGAGAGATTAAAGCCCTTGCGGGTCCTTGTTGGTGTCAATCATGGACTTAACGTGAGACTTGCTAAAATGTTTTATGTATCATTTATACGCTCTGTGATTGACTACAATGCTCTACATCTCACACTGTATACTGACAAAGAGCTGAAATCTCTTGAAACCTTGGAAAATGAAGCTATGCGTCTCATCCTTGGGACTCCAAAGTCCACGAGAATAGTTAATATGAGAGCAGAGTTAAAATTACCTACCATAAGTGAGAGAATTTTGTCTATTAGCACAGTTTTCGGCGTGAAGGCATTGAGTAGATCTAGACAACACATGAAGTTTCAAGCTAAACTTTCTAATATGCTGCACTCACCTGAGGTCTATAGAAGAAGAACGAAATCTGATTATGTATATTGGTTCTACAAGGTGACCAACTCCATCAAAATATTAAATAAGTACCCAACTCAACTAATGATTAATCAGCCAATTACTCCATGGGATAACTGGGATCTATCAGTTGATTTTGTAAATGCGCCCAAGAAAGATAGTGTGCACACTACATTATTAAAACAGTTAACACTTAAAAGCATCACTGAAAGTACTCAGAGTATGGGTAACGATGTTTATCAGTGCTATACCGACGGCTCTGTAGAAGGTGGACGATGTACCGGATGTGCATGTAACATATTTGAACAATCTTCTCACGTACATACAGCAATGAAGCGCGTCAATGACTGGGCAAGTACAACTCAAACCGAACTTGCAGGCATATACCTTGCCACTGAATTTTTAAAAGACAAAGGCAGTGGACTTATATACTGTGACTCGCAGAGTGCACTCCTGGCACTGAATGCACATAGTAGTGACACCCAGAAAATAGTCAGTGATATTCGAATGAATGTTTTAGCTGCTAAAGAAAACAGATTTGAGATTAAATTCCTATGTATACCATCACATGTTGGTGTTATAATAAAATGGTGGCTTGCTATGGGGGAACTAGTGCTATTCAGGGGTAAGGTCAGTCAGAATAAAGATGTATCTATTTGGGGAGATCAGTAAGGCCCGGCCCCCATGGAAACTAGAAGTAGTGCTGACTACTTGGCTACACAACAAGGTCAGTCTAGGGAATGATCAAGATCTCCTACACAGGAAGAACGATACTCTTATAATTCATGTACTTATTTATTATCCCCTTAACAGCCCCCCATATACATTCACACCAATAACAATAATAATAATAACTTTACCACACTACCTTACGTTAAAAGCCTTGGTCCACATAAGCATGATACAAGGTTTTACACTGAACACAAGCTAGGGTAAAGCTCTACTATTGAATAACTTGAAGTTAGAGTCAGCTTAGGGTCAGGGACCACGTGGTTCCAATGGGACCCCCTTTAGAATAACTAGTAATATAAACCCTAAAAACACCTACTACACCCAAAGTATACTACTCTACACATAGGACATGAGTATGCCAAAGATTGAATAATAACTCAGTTGGTACTTATCTTGAACAAGACACAGAAATAAGGAAACGAAGAGGAAGGGTAGGAGGATCCTGTCCACACCACGCCAGCTCAGAAAAAGATCGAGTCTCAGTCTCCTTCCCCCCAGCTGCTGGCAGACTGCTCAACTAATCGTACCGCAGCCCTATACTAAGTTTACTCAGGTTTACTTTACAAATGATTAGAAAGTATTAGTAAGCATAGTTGGTGCCTATGTTATTATTTAATAATCAACCCCAGCTCAGTCTTTAAATGCTCTTTGAGAAACATGAATAGTCTTACGTCTGGCAGGGAAGATACAAACAGAGACACATCGAGTTGCGATTTACTACTCTAACGTAGCTTTTTTAGCTAAATTTTGACCTCTGGTTTCCACTGAAGAACCCAGGGTCGTAACAGTTGGCATCTCAAGGCATGACACTGTTGATATGCTTGCTAAGACAGCCTGGAGAAAACCAGTGGTAGAAATTGATATGGGTGTTTCATTAGCAGTGACAAAGAGAATACTTAAACAAATATCTAATGAAAATCTCACCGACCTAACAAATTCACAAAGACCTGAAAGTTGTAGCATTAAATATTATGATAGATATCGTGAGGAGGCATTCACATATGGGACTAATAGAACAAGAACCCGGCAATGTGATGTTATAGTGGCCAGAATACGCCTGGGATATAGACGTATCTGGCAGCTTTCTCAAAACCCAAATGTCGAGTACACAATGTGTCAACTTTGTGAAAGAGAAAACATGCACTCTCTTGAACATTATATTGTAGAATGTCCCATACTGATTGACTTTCGCCTTCCTGGGCTAAGGTATGCTGAACTCTGTAATTACGATATGAGTACTGGAACACTTGATGATATATTGGACTTGTATCCAAGATTGACCATGTAATATATCATTTATTCAATGTATATATATGATGTAACTATATAACCTGAGCTTGTAAAAGCACCTTCATCACCTTCAGTGATTAAGTGCTTAATTGCACACTAGTTTCTTTATCAGCTACCTCACCCTGTCAGAGTAAATAAGACAGATGTATGTGAATGCATGTGTGTGTATATATGTATGTATATGTGTGTGTGTATATGTATATGTATGGGTATAAAGTATATATGGAAGCTGATCAGAATTACATTTCACCTTTGTTAATGTACATTAATGACACTATGTAAAAGACACATCAAACACTTTATGTAGGGCATACGTAAATCTGTGTATCTGTGTATTTACGTATGTAGGTTAGCTTAGCATTTTAAAAGCACCGAATCACCTTCTGTGGTTGAGTGTTCAATAAACCCTTGAACTCTATGTTTAAAATTTCTCTAACCCTGTCCATGGAGGACAGAAGAAAATGTATATATGCTGGTTAGCATTGTAAATGTGTGGCCACGTCTGTGGTAGGAAAAAAAAACTCCCTTCTTCCCCACCCCCTAATCCCTCCCTTCTCCCCCACCTCACTAAGCCATCCTTTCTCCCTCAACCCCAACCCCCCCTCCCTCTTATTTTGCCCCAACAAGCCCTCCTTTCTCTCCCAGCCCCCCAAGCCCTCCCTCCTACCCTAACCCCCCCTTCAAGCCCCCATCTTTTCCCAACCCTCCCTCTTTTCCCATCCCCTCCAGGCCCTCCCTTCTCCCCCCCCCCTTTAAGCCCTCCCTTCACCCCCACCTTTGCCAAACCAGATCCTCCCAGTCCCCTCACAACCCAGACCCATCTTACCCTCAGACCCGCTCACAGCCCAGGTCCCCCCCCCCTTTACCCTCCCCATCCTGGACCCTCCAGGTTTACCTACTCCAGTGGAATCAACAGAAACTGAGGATGGACAGAAAAGAGTCAGCTTTAAGGTGATGTACTCGAACATATACAGGATTTCAAACAAGGCAAGTGAACGTTGGGTAAGAGCACAAGAAGTAAACCCAGATGTAATTGGACTCACAGAAACAAAATTCTCTGGAATCATATTGAATGCGGTGTTCCCCCAGGACTACACTGCAATAAGGAAAGAGGGGGAGGGTAGGAGATGAGGCAGAGTGGCCCTACTCATGAGAAAGGAATGGAGTTTCAAGGAGATCGTTATCCCAGGCTGCAAGAGGTTTAGAGACTACATAACAGGCACCATGACAATGGGAGGACCAAGTGCAGTAGTAGCGGTGATATATAACCTTCCACCAAACAACAGAAGACCCAGGCAAGAGAATGACAGACACATCATGGCAGTTAATAATATAATTGAGAGGGCAGCCTCTGCTCTCTGTAGAATTCGATCCCATCTGCTCTTTATGGAGGACTTCAATCACGGAAGGATAGACTGGGAGAACAAGGAACTGCATGGAGAAGAGGAAACATGGAGAGCTAAACTACTGGAGGTGGCAACAAAAACTTTTTAAGCCAGCATGTCAGGGAAACGATGAACCAGCAAGACTCGACCTAGTCTTCACTCTGAATGACTCCGACATAAGGAAAATTGACTTCAAGGCCCCAGTAAGAATGAATGATCACAGCTTACTGACGTTTGAGTATCTGGTCAAGGAAGGACTAAAGTACTCGAGAAAGGGAACTGAAAGCAAAAGGCTATCATTCTGTAAGGGAAGTTACGAGGAGATAAGAAAATTTTTAACGGATTTAACATGGAAATCAGAGCTAAGGGGGAAAGACGGCCCAAGACATGATGGAATACATCACGCAGAACTGCAATGAGGCAGCAGAAAAGTTTATTCCGGCCCAAAAGGTGAAAAATGAAATGCAGATGAAAAATCCATGGTTTAATCAATGTAAGCTAGCTAAGCAACAAAGTAAATGAGCATGGAAAAACTATAGAAATAACAGGATACTTGAGAGCAGAGAAGGTTACCAGAGAGCCAGGAATGAATACGTCAGAGTGAGAAGAGAGGCAGAAGGGCAATATGAAAACCACATAGAAAGCAAGGCTAAGACCCAGCCCAAATTGCTGCACAGCCACATCAGGAGAAAGACAACAGTGAAGGAACAGGTAATGAAACTGAGGATAGGGGCAGAGAGATTCACTTCAAACGACAAAGAGAAATTCCAGGAAGTCTTCACATTAGAGCATGGAAAAGTCCCAGAGATAGAGAAGGAATAGTTAACCAGGCACTGTTATGTATCCCTATCTGGACACTCACATTATTTCATGCAACATAAATTATTCACATAATATTTCCTTTTATATATAATTACGTGTATACATTTTGAAATGTGTACTATACTTTCTCAACACAGTTGAGGCAGGAGCGGGCTTGCTAAGTCACACGTCCATGACCTGTGAGTTTCGGGATCATAAATTTTGTACCTGTTCAGTTGTGGAGTTGCCAGAGATTACCTCGTAATTAATTCATTACTTCATATATACCTTATATAAATTTATTATGTTTTTACTTATATTATTTATACATGACAGTTATGCTCTAGTTTTCATTCTTATACATATGAGAACGATTGCTTTTTCTCAATAATTGTATTTTATAAAAGTCTTTGTGTACCATCCATTATCCTGGAAGAAGGCTGGGGGAGCAAGAATTATGGGTAGTGTCTGAGGGAGAGTTCAGTTGGCTGTGAGACTTCACTGAGGGAACATGTGTTGATAAGTATCTGTTTATCTGTTCGTAGTATTGTAGATTTATTGTCTGGATGATTTTTCTCTATATATAAGCTATTTAGTCTCAGTTATTAACCAAGTGATATCATCATTGTGTATATTGAGAAATAAGTGCATAATAATTTTTGTTTTATATATATATATATATATATATATATATATATATATATATATATATATATATATATATATATATATATATATATATGCGAACAAGCCTGAATGGTCCCCAGGACAATATGCAACTGAAAACTCACACCCCAGAAGTGACTCGAATCCATACTCCCAGAAGCAACGCAACTGGTATGTACAAGACGCCTTAATCCACTTGACCATCACGACCGGACATAATGAGGTGATAGCCTAAGCTATTTGAACCACCCCACCGCCGGCACTCGGATAGTAATCTGGGCATAGCATTTTACCAAATCACCTCATTCTTTGGGGCACACGTGAGGAACACACATATATATATATATATATATATATATATATATATATATATATATATATATATATATATATATATAGATTAATTGGGTACCACCTCTGGTGCAATTATAGGGACCCACAGCCTCAGAGAAGGTAACACAGAGCATTCAGGGAAAAATTTGCCATTTAACTCTGAATACGAAAGAGTGTTCGCTTCTCCTACCACCCCCCCCTTTTTTTATTATGGTGTACACTTTATTATGCAAGGTTATACAGTTACATATCTGATTTTATAAAAAAAAATGAACATTAAAAGGACACAAGAAAAAGTTCGCTTCCTAGAGGCTGTAGATTTCCTCAAACTCCTCCGACGCCGGGCAGGAACCTAGGATGCAGCGGGCATACCCCCTCTGGATCGCGACACTGAGGCGCTGAAAGAGAAAACATGCTGCTCTAGGGTCTCTTGTGGTGTCAATGAGCTTGGAAGCAAGATCCTTAAGAAACCTCCTTGCACTCTCACCCCCATGGGCCTAGGGTCTCAGACACTATTGGAACGAAGTTGTACCGATGATCTAATTGCCTGTACTTGACTGACTTGTCTCTTTCTCTGTGTGTCGCTGCGGCTCCTGCTGTGCCGGCAGAGAGGGTGATGTATGTGGTTGCCAGGGGTGGACACGCAAGTATAGTCCCATGCCAACTGTCTGCCACCCTTCCACGAACTCAGTGTGGTTCCGTCTGGTCAGCCGGCAAAGCTAACAGAGTCACGGTTCAGTAGATTGCGGGGCTCTCTCTCCGCTGAACAATGAGCAGAGGCAAGGTTTCTTTTAATGATGTCACTGACTTCGTCGTGTCTAGTGTGCCAACCCCCCGATTTTCCACAGTGAGGCCATGCAATCCATATTCGTCAGCATCCCCCTCGCCGCAAATACACCTGTGAACAGTGTGGATAGGGGCAGCAAGGCGGAGAGCGACTGCAATACGGAGCTTCTGCGGATCAAGACGTGTGCATGTCGCAGACATGGGGACTGCTAAAAGGAAGTCCCCTGCATGGGGAGCCTGCACAGCTGTGAGGCGTGCACGATCACTGGGGGTTGTTGTTGCCTCCAGCAAAGCTGTAGCTTCTTTGTCTGCAATGAGGCATTTCCCAACTGGATTGTTTCTTGGCTTTCGACATGGCTGGTCTGAGTGCTGGGTCTGCCATTGCACCCCATTTCGTATCGCATTCCATGTAGTGGGGGTCCTGCATCCCCGCTACATCACTCAGAGTGTCAGGTAGAATTTCCTTAACCAGGTCATCTGATGCTGAGGAGGAAGACAGGAAGGCTGGGACAGCAATTTGGGTAGCAGTGCAGACACCCAAGCCACCGAGCCTAACAGGAAGAGTGGCTTGTTTCCACTGGCATTCGTTGAGGGAGAGGTTAACAACTTTTCCCAGCATGGTCTTCAGTAAGAGGTCATACTCTTCAAGCTTTCGGTTGTAGTAAGATCATCAGAAAGTAGGTTAGCCTCGGAAGGGAAAGGCATTTGGTGAGGAGATAAAAAGCATAGTGGGCATCGATGTCACCTATTCTGTATTCCATCCTCCTAAGGTTTGCGATTTTCTTGTCAAGGATCTCCTCAATGGCGTTAGACCCGAGGGGGGCTCCAAGGAGGGTGCTGTTCTCGGCCCTAATGACATGGGCTCCAGACAAGGCAGACCTTATTCTAGCTACGATGTATGGGTTGGAGGAGACTACTTCACACTTGGAAGGGTTCAGGACGAGACCCAGGCTTACTTCTTGCTCCCTTATTTTCCTGATATCTGCCAAGAGGTGGCCTACGGTGCCAGCTATAGTGCCACCATCCAAAAACCAGATGTTGAACTCGCTGGACAAGCTTTCGGTGATTTCTTTTAAGACTAAGCAGAAAAGAAGGGGAGCAAGAGGATCACCTTGCTGAACACTTTCACATGATCTGATTTCATGTTCACCAAAGAGCAGTTTTGACTCACCACTGTAGCACGACAGTATGAACGGGTAGAGGGGCCGGAAATGGGGATGTACGACACAAAGTACTGCATCTCTTCTGACCATGTTAAAGGCATTCTTAAAGTCCAGTTTGAGCAGGGCCTTTTCATTAGAAATGTTGGTGATGTATGCTCGTGCTGCATCGGCAGCCGCTTCACAGCCGTGGGGGATTCCAAATCCTAGCTGGATTGGTTTCAACAATTCAGCCGCTTGCTGGCTGACTACCCTCGTAGCAGCCTTGGCAACCAGGCATCGGAGAGTGTTGCCAACAGCGATTGGCCTGATTCCTTCGTCCTTCTTTTTGAGAGCACAGAGGGAGGCACCAAAAAAGAGAGGCCTGATGACCTCAGGTATATCACCAGCCAGGCACATGTTGACGAACCTTGTGAGTTCCATAAGAAGATCTTGTGCAGCATCACCAACCGCAGGATTTAACATCTGCTTGATGTATTGAGGTTTTAACCCTGTAAAGTCGCCTGCTGACCCAGGTGGAAAAGAAAGGGCTGCTTTGTAGACCTCAGATTCACCAACGGTTAATGGGTCTGAAATGGTGTCGGCTGATGGCGGAACGATGTTGTCGCCTTGAGGGGCTCTGGGTGGGTGCTTGCTTTGCAGGGCCCTTGCTGTGGCTGAGTTTCGAGGAGCAATTTTCTCGTCACTGGTGAGGACTCTAATAGCATTTGCGGTATTTCCCTCTTCAATTTTCTTGGTGATTTGTGCTCTAATTTTGTACGTTTCCAGTATGTTGTTGTTACCATTTTTGCAGTGGGTGTTTTGCTCGCAGAGGCAGGCGAATTAGGTTATCCCCCCTTGGGTATTCTTTTATCGCCCTCAGAACCGAGGATGCAAGTGATTTGTCCCTTCTTGGAGGGACGGTGAGGCATACATTGCCGAACAGAAGGACATTATGCCACGCTTGAATGTTTTCCGGGGCATCATTGACCCTTTTCAGAAGATTATAGAGTTTGACTGCTGCATTTGGGCGGGCTGCTTTTGGGATGTGTGGTAATGTTCTAGCAGACGTCGCTATGATCGTTTGGGTGAGGTTTTCAGATGAGATTAGGTTAATGGGAGTCTCTTCCCTAACTGTTAATGGCAGCTGGCCATTGCTTCCCTTTCGAAACTGGTGGGAACCACTGCATCTTACCTCGTTGACGGTGTGAAAGCGGATGACACCACCGTTGGAGTTGATGGCGGTGTTTTTGTTGCATACTCGGCAAAAAACTCTTTTAGGAGTAGTTGTTGGCACCTCAAGGCTTGTGGAGTCCTGCCCGACCGCTGGGTCTTCTTCCATTTCAACTCGGTTGGGAGAGTTAGACTGTGCATTATTCTATATTGGCAAATACATTGGGTCATAGCCAAGCAACTGCCAGCAACTGGGTGTGGAGGCATCAACTGGGTGTGGAGGCATCAATTGGGTGTGAAGGCATCAACTGGGTGTGGAGGCATCAACTGGGTGTGGAGGCATCAACTGGGTGTGGAGGCATCAACTGGGTGTGAAGGCATCAACTGGGTGTAGAGGCATCAACTGGGTGTGGAGGCATCAACTGGGTGTGAAGGCATCAACTGGGTGTGGAGGCATCAACTGGGTGTGAAGGCATCAACTGGGTGTAGAGGCATCAACTGGGTGTGGAGGCATCAACTGGGTGTGGAGCCAGCAACTGGGTGTGGAGCCAGCAACTGGGTGTGGAGCCAGCAACTGGGTGTAGAGGCATCAACTGGGTGTGGAGTCAGCAACTGGGTGTAGCGGCATCAACCGGGTGTGGAGGCATCAACTGGGTGTGGAGGCATCAACTGGGTGTGGAGCCAGCAACTGGGTGTGGAAGCATCAGCTGGGTGTGGAGGCATCAGCTGGGTGTGGAGGCCGCGGCTGGGTGTGGAGGCCGGTGGGGCGAGGGTCAGCTCAGGTAGTGGGGTGCGGGGGGGGGGGGGGGATGGGGTCGGTTTGGGAGGTAGGCGTAGTATCGAGTGGGCTATACACATGACGCACAATATACATTCATATATATGTACACCAGGGTATGTATGACACTGAGAATATGGGGGTTGGCACTTTGCTATATGTATGACACTATAAACTGGGGTTGACACTTTGTGCTGTGTATGGCACTGAGTATCGGAATTGGCACTTTGAGATGTATATATCACTATGGCACTATGACACTATACACACATGGTATTCACTTTGTATGTCGGGGCTGCAAAGTACACACTAAAGAGAGAAATTATTCACTATCATTCACTGAGCCCACGAGGGAGGTTGTGTGGTGGTGTGGTGGTATATATATTATATATTCATTATAGGAGCATGTTTTTATATCCTACTATTTCATATGTTGTTATTTCGGTTACTACTCTTGGGGCACCCTTGTATATAATTGTACATATACATATACCTTGTATATATTACTAGGGATATATATCCCTAGATATATATCCCTAGGGACAAGGTATATATTTCTAGGGAAATATATACCTTGTATATATTTCCCTCGACATATTTAACACTGTATCAGATTATACGAGCGGTGCGGACGAGTTTATAACTTGGAAACTGGGGGCCATGTCTGTGAGATAATTACCACATTATTTACTATATTTAAATAACTAGTATTAATTCAAACTGGCCTTCCTAGGTATAGTGACCTATTGTGTGACTAATATTGCCGTGTCAGCCACTGCAGCCCAGTGCCCATATCTACACTATCAGTGTCAACATACACGCTTCACGATTTTGAGGTAAGTCATCGTTAAATTTGCTTGCGCAGTGGGCCGAGCAAGTTTTCAGTGTCGTGTTAATTATTAGTGAAATATTTCTATAAAAAGTGAAGTGTTAGAGTTTAGTGTCGCTCTGTTTAACATGGTTAATAAGTAAGTGCCAAGCGTTTTACCATGGAAAATCAAGTAGAGTCATTGTTGGCTAATCCTGACATTGAAGGGATTAAAAACCTAACAAAGACTGCCTTAATCAGTATGGCAAATAAGTTAGAGTTAACAGCCAACAATAAAATGAATAAAACACAGATAGTGAGAGTGATAGTGACTCATCTAGTAGGAGATAATCAACTAGGGGAAGAATTTCTGAATGAGGTAAGTGAAGGGACAAGTGAGCAGATTGCTTTAAATCGTCTTGAGGAAGAAACTAAGTTACAATTTGCTAGGCTTGAAGCTCAACAGGAAGAACTTGAGGTTAAAGAAAGACAAAACAGAGAGAACTTGAAGCTAAAGAGAGACAACAAAAGTTAGACATTGAGGCACAAAATTCTAGACTTGAAGCTCAGTTGCAGCTAGAGGCAACAAAGCAACAACAATTAGAAATTTAAAGACAAATGACTGAGGATAATAATAGAGTAGAAACACAGAGACTGGCAGCTAGACATAGAAATACTAGCAACGTTCCTAATAGTAATGATAGCAGTCAAATAAAAGTTAATAATTATGTCGAATTACCAAGGTTCAACGAGGAAGACCCTGAGGTTTTCTTTCCACATTTTCCTAAGTTAGCAGTTAGTTTGAACTGGCCAATGGACCAGTGAGTAGCTATTTTGCAGAGCCAACTCAAGGGAAAAATCTGAAAGTGTTCGCATCCTTGCCTGATGCAAACAATTTCGACTACAATTTTGTCAAGAACCGCATCTTAAATGCATACTAGTTGAACCCCAAAGCACACCGGCAGGAACACAGAAATATAAAGAGGGTAAATGAATAAACCATTGCTGATTTCACCAGGTTAAAAACTAATTATTGTAATAGATAGCTGAAATCACTTTCTATTACAGAATTTGATGCTCTTAAGAATCTTCTTATTACAGAAGAAGTTCTATCATGTCTTCCAGACAAATTATCTACTTTTATGGCAGAACAGAAAAACGTAATAGATATTTATGAGCTGTCTAAGCTCGCTGATGAACATGAATTGTTAACTAAGGAACATTTTAAGGCCCAATCAACTAATTTCACCAGTCGAGTAAATTACAATTCCCACAGAAATACTTATCCACATAAACGGAGTACTAGTGCTCCAGTTACTCCCGTGAATTCTTTTCTTACAAAACCTAAACTTGCTACTCTATTGCCAGGAACAGCAAATCCTAGTAATGTTAATTCTAAACCTAAAGTTGGTCCCACAGGTGTGTCCACTGTAAGATACTGTACTCATTGCAAGAGGAAAGGACATGTGATTAATTCTTGTTTTAGTTTGCACCCTGAGTTACGACCAACTGGTCTCATTTATTGTAGAGGTGTGCAGAATAAATTTACTAATGAACATGATCAGAAGCATTTTGCCTGCGACTCTCCTTGGTGTATGACAAATCACTGGTAACAGGTGAACTTCCAAAAATTTGGAAGGTGGCAAACGTAGTTCCGATATATAAGAAGGGGGATAGACAGGAGGCACTGAACTAAAGGCCAGTGTCCCTAACTTGCATACAATGCAAGCTAATGGAGAAACATGTGCAAAAAAAGCTAGTGGAACTTATGGAGTGAAGGAATTTTGGGATACATCAACATGGTTTCAGGGATGGCAAGTCATGTCTCAGGGTAGTAATTGACTTCTACGATCAGGTAAAAAAAATCAGACAAGAAAGAGAGGGGTGGGCAGACTGCATATTTTTGGACTGCAAGAAAGCCTTTGACACAGTGCTACAACAGAAACTGGTGCAATGCTGGAGATGCAGGCAGGAGTGAAAGGGAAGGTACTCCATTGGATAAGGAAGTACCTAAGTAACAGAAGGCAGTGAGTCACTGTAAGGGGCGAGGTCTCAGATTGGCGTTGCGAGACGTCACCAGTGGGGTCCCGCAGGGTTCAGTCCTTGGACCCATACTGTTTCTTATATATATATATATATATATATATATATATATATATATATATATATATATATATATATATATATATATATATATATATATATATATATATATATTCTAGGGATCTATTCTAGGAATCTAGGGAAGAGAGAAAGCAGGCCGCAGACGCGAGGAAGGAGCGCAGGTAGAGAGAAAGGAATCGGGGAGCCACAACCCCGATCCCTACAACCCCAGAGGGGAATGGGGAACCCTCCTCAAACAGTGCACTAGCCACAGGGAATTTGGCACCACCCCCACATTCTACCCAACAGACAACCTACCTGCCCCAACCCCTGTCAGCCCCCCATTAAGTACCCACCTAAGGCAACCTCCCCCCACCCACCCCTCTCCTCCCACTCACCCCCCTCCTCCCACTCCTCCCTCCCCCCAAGACATCCCTTCTCCCCCATCCCCCAAGCCCTCCCTTCTCCCTCATGCCCTCCCGTCTCTCCCACCCACAAGCCCTCCGCTCTCCACCGCCCCCTAAGCGCCCCACTCTCCCCCACCTCACCTAAGCCTTCTCCCTCTCCACCACACTCCAAAACCCTCCCCTCTTCCTCACCCACCTCATCCTTCCCTTTCCCCCCATGCCCCCCAAGCCCTTCCCCCTTTACTGCCCCCCCAAACCCCCCCTTCTCCTCCATCCCCCCAAACCTCCTCCTCTCACCCCCTCAACTCTCCCCCTTTCACCCCCTCCAACCTTCCCCCTCTCACCCACCCCCAGCCCTCCCCCTCTCACCCACTCCCCATATCCTCCAACCCCAAGCCCTTCCTCCTCCACCATACCAGATCCTCCCAGATCCTGCTCACCCCAGACCCCACAGGTCCCCCCCAGAGGAGAAGCAGAAGAGAGTCAGTTTGAGGGCAATGTACTCGAACATAGATGGGATCACAAGCAAGGCAAGTGAACTAAGGGAAAGAGCACAAGAAGTGAACCCAGATGAAATCGGACTCACTCAAACAAAACTCTCTGGAATCATAACGAATGCCGTGTTTCCCCATTAGTACACAGTAATAATGAAAGAGAGGGAAGATAGGGGAGGAGGTGGAGTGGCCCTACTCATGAGAAAGGAATGGAATTTTAAGGAGATGGCTATCCCGGGCTGTGAGGGTTTCAGAGACTACATAGCAGGCACCATGACGATGGGAGGACCAAGGATAGTAGTAGCAGTAATATATAACCCTCCACCAAATGACAGAAGACCCAGTCAAGAGTACGAAAACAACAACATGGCAGTTAACACTATAATTGAGAGGGCAGCCTCTGCTGCCTGTAGAAATAGATCCCACCTGCTCATCATGGGGGACTTCAATCACGGAAGGATTGATTGGGAGAACAAGGAACTGCATGGAGGCGAGGATACGTGGAGAGCCAAACTACTGGAGGTGGTGACTAGAAACTTCTTAACCCAGCATGTCAGAGAACCCACAAGGATGAGAGGAAATGATGAACCAGCGAGACTCGACCTGGTCTTCACCCTGAACGACTCTGACATAAGAGAAATCGGTTTTGAGGCCCCAGTAGGAATGAGCGGCCACAGTGTATTGGTGTTTGAGTACCTGATTGAAGAAGGGTTATTGAACTCTAGGAGGGATACCGAAACCAAAAGGTTAGCATACAGAAAGGGAAACTGTGAGGAGATAAGAAAATTCCTAACAGATATAGCATGGGAAACAGAGCTCAGGGAAAAGACGGCCCAAGATATGATGGACTACATCACGCAAAAATGCAAGGACGCAGCAAACAAGTTTATCCCAGCCCAAAAGGAAAACAGTGAAATGAAGATGAGAAAACCATGGTTTAATTAGAGATGTAGGCTAGCTAATCAGCAAAGTAAAAGGGCATGGAGAAACTATAGGAATAACAGGACACTGGAGAGCAGAGAAAGATACCAGAATGCCAGGAATGAATATGTCAGGATGAGAAGAGCGGCAGAAAGACAATACGAAAATGACATCGCAAGCAAGGCAAAGACTCAGCCTAAATTGCTGCATAGCCACATCAGGAGAAAAACAACAGTGAAGGAACGGGTTATGAAATTAAGGATAGCGGCAGAAGGATTCACTACAAACGACAAGGAAGTGTGTGAGGAACTGAATAAGAAATTCCAAGAGGTCTTCACCTTAGAGCAAGGAGAAATCACAGATATAAGAGAGGGAATAGCTAACCAGGAATCACTGGAAGAGTTTGAGATTACCAGCGGGGAAGTAAGGAGGTGTTTACTAGAGTTGGATGTGACAAAGGCTTTAGGCCCAGATGGAATCTCCCCTTGGATACTAAAGGAAGGAGCAGAGGAACTGTGCCTCCCACTCTCCATAGTGTATAACAAATCACTGGCAACAGGGGAACTGCCAAAAATTTGGAAAGCAGCTAACGTAGTCCAGATATACAAGAAAGGGGATAGACAGGAGGCACTGAACTACAGGCCAGTGTGCCTAATCTGCATACCATGCAAGCTGATGGAGACGATTGTGCGAAGAAAGCTAGTGGAGCACCTGGAGCGAAAGAACTTTGTAGCACAGGATCAACATGGATTCAGGGATGGCATGTCCGGCCTCACAGGGTTACTTGAATTCTACGACCAGGCAACAAAAATAAGGCAAGAAAGAGAAGGGTGGGCAGACTGCATATTTTTGGATTGTCAGAGATCCTTTGATACAGTGACACACAAGAGGCTAGTGAAAAAGCTGGAGATGCAGGCTGGAGTGAAAAGGAAGGTACTCCGTTGGATAAAGGAGTACCTAAGCAACCGGAGACAAGGAGTCAGTGTGAGGGGTGAGGTCTCAGATTGGCGAGACGTTACGAGTGGAGTCCAACAGGGGTCAGTCCTTGGACCTATACTGTTTCTGATATATGTAAATGATCTCCCAGAGAGTAGAGAATCGTTTCTCTCAATGTTTGCCGATGATGCAAAAAATATGAGGAGGATTGAAACTGAGGACGATATTAGAAGGCTACAAGATGACCTAGACAGACTGAGTGAATGGTCCAACATATGGCTGTTGAAGTTCAACCAGAGTAAATGCAAAGTAATGAAACTGGGCAGTGGAAACAGGAGGCCAGACACAGGACACAGAATAGGAGATGAAGTACTTAATGAAACGAACAGAGAGAAAGATCTAGGAGTTGATATCACACCAAACCTGTCTCCTGAAGCCCACATAAAAAGAATAAGGTCTGCGGCATATGCGAGGCTGGCTAACATCAGAACAGCGTTCAGGAACCTGTGTAAGGAATCATTCAGAATCTTGTACACCACATATGTAAGACCAATCCTGGAGTATGCGGCCCCAGCATGGAACCCATACCTTGTCAAGCACAAGACGAAGCTGGAAAAAGTCCAAAGGTATGCCACTAGACTAGTCCCAGAACTAAGAGGCATGAGTTACGAGGAAAGGCTGCGGGAAATGCACCTTACGACACTGGAAGACAGAAGAGTAAGGGGAGACATGATCACAACCTACAAAATCCTCAGAGCAATCGACAGGGTAACAAGGATAAACTATTCAACACTGGTGGGACGCGAACAAGGGGACATAGGTGGAAACTGAGTACCCACATGAGCCACAGAGACGTTAGAAGGAACTTTTTCAGTGTCAGAGTAGTTAACGGATGGAATGCATTAGGCAGTGATGTGGTGGAGGCTGACTCCGTACACAGTTTTAAATGTAGATATGATAGAGCTTAGTAGGCTCAGGAATCTGTACACCAGTTGATTGACAGTAGAGAGGCGGGACCAAAGTGCCAAAGCTCAACCCCTGCAAGCACAAATAGGTGAGTACAAATAGGTGAGTATACACACACACACACACACACACACACACACACACACACACACACACACACACACACACACACACACACAGGAGTCCACACAGGCTACGAGGAGGGGCCTCGTAGCCTGGTGGATAGCGCGCAGGTCTAGTAATTCTGTGGCGCGGGTTCGATTCCCGCACGAGGCAGAAACAAATGGGCAAAGTTTCTTTCACCCTAAGTGTCCCTGTTACCTAGCAGTAAATAGGTACCTGGGAGTTAGTCAGCTGTCACGGGCTGCTTCCTGGGGTGTGTGTGTGTGGTGTGGGGAAAAAAAAAAAAAAAGTAGTTAGTAAACAGTTGATTGACAGTTGAGAGGCGGGCCGAAAGAGCAAAGCTCAACCCCCGCAAAAACACAACTAGTACACAACTAGTAAACACACACACAAACACACAACTCATCCACATGGGTTCAGGGAGGGTAAATCTGGCCTTATAGGCTTGATAGAATTCTACGATCAGTTGACAAAGATTAAGCAAGAAAGAGAAGGGTGGGCAGACTGCATTTTTTTGGACTGTCGGAAAGCCTTTGACACAATACCCCATAAAAAGGTTAATGCATAAGCTGGAGAAACAGGCAGGAGTAACTGGTTGGGCGCTCCAGTGGTTAAGGAAGTACCTAAGCAATAGGAAGCAGAGAGTTACAGTGAGGGGTGAGACCTCAGACTGTCACCAGTGGAGTCCCACAGGGCTCTGTACTTGGACCTATCCTGTTTCTGATATACGTAAATGATCTCCCAGAGGGTATAGACTCATTCCTCTCAATGTTTGCTGACGACGCCAAAATTATGAGAAGGATTAAGACAGAGGAGGACAGCATGAGGCTTCAAGAAGACCTGGACAAGCTGCAGGAATGGTCGAACAAATGGCTGTTAGAGTTTAACCCAAACAAATGTAATGTAATGAAGATAGGGGTAGGAAGCAGGAGACCAGATACAAGGTACCATTTGGGAGATGAAATACTTCAAGAGTCAGAGAGAGAGAAAGACCTGGGGGTTGATATCACGCCAGACCTGTCTCCTGAAGCTCATATTGTGACGATAATCTCCTTCAAGAGATTGAGCCTGCTCTTCCCTCCAAAAATACGTCGCAACAAATATATAAAACTACTATGGAAGAAATGTCCAACAACGACAACACCACCAGCAAGGTTTGCCAGAGCGCAAAACGTATGCAGCCAGGGACACCTGCTCAGACTCAAACCGCCAAACTACCTGTCTTGCTACCGGCTCCTCTGATTGGTCGCCGGTCGGGCTGCAACTGCACTCCACCCCCCCATACTACTTGATGTCTGGGGCCGCCACGACCTCAGTCCTCAGAATATTCCGTGCTTTCACAGAGTTAACACTTCTCCCTGCTAGACGTAAGCTTTGGCGTACGTGTACTAAGAGAGGTGATAGCTTAAAGCCAATATTCCAGCACCTTTCATTTACTTGTCTATTGCACTTCTTGTTATTTTGCTCACTTGTCTTAACGTAACTTTTCATTGTGTCATTTAATTATTCTTATTATTTTGATTGATTTTATTATACGAATTTGTTTGTCCATTTTATTCATGTTTTGATTTATTTAACGTAATTAAAATTCCATTGTTAATGTTTACTTGTGTTTTGTGTGTCTTCTCCTTACCTTACCACAGACGAAGTTCCAGATTTTCTATTTTTTTTTATACTATGTGACGAGGCCATACCCCTAGCTTTGAACAGCCGAACACCAACGCGTTACCGTCACATATTATATGGGGGCCTGTCCTAGGATCTTCACTCAGGTACTGGTGCCAAGTGGTAATTTATGGTAAGCGTATTTAACTTTGTTAACGTAGCTTTTACTATTTTTCATATTCAATTTCATTTTTTATAAGGTGCGGTGTATTGTGCATTACGAGAGTAACATATGGTGAAGGTGAGACAACTTTGGTTTACGTGGTGACTGTAGGCCGCAGTCATACTCTTAATTGGTCATCTCTCCCTCCGTGTTATTACTCGTGTTTACCATCTTTGTCCCTTGGATATTTCTCATTTTGACAGATCATCATATTGGTACCCTGGTACTGTGGTCTGCCCCGGGTCAAGAGTACCCAATCTTCTGCAATCTGACTGTAGGAGGACAAAGAGGGCCATAGTTCCTCTAGCTCGAACTTTAGTTGCTGAATTGGGACCTCAGCAGCAGTTCTCGTCACCAGTTGACACCTCGCACCCCTACACGTCAGTCAGAGATGATGATACATACAACGGTAGGGAATTAGCTTACTTTTTCAGAGCACAAAAGTTCGCTAATTCTGTAAGTATCATATTAAATTCAGTAGGAAAAACTTGCTTTATGTCCTATAGAGACTTGGCAAGGTATGCCTACATCCTTGGACTACCAATTTTACTTTTGAGGCAATTTCCTGTTTCATTTGTTTTCGAAACTCTGTTTCATTTGTTAGTAGGATTTTCTTGCCCTTATCCTCTTACATGAGTACCGGGTACAAGATTTCCTGCGCCCTTGATTTAATTTAATCATTTAACATCTTTTACTTAACTTTAATTGTTAAAGATCTCACAGGATAGGTATCAGTTGCCACATTGTCCTGTTTCTGACATTCACTATTGAATATTCGTGTACCTTTATTTGCTAATTTCACCATGTTTCGTCTCCAAGCTTTCCGTGCAAATCCAGCAGGTGAAATAGGGACTTTAAGTCGTGCCAAGAAGACTGAATTACAAACTCTTGCACATGAGTATCAACTAGAAGTTCCCTACCAAGCCAACAAAAATGACCTACACAACCTGTTGCTGGATTACTATTTAGAGCAAGGTAAGATAGACTCTGAAACTCATGAAACTTACTATATTGCAGATAAAACTGACTTGGCAACGATGAAACTTAAACTAGAGCTGGCCAAGATTGAACGTGAGCAGCAAAGAGAAGCAGCTGCCATACGAAGAGAAGAACAAGAACGAGAAATCACCCTCAGGGAACGTGAAACTGCCTTGAGGAAGGAAGAACAAGAACGTGAGGCTGCCTTAAGAAGGGAAGAAATCGCCCTCAAGGAACGTGAGTTTGCAATGCTCCGTGAGCGGGAAAGAGTACAGCTTGAAACACTCCAGGAGCGGGAACGAGTACAGCTTGAAACCAAACAACGCGAGTTGGAGATGCAACGCGAACATGACAAGCAACAAGCAACTCTGGCTCTAGAGTGTCGTCAACGCGAATACACGTTGGAAACTTCACACCTCGCTCAACGCCAGCAAGCTACTGCCAATCTTCCCGTCAGTTTTAATATATCACATGCAAGTAAGTTAATGCCATCCTTTGTAGAAGCAGAAGTTGATGTGTTCTTTACCACCTTTGAAACCCTTGCTAATCAACTCAGTTGGCCTGTCGACCAATGGGCCACACTTCTCAGAGTCCATCTTACAGGTAGAGCTGCAGTCACACTCAGTACTTTGGCGTCTGAGAATGACTACCACACTCTGAAACAAGCAGTGTTGGACGCCTACCTCCTCTCTACTGAAAGTTATAGAAGGAAATTCCGTGACCACCTGAAGGCAAGTACCACTACCTTCCTCGAGTTTGCTAACACGAAACGGAGGTATTTCATGAAATGGCTGGAAGCAGCACATGTCTTTACTTTTACAGAACTCGTCAACCTGATGCTTGTTGAAGAATTCTTGAGACGTGTGCCGCCTCCTGTCCGCCTCTACTTAGCAGATAAAGAAGAAACCGACTACCTGAAGTGTGCTAAGTCGGCTGACACTTACAGCCTCATCCACCAGCTGACACCCGAACCATCCTCCAGTAAGAAGTCATGGTACAGTTACGAGAAAGTGAGCCCCGATCAAGCTGGTTCACAACTGTACTGCAAGTATTGTAGACTCTATGGACATACCATAGACAAGTGTGGTAAGTCTCAATACAAGGGAACCACTGAACAACAAAAACCCAAACCAACTCCTCCTAAGTCCGGTAAGCCTGTGATGAATGTTGGTGTTAATGTTAATGATCTTTCTCTTTTCAGTAACCACCTGTATACTGGAACTGTCTCTGCCAACGGTTCAAATCCGGAGGGACGTTTCAAATTGAAGATCTTGAGGGACACAGCGGCTCTACAATCGATCATCTTGAAGTCGGCTGTGCCCAACATCACCTACACCGGAGAAACTGTCTTCATCACTGACCTCACTGCTACCACTCCATACCCTCTCGCCAGAGTCCACCTGGATTGTCCCTACGTGAACGGAGAAGTCCAAGTCGCCGTCAGGGAAAAGCCTTTTCCCATGCCTGGAGTGCAACTTCTCCTAGGCAACGACTTGGCAGAAGACCTGCAACCGACCAACCTGATCGTCATGGACAAACCCCAGGTGTGTAACTCTGTGCCAATAAACCCTATTCTAGAGTATGTTCTAGCAGAGGTTCAAGAGAGTGATGAAGTTTCTCCTCCGGTTCTCGTGACCACCCGTGCACAAGCCGCACGTCCACAGCCAGCTGACTCTACTGCTACCGCTGTCCCTCAAGACCCTCAGAAACTCCCTCCGCATCTGACCAAGTTGGAGTTCCGTAAGTTGCAGAGGGAAGATCTTACTTTAACACCATTGTTTTTCCAGGCTGAGACTCAACCCGACAGTATTCCTGGGTTCTTCCTAGAGAACGACTTGCTCTACCGCAGATATAGACCCAGTAAACTGAAGGAGGAGGACGATTGGGCCAACATCGAACAACTTGTGATTCCCACCAGCCTGCGGCCCACTATTCTACACCTGGCCCACGGAGCACTCTCCCACTACGGCTTCAACAAGACTTACCATTGAATTCGTCAAGACTACTACTGGCCAGGTATGGTAAATAACGTCAAACAGTACGTAAAACAGTGTCATACATGTCAGATGGCAGGCAAACCGAACATCTCCATTCCCAGAGCGCCACTGATTCCCATACAGGTGCCTGCGGAACCTTTCCACAGACTCATAATAGACTGTGTCGGTCCTTTACCTCGGACCAGTTCAGGTAATGCCTACATCCTAACCATCCTGTGTCCTACCACCAGATTTCCCATAGCAGTTCCAGTGAAGAACATCACGGCTGCTACGGTTATAAAACATCTATTGAAGATCTTCACTCAATACGGATTTCCCAGGGAGATTCAGAGCGACTGTGGTACCAACTTCACCAGTGATCTCTTCAAAAGGACACTGGAGGAGTTCAACATCAAACAGGTATTGTCCAGCCCCTATCATCCTGCTTCACAGGGTTCTCTTGAACGTAGTCATCGGACAATCAAAGCACTCTTGAAAAAGTTTTGTAGTGAAACCTCTAAGGATTGGGATAAGCAGATTGACCTTATAATGTGTATTTACAGAAGTCTCCCCAATGAGTCCCTAGGAGTATCTCCTTATGAGATGCTCTACGGCCGTAAGTGCCGTACTCCCCTTAAGGCTTTCAAAGACTCTCTCCGAGATGCCACCTTCAGTGAGCATCAGAATGTGCCCCAGTTTCTTCAAAACCTTCAACACATTCTAGAGAGAGTCCACCGTTTTGCCCATGATAATCTATTGAAAGCCCAGGAGAGAATGAAGACTCATTACGACCAGACCAGCAAAGTAAGAAAATTCAAGCCGGGAGACTTCGTCCTTGCATACTTCCCTATCCCAGGTTCACCTTTACAAAACAGGTTTTCAGGACCCTACCGCGTCAAAGAGTGCAGGAATAATAACAACTACGTAATAGAGACTCCAGATAGGCGGCGGAAGACCCAGCTGTGCCACGTCAACCTCCTGAAGCAATATAATGGTACTCCTCCCACTGTCCTAATTAACTATTCCACCTTCACAGAACCCTACATCCACAGTGAGACCTTCCCAGCTTCTCCTCCCGAAAGCACTGACAAGGAGTCAGCGCTTTCTAATTCCGAAATCCTTAATGATCTTCCCAAATGCTTTCAGGATAATAATCGTGCTCCTTTGCCCTATTCTAATTCCACTCTCACCTCGTCAGATAAGCCCTTCATCCTCCATGTCGACGCCAGTGGTACCGACGTTGGTGGTGTCGTGATGCAGCAACGAGGCGAGGAGAATACACCTGTCGGCAACTACTGCTACAAGGAACTATGGAACAATTGGCAAGGAGCTACTCCTCCTCATCCTGAAGCTCCAGCACTTCACTCCACACCTGAAAAGTGCTCGGTCCACCATCAACACGGACCACACCACCCTACACCTCCTGCAGCACGCCCACTTCTCATCTCAACGTCTTCTACTATGGGCTTGCTAACTGCAGAAATTCAACCTGGAGACACGCTATACCAAGAGTCTGACAACACCATAGCCGATGCTCTCTCCAGAGTTTATGAAGTAGAAGCGACTCCATCCATTACTCCACCACATAACGACGTACTTCTTCCAGAACCGCAGGCTTCGGGGGAGAGTTGTGACGATAATCTCCTTCAAGAGATTGAGCCTGCTCTTCCCTCCAAAAATACGTCGCAACAAATATATAAAACTACTATGGAAGAAATGTCCAACAACGACAACAACACCAGCAAGGTTTGCCAGAGCGCAAAACGTATGCAGCCAGGGACACCTGCTCAGACTCAAACCGCCAAACTACCTGTCTTGCTACCGGCTCCTCTGATTGGTCGCCGGTCGGGCTGCAACTGCACACCACCACCCCATACTACTTGATGTCTGGGGCCGCCACGACCTCAGTCCTCAGAATATTCCGTGCTTTCACAGAGTTAACACTTCTCCCTGCTAGACGTAAGCTTTGGCGTACGTGTACTAAGAGAGGTGATAGCTTAAAGCAAATATTCCAGCACCTTTCATTTACTTGTCTATTGCACTTCTTGTTATTTTGCTCACTTGTCTTAACGTAACTTTTCATTGTGTCATTTAATTATTCTTATTATTTTGATTGATTTTATTATACGAATTTGTTTGTCCATTTTATTCATGTTTTGATTTATTTAACGTAATTAAAATTCCATTGTTAAAGTTTACTTGTGTTTTGTGTGTCTTCTCCTTACCTTACCACAGACGAAGTTCCAGATTTTCTATTTTTTTTTATACTATGTGACGAGGCCATACCCCTAGCTTTGAACAGCCGAACACCAACGCGTTACCGTCACAATATCAAGAGGATAACATCAGCAGCATATGCCAGTTTGGCTAACATAAGAATGGCCTTTAGAAACTTGTGTAAGGAATCTTTCAGAACATTATATACCACATATGCCAGACCAATCCTGGAGTATGCGGCTCCAGCATGGAGTCCATATCTAGTCAAGCATAACACTAAACTGGAAAAGGTTCAAAGGTTTGCCACCAGACTAGTACCCGAGCTAAGAGGTATGAGCTACGAGGAGAGACTACGGGAATTAAACCTCACTTCGTTGAAAGACAGAAGAGTTAGGGGGGACATGATCACCACATTCAAGATTCTCAAGGGAATTGACAGGGTTGATAAAGACAGGCTGTTTAACATAGGGAGCACACGCACTAGGGGACACAGGTGGAAACTGAGTGCCCAAATGAGCCACAGAGATATTAGAAAGAACTTTTTTTAGTGTCAGAGTGGTTGACAAATGGAATGCATTAGGAAGCGATGTGGTGGAGGCTGACTCCATACACAGTTTCTAGTGTAGATATGATAGAGCCCAATAGGCTCAGGAACCAGTACACCTGTTGATTGGATTGAGAGGCGGGACCAAAGAGCCAGAGCTCAACCCCCGGAAGCAAAACTAGGTGAGTACACACACACAAACACACACATTTACGTGGGGAGCCGGTGGCCTAGCAGACAGCAAGTTGGGCACGTGATCCTGTGGTCCCGGGTTCGATCCCGGGCCCCGGCGAGAAACGATGGGCAGAGTTTCTTTCACCCTATGCCCCTGTTACGTAGCGGTAAATAGGTACCTGGGAGTTAGTCAGCTGTCATGGGCTGCTTCCTGAGGTGTGTGTGTGTGGTGTGAAAAAATATAGAAGTAGAAAAAGTTGATTGACAGTTGAGAGGCGGGCCGAAAGACCAGAGCTCATCCCCCGCAAGCACAACTAGGTGAATACACACACACACACACACACACACCAGCAGGGATGAGGAGGAGGACAGATTTATAGACAAATTAATAGGGAAATTTGTAGAGAGAAGGAGTGATTGGTTGGAGGATCTAATCCAGGGGATTAAAAGTGAGGTATTTCAGCAAATACAGGATGCGGTAGAGAGGCAGAAACAAGAACTTATGCTCTATGTTCAGGAAGAGATTAGGAAGGGAAGAGAGGACTGGGAGAGGGAATGTGCTCGTATCACAAACGAATTAGGAAGGATTAGCAGCATGGCTAAGGACAGAGGATTAGTGGGGGATGGGTTAGTGACTGCGGTTGGGATGGGGAATCCCCAGGGGACAGGCTACCAGCATGACAATGAATTACTGAGGAGACGGTCTATTATAATACATGGATTATTCGAATCTGGGGCACCAACAAGACAAGAGAGAATAGAAACAGAAAATATGAATTGCACGAGATATTGAGGTGTATTGGAGCAGGAATGGCAGAACATGAGGTGGATATCAGCCGCAGGGTTGGACCTTACAATTGTACCAAGAATAGACCTGTTCTGGTGCAATTCTCCAATGAGGAGGCTGTGGAGTACATAATGAGGACCAAGCATTTACTCAGAGGAAGTGAAACCCATTACAATGTGTTTATAGAGAGGTTTATGACGAAAGATGAGCAAATAGCCCACAAGAATAGATGGCAACAATGACACCGAACTAGCCTCTCAGGTAGTCTCACTTCCCAGGTCACATCCCAGGTCACCTCCCAGGCCACCTCCCAGGTCACCTCCCAGGTCACATCCTCCCCAACTCAGCCCTCCTATACATCCCCCCTGCCTCAGCCTCCCAAAACCCCCCTGTCCCTTCCACATTTGCACCTCCCCAACGATTCCCCTGCCCCTGCTACATCACACTTGTCAGCGACCCCAGTGGGTCAAGCCATGCCCTCCCCAAACCCACCTTCCCATCCCCCCTCCCCAAATACCCCTTCCTACTCCCCTACCCCTTCTACCCCATTGACTTCAATTCCATCTACTCCATCCCAGCTTCCACTGCACCCCTCTTCCACTCACCCCCAAACCCCACCCAACCCTCACCCCTCCTATGCACCTCCAGCCCACATTTAACCCCCTCACCTTGTGACCCCCTAACACCTTCCCCCATCTCCCTCTTCCCCTCTTCTACCCCAAAACCCCCACCTACCCCCGATTCCCCCCTAACTAATATACCCTCTCTTCCACTCCCAGCACCCATGCTCCATTCTCATCTCAGCTCTCCGCCCTCAGTATCCCTCTCCCCCCCAACCTCTCAACCTCTATCTGACTCTCAGTCTCACTCTATTTCTCAACCCCCCTATGCTATTCAGACCCCTAACTTTCAGACCCATTATGCCCTTCCTACCCCCCTAGATGCCCAGACCCCATTCGCCTACCAGGCACTCCCAGGCACCCCCCTAGCACCCCCCCACTCACCCCCACAGCCCCCACTTGCCCCCCAGACACCCCCCCAGTTCCCCCCAGACCCCTGGTGAAAGGGGGAACTCTGACACCCGAGTTTCCAAGAAGAGTCTCAAGGTTTGGTACACCAATGCTGATGGGGTAGCCAATAAAGCAGAAGAGATAAAAGAAAGAGTTAGTGAGGCAGACCCAGACATAGTGGCAATAGTGGAAACTAAAATAAATGGCATGATCTCGAATGCAATCTTTCCAGAGGGGTACCAGGTGATAAGAAAAGAAAGGACACAGAGACAGGGAGGAGGAGTGGCACTACAAATAAAGCGGAAATGGAAGTTTGATGAGCTGGAAAATCCGGGTACCAATGAAAGCACAAGCTTCATACATGGAACTCTGATAGTGGATGGGAAGAAGATTGTAATCTTGATATTCTACAATCCCCCACCAAACAGTAGAAGGCCCAGGCAGGAGTACGAGGACAGCAACAAGACATGTATGGATGGACTGCAGAGGGCAGCGACTTTAGCGCATAGAATGAGAGCGAAGCTGCTGGTTATGGGGGACCTAAATCACGGAGAGATAGATTGGGAAACGAGGAATCCCCATGGCGGGGAGGAGACCTGGGGAGCGAAGCTGGTAGACGTTATTGACAGGAATTTCCTAACACAGAATGTGAAAGAAGATACTAGGGAAAGAGGAGGGGATACGCCCAGCCTATTAGATCTCATTATCACTCAGAATGTAGAAGACATCGAGCAGTTGGAACATGAAATACCACTAGGAGCTAGTGACCATTGTGTCCTAGTCTTTGACTACATGATGGAGCTTAAAATTGTGACCAAAGGACAAGAGGTCCGGGAAAGGAGACTTGATTACAGAAAAGGGGACTACAGAAGGATAAGGGACTACCTGGGAGAAGTGCAGTGGGAGGAAGAACTTAGAGGAAAAACAGTGCAAGGTATGATGAACCAAGTCATATTGAAATGCAAGGAGGCTGAAGATAGATTTATTCCAACAATAAAGGAAAAAAGCAGGAGGGAATATAATAACCCATGGTTTAATAGACAGTGTCAGGAAGCAAAGGTGAGAAGCAGGAGGGAGTGGAGGAAGTACAGAAGACAAAGGACAGAGGACAACAGGATTAGATGTAACAGAGCTAGGAATGATTACATTAACATAAGACGAGTGTCGGAAAGAAATTATGAGAATGATATTGCAGTCAAAGCGAAAAAGCAACCAAAATTACTACATAGCCATATAAGAAGGAAGATGTCGGTAAATGACCAAGTGACAAGACTGAGGAAAACAGAAGGGGCATATACAGAAAGCGACAAGGAAATCTGCGAGGTACTGAATGCAAAATTCCATGGAGTGTTCACAACCGAGCCTGAGCAGCTCCCATTGTTAGAAGAGATTACCCAAGATGAAAGACTATCAGATATAGAGGTGACAGCAGAGGATGTAATGAAACAGTTGACAACACTGGATGCAAATAAAGCTGTAGGACCAGACAAAGTATCACCGTGGATACTTAAAGAGGCAGCGCAGGCTCTCAGCGTGCCTCTGGCAATGATCTTTAATGAGTCACTTATGTCGGGAGAATTGCCCAGTTGCTGGAAGGAGGCAAATGTCGTACCGATTTTCAAAAAAGGTGATAGGGAGGAGGCACTTAACTACAGACCCGTATCACTGACAAGCATCCCCTGCAAAACACTTGAAAGAATAATTAGGCTAAGACTTGTTGAGCACCTGGAGAGCATTGGGTTTGTAAACAAGCACCAACATGGGTTCTGGACAGGGAAATCATGCCTAACAAACCTTTTAGAATTCTATGATAAAGTAACAAGGATAAGGCAGGACAGAGAAGGCTGGGCAGACTGCATATTTCTTGACTGCCAAAAGGCCTTTGATACGGTACCGCACATGAGACTGCTATACAAACTTGAGAGGCAGGCAGGAGTAAGCGGAAAGGCCCTAGTATGGGTGAAGAACTACCTAACAGGAAGGAGCCAGAGGGTAATGGTAAGGGGCGAAAAGTCGGACTGGCGAACAGTAACAAGTGGAGTACCTCAAGGATCGGTGCTGGGACCAATCCTCTTTCTAATTTACGTAAATGATATGTTTACAGGAGTGGAATCATACATGTCGATGTTTGCAGATGACGCAAAATTAATGAGAAGAGTTGTGACAGACGAGGATTGTAGGATCCTCCAAGAGGACTTAAACAGGCTGCAGAGATGGTCAGGGAAATGGCTACTGGAGTTTAACACCAGTAAATGTAAAGTTATGGAAATGGGATCAGGTGACAGGAGACCAAAGGGACAGTACACAATGAAGGGGAACAGCCTACCTGTAACGATTCGAGAAAGAGACCTGGGAGTGGATGTGACACCTAATCTAACTCCTGAGGCACATATAAATAGGATAACGACAGCAGCGTACTCTACACTGGCGAAAATTAGAACTTCATTCAGAAACCTAAATGAGGAAGCTTTTAGGGCGCTTTACACTGCCTACGTGAGACCCGTCTGAGAGTATGCCGCACCATCATGGTGCCCCCACCTGAAGAATCACATAAAGAAACTGGAGAAGGTTCAGAGGTTTGCGACGAGGCTTGTCCCAGAGTTACGAGGGATGGGATAAGAAGAGCGGCTGAAGGAACTGAACCTTACGACACTAGAGAAAAGAAGGGAGAGAGGAGATATGATAGGGACATATAAAATACTCAGGGGAATTGACTAAGTGGAAATAGATGAAATGTTCACACGTAATAATAACAGAACGAGGGGACATGGGTGGAAACTGGAAACTCAGATGAGTCACAGAGATGTTAGGAAGTTTTCTTTTAGCGTGAGAGTAGTAGAAAAATGGAATGCACTTGGGGAACAGGTTGTGGAAGCAAATACTATTCATACTTTTAAAACAAGGTACGATAGGGAAATGGGACAGGAGTTATTGCTGTAAACAACCGATAGCTAGAAAGGCGGGATCGAAGAGTCAATGCTCCATCCTGCAAGAACATATAGGTGAGTACATATAGGTGAGTACACACACACACACACACACACACACACACACACACACGCGCGCGCGCGCGCGCACACACATGTAGATATGATAGAGCCCAGTAGGCTCAGGAATCTGTACACCAGTTGATTGACAGTTGAGAGGCGGGACCAAAGAGCCAAAGCTCAACCCCCGCAAGCACAATTAGGTGAGTACAATTAGGTGAGTACACACACACACACACACACACACACACACACACACACACACACACACACACACACACACACACACACAGAATACTACACTAACGCTCTCTCTCTCTCTCGCACGCACAAACACACACACACAGACACACACACACACACACACACACACACACACACACACACACACACACACACACACACACACACACACACACACACACACACAGAGGCCAGGCACAGGATACAGAATAGGAGATGAAATACTTAATGAAACAGACAGAGAGAAAGATCTAGGAGTTGATATCACACCAAACCTGTCTCCTGAAGCCCACATAAAGAGAATAACGTCTGCGGCATATGCGAGGCTGGCTAACATCAGAACGGCGTTCAGGAACCTGTGTAAGGAATCATTCAGAATCTTGTACACCACAGATGTAAGACCAATCCTGGAGTATGCGGCCCCAGCATGGAGCCCGTACCTTGTCAAGCACAAGACGAAGCTGGAAAAAGTCCAAAGGTATGCTACTAGACTAGTCCCAGAACTAAGAGGCATGAGTTATGAGGAAAGGCTGCGGGAAATGCACCTTACGACACTGGAAGACAGAAGAGTAAGGGGGGACATGATCACAACCTTCAAAATCCTCAGGGGAATCGACCGGGTAAACAAGGATGAACTATTCAACACTGGTGGGACGCGAACAAGGGGACACAGGTGGAAGCTGAGTACCCAAACGAGCCACAGAGACGTTAGAAAGAACTTTTTCAGTGTCAGAGTAGTTAGTAAATGGAATGCACTAGGAAGCGATGTGGTGGAGGCTGACTCCATACACTGTTTCAAATGTAGATACAATAGAGCCCAGTAGGCTCAGGAATCTGTACACCAGTTGATTGACGGTTGAGAGGCGGGACCAAAGAGCCAAAGCTCAACCCCCACAAGCACAATTAGGTGAGTACAATTAGGTGAGTACACACACACACACACAGAATACTACACTAACGCTCTCTCTCTCTCTCGCACGCACACACACACACACACACACACACACACACACACACACACACACACACACACACACACACACACACACACACACACACACACACACACACACACTAAACACACACACACACACTAAAGATTAAGCAAAAAGAGAGGGCTGGGCGGACTGATTTTCTTGGATTGTCAGAAAGCCTTTGATACAGTACCGCATAAGAGGTTGGTGCATAAGCTGGAAAGACAGGCTGGTGTAGCTGGTAGGGCGATCCAGTGGATAAGGGAGTACCTAAGCAATAGGAAGCAGAGAGTTACGGTGAGGGGTGAGACCTCAGATTGGCGTGAAGTCACCAGTGGATTCCCACAGGGCTCTGTACTCGGTCCTATTTTGTTTCTGATATATGTAAAGGATCTCTCAGAGGGTATTGATTTATTTCTCTCAATGTTTGCTGACGATGCAAAATTATGAGAAGGATTAAGACAGAGGAGGACTGCTTGAGGCTTCAAGAAGACCTAGACAAGCTCAAGGAATGGTCGAACAAATGGTGATAGAGTTTAACCCAAGCAAATGTAATGTTATGAAGATAGGTGTAGATAGCAGGAGGCCAGATACTAGGTATCATTTGGGAGATGACATTCTTCAAGAGCTAGAGAGAGAAAAAGACTTGGGGGTCGATATCACGCCAGACCTGTCCTCTGCAGCCCATATCAAGAGGATAACATCAGCGGCATATGTCAGGCTGGCTAACATAAGAACGGCCTTTAGAAACTTGTATAAGGAATCATTCAGAACTTTGTATACCACATATGTCAGGCCAATCCTAGGGTATGCAGCCCCAGCATGAAGTCCATATCTAGTCAAGCATACGACTAAACTGGAAAAGGTTCAAATGTTTGCCACTAGAATAGTACCCGAGCTAAGAGGTATGAGTTACGAGAAGAGACTATGGGAATTAAACCTCACTTTGCTGGAAGACTGAAGAGTTAGGGGGGACTTGATCACCACATTCAAGATTCTCAAGGGAGTTGATAGAGTAAATAGAGACAAGTTATTTAACACAAGGGGCACACACTACCTACCTACCTTAAGGTGCTTCCGGGGCTTAGTGTCCCCGCGGCCCGGTCGTCGACCAGGCCTCCTGGTTGCTGGACTGATCAACCAGGCTGTTAGACGCGGCTGCTCGCACTAGGGGACACAGGTGGAAACTGAGTGCCCAAATGAGCCACAGAGATATTAGAAAGAACTTTTTTAGTGTCAGAGTGGTTGACAAATGGAATGCATTAGGAAGTAATGTGGTGGAGGTTAACTTCATACACAGTTTCAAGTGTAGATATGATAGAGCCCAATAGGCTCAAGAACCTGTACACCTGTTGATTGACAGTTGAGAGGCGGGACCAGAGTGCCAGAGCTCAACCTCCGCAAGCACAAGTAGGTGAGTACACACACACACACACACACACACATATACACACACAGGGCGCCAGTGGCTGTGTAGATAGCACGCTGGACACGTAATCCTGTGGCTCGGGTTCGATTCCCGACACCGGCGAAAAACAAAAACAAGGCAGAGTTTCTGTCACCCTGATCCTCCTGTTACCTAGCAGTAAATAGGTACCTGGGAGTTAGCCAGCTGCTACGGGCTGCTTTCTGTGTGTGTGTGTGAAAAAACCCAGTTAGTAGTTAGTAACAGTTGATTGATTGGCAGTTCAGAGACGGGTCGGAAGAGCAAAGCTTAACCCCCTCAAGCACATCTAGGTGAATACACAAAACACTTCACTAGCGCTCTCTCTCTCTCACACACAACCCAGACGGTGGCTAACGACAGGTAAGGTGTGCCCAGCACCCAGACGTCAGCTAACGACAAGTAAGGTGTGCCCAGTACCCAGACGTCAGCTAACGACAAGTAAGGTGTGTCCAGTACCCAGACGTCAGCTAACGGCAGGTGAGGTGTGGATAGCATCCAGACGTCAGCTGACGGCAGATGATGTGTGGATAGCACCCAGACGTCAGCTAACGACAGAGGTGTGGATTACACCCAGACATCAGCTAACGACAGGGGAGGTGTGGATAACACCCGGGCATCAGTTCGCTATAGGGATCGCCTAGTCAAATCCGGCCATCGGCACTTGATTGGGGAGAGCGTAGCCAACACCCAAAAGCCCGTCACAATTATGAAAGTTTGGCTACTCTGGGGAGGACATAGGGGCCTCGTCAACTCTGGAGGACAGGGGGTGCCTGGCCATCTCTGGTGAGGATACGGGAGGAGTGGCCCACTCTGGGGAGGCCAGGGGCGTGGCTCACTCTGGGGAGGCCAGGGGCGTGGCCCACTCTCGGGAGGCCAGGGGGGCGTTGACGATTCTGGGGAGGCCAGGGGGGCCTGGTCCACTATGACGTGGCGAGAGGGGCATGACCCACTCTGCGGAGGACAGGGGTCGTGGCCCACTCCGGAGAGGCCAGAGAAGGGGCGCGACCAACTCTGGGGAGGACAGGGGGCGTGGCCCACTCTTGGGAGGCCAGGGGGGGGGGGGCGTGACGAACTTTGGGGAGGCCAGGGGGGGCGGGGCTAACAGTCTCGGGGGGTAATACCTGATGCACCTTCACTGTCCGCTCATTACACTCTGGGATCCCCAGCCAACAACACGCCCTAGACGACTCTCCCGCAGACACTCGTCGTCTCGTGTTCGTAAGTTACACAAGTTGGTGTCTCTGTCATGTTGTTATCCTTGGCTGTAAAGAATCATACCAAAAGGTGATAGTGCAAAGCATTTAAGTGGTAGTAAGCATGAGTTATGAGGATCTCTAATTTAAGCTTAGTGCCGTAGCTAATATGCAGTGTTATTTTTTCAAATGTGATATAAATGCGTATGACCCTGTACCTGAATTTTAAAGGAAGGTTCTATACATAGTAAAAAAAATATCTCTAACGTTTTCTTTCATTACAATTGTTAAGATCAACACATTAACATATTAGGTGGAAATTAATGATAATGTGACTTACAAGTGTGATGGGCGTATAAATGTGTGCCATATAATATTTTCCTTAATAAGGTAGGTAAATGCATGAATGGGAAGGAAACTATCAGGGGGGCAAACGCAAAGCCATTACTACTATATAGCACTGGGAAGGGATCAGGATACGGATTTGGGAAGGGACGAGGAGAAAGGAATAGTGCTCAACTACTTGGACGGTCGGGGATTGAACGCCGAACTGCATGAAGCGAGACCATCGCTCTACCGTCCAAAAAAGAAGATTCGGCTTTAAGAAGATTCGTGTGTGCTTCTTAAATTACATATTAGAGTGTTGCATAAGGTGTAGGAAGGTGTTTAAATCATGACGAAGGTAATGAAACCGTATTTCTCATTTAGCACCTAGCTTTTCTGCTGAATATTTGCTAAATCATATTGGTTATCTTCTTGCTGCAAAAATGACTTATTTATCTCTGCTCTGTAACTTATCCCGAACGGTTATTGAATTACTATAATTAATATAACCAGTTAGCAGTCAACTGAGGAGATTTTAATGTGCCATTTCGGTGAGAAGTTTATGTATTTGTTTATGAAGAATAATTCGATGTTTGCTTTCTTGAAGCAGTATTTATGTTTATGTCATAATCCTCAGCTCCTGTCTCAAGTATTGTACTATTAACAGACAGAAGTTAAACATTACTATGTTAATAGAGAAATTCAATTGGCATGTGTATTATTACAAATAATAGTGCTATAAGTTCTTTAAATTAATACATAAGGGTTAGATTAATGTAATTCACACAAATAATAATTACATTATTTGTGGTTAAAGAATGTCATTGAAATATTACGGAAATTGAATATTAAGTCAGTGCTACTGGAGGAGCAGAAACTCAAAAACAAAGATTAGTAATGAAAGCAATTTGAAGCTAAATTGTACTAGTTACAAACCCAAGGACGTGCGTATGAGGAGTGTTACCACAGTAAAGTAGGTAGAGTATACAAGAACTTTGTGACATTAAACATTCACCCTATTATATGCATCTCCATTATATACGTGTCTACATCAAGTACAAGATCACAAAATTCAAGAAAATTGTGTAGTGTGGTTGGAGTTCAGTGACTACTAATTTGAAGGGTTAATAATCTGTCGGTGATTTAAGCTTCTCCTCGTGGAGGTGCAATAAAACTGCGAAAGGATGTGTCCAAGAAATGACACGACACATGACCCTTGTATCCGGAAAAAGCCACGACACATGACATGTTTGTCCCAGGAGAAACTCCTCACACATCCTGTTTGTCCGAAGAAATAACGAAGAAAACATTTTTGAACAACTGAACAAGGCTTCCAAGGCGGGTAAGGTTGCCTACATGCAGCCCGAGGACCAGACAACATTCGTCATTAAATCCATTCTTAAGTCTTGTATCACAGCATCAGACCGAGTGAGGTGGGGAAGTTTGTCACCCTCATTGGTTGGTTGGGTATTAACCGAATGGGTTAATATATCACTGACCAAACATGTCAGTTGCGATGTTGTTATCCTCAGGAGGCTGGTCTCAGCATACCGTTATGAACAGTCACCAAGCTAACTAAACTCAAAGATAATGGAACGACCAAGATTGCTTAGGTGTTATCTGGGATCATTATCAGCCTATTGTATTACACAACTGAGTTAATGTGTCACAGTGTAGTCAATAGCATCATTTAGTGTAGATAAATGTATGGAACATATGGTGCAGTGCACCATATGTTATAGTGCATATAATAGTATAATGGAGTCATTAGTTAACTGTATTCAACGTTTTGCTTAATGATGTAATTCACTGGAATAAAAAATGGGGCTAATGAGGTAATTCCGTGGAGTCAAGGGAGCAGTTAATAGAGTCCCATAGTTTCCCGTGTTATATTCGGATTAATTATTGTGATGCATACTAGAATTAATGGCGTGATGCAGTGTTGTCAATAGTTGAGAAGAAAGAAGACAATGGTGCAGTTAATGGAGTAGTAGAGAGTAAATAAAAGTGTGGCCTTGTGCGATCAATGGTGGAGTGCATTGGCGAGTTACAATCATGCCACGAAAGGCGTACAACAGTGTCAATGTTATAACACACTGGGGGTATACGGAGTAATATTCTGGTTGCAGTGGCGTAGTACGGTAAAGTCAAGAGTGTTGAGTTGTGCAGAGTTGCTGAAAGTGGGACGCAGTGGAGATAATGGTGAGGAGAGTGAGGTGGTGTACACTATAGCCAAACATGCAGTGAAGTAGAGCTGAGTTACGTAGTTGCGTTAATGATATGGTGAAGGAGTATGTTCAGTGGAGCAATGGCGGAAATGTTAAGTTCAGTGGCGGTACTGGTGCGGTGTGGTATTGGTGCAGGTTTGGTGTGGTGGATGGAGGTGCAGGTGTGGTGTGGTGGAGGTGCTGGTGCGGTGTGGTATTGGTGCAGGTGTGGTGTGGTGGAGGTGTAGTGTGGTGGAGGTGCTGGCGTGGTGTGGTGGAGGTACTGGTGCGGTGTGGTATTGGTGCAGGTGTGGTGTGGTGGAGGTGCAGGTGTAGTGTGGTGGAGGTGCTGGTGTGGTGTGGTGGAGGTACTGGTGCGGTGTGGTATTGGTGCAGGTGTGGTGTGGTGGAGGTGCTGGTGTAGTGTGGTGGAGGTGCTGGTGTGGTGTGGTGGAGGTACTGGTGCTGTGTGGTGGAGGTACTGGTGCTGTGTGGTGGAGGTACTGGTGCTGTGTGGTGGAGGTACTGGTGCTGTGTGGTGGAGGTTCTGGTGCTGTGTGGTGGAGGTACTGGTGCGGTGTGATGGATGATGGTGCTGTGTGATGGAGGTGCTGGTGCGGTGTGGTGGAGGTGCTGGTGTGGTGTGGTGGAGGTGCTGGTGCGGTGTGGTGGAGGTACTGGTGCTGTGTGGTGGAGGTACTGGTGCGGTGTGATGGATGATGGTGCTGTGTGATGGAGGTGCTGGTGCGGTGTGGTGGAGGTGCTGGTGTGGTGTGGTGGAGGTGCTGGTGCGGTGTGGTGGATGATGGTGCTGTGTGATGGAGGTGCTGGTGCGGTGTGGTGGAGGTGCTGGTGTGGTGTGGTGGAGGTGCTGGTGCTGTGTGGTGGATGATGGTGCTGTGTGATGGAGGTGCTGGTGCGGTGTGGTGGAGGTGCTGGTGTGGTGTGGTGGAGGTGCTGGTGCGGTGTGGTGGAGGTGCTGGTGTGGTGTGGTGGAGGTGCTGGTGCGGTGTGATGGATGATGGTGCTGTGTGGTGGAGGTACTGGTGCTGTGTGGTGGAGGTACTGGTGCGGTGTGGTGGATGATGGTGCTGTTTGGTGGAGGTGCTGGTGCGGTGTGGTGGAGGTGCTGGTGCGGTGTGGTGGAGGTGCTGGTGTGGTGTGATGGAGGTGCTGGTGCTGTGTGGTGGAGGTACTGGTGCTGTGTGGTGGAGGTGCTGGTGCGGTGTGGTGGAGGTGCTGGTGTGGTGGAGGTGCTGGTGTGGTGTGATGGAGGTGCTGGTGTGGTGTGGTGGAGGTGCTGGTGCGGTGTGGTGGAGGTGCTGGTGCGGTGTGGTGGAGGTGCTGGTGCAGTGTGGTGGAGGTACTGGTGTAGTGGAAGTGGTGGAGGTACGGGTGCGGTGTTGTGGAGGAACTAGTGCGGTGTGGTGGAGGTGCTGGTATGGTGTGGTGAAGGTGCTGGTGTGGTGTGGTGGAGGTGCTGGTGTGGTGTTGATGGAGGTGCTGGTGTGGTGTGGTGGGTGCTGGTGTGGTGTGGTGGAGGTACTAGTGTGGTGTGGTGGAGGTACTGGTGTGGTGTGGTATAGGTACTAGTGTGGTGTGGTGGCGGTGTTGGTGCGGTGTGGTGAAGGTGCTGGTGCGGTGTGGTAGCGGTGTTGGTGCGGTGAGATGGAGGTACTGGTGTGGTGTGGTGGAGGAGCTGGTGCGGTGTGGTGGAGGTGCTGGTGCGGTGTGGTGGCGGTGCTGGTGTGGTGTGGTGCAGGTGCTGGTGCGGTGTGGTGGAGGTGCTGGTGTGGTGAGATGGAGGTGCTGGTGTGGTGTGGTGGAGGTGCTGGTGTGGTGTGGTGGCGGTGTTGGTGCGGTGTGGTGGAGGTGCTGGTGTGGTGTGATGGAGGTGCTGGTGCGGTGTGGTGGAGGAGCTGGTGCGGTGTGGTGGAGGTGCTGGTGTGGTGTGATGGAGGTGCTGGTGTGGTGTGATGGAGGTACTGGTGTGGTGTGGTGGAGGAGCTGGTGCGGTGTGGTGGAGGTGCTGGTGCGGTGCGGTGGAGGTGCTGGTGTGGTGTGATGGAGGTACTGGTGTGGTGTGGTGGAGGAGCTGGTGCGGTGTGGTTTAGGTACTGGTGTGGTGTGATGGAGGTGCTGGTGCGGTGTGGTGGAGGTGCTGGTGTGGTGTGGTGGAGGTGCTGGTGTGGTGTGGTGGAGGTGCTGGTGTGGTGTGGTGGAGGTGCTGGTGTGGTGTGGTGGAGGTGCTGGTGTGGTGTGGTGGCGGTGTTGGTGCGGTGTGATGGAGGTGCTGGTGCGGTGTGGTGGAGGTGCTGGTGTGGTGTGGTGGAGGTGCTGGTGTGGTGTGGTGGAGGTGCTGGTGCGGTGTGGTGGAGGTGCTGGTGTGGTGTGGTGGAGGTGCTGGTGTGGTGTGGTGGCGGTGTTGGTGCGGTGTGGTGGTGCTGGTGTGGTGTGGTGGAGGTGCTGGTGTTGTGTGGTGGAGGTGCTGGTGCGGTGTGGTGGAGGTGCTGGTGTGGTGTGGTGGAGGTGCTGGTGTGGTGTGGTGGAGGTGCTGGTGTGGTGTGGTGGAGGTACTGGTGCGGTGTGGTGGAGGTGCTGGTGTGGTGTGGTGTGGTGTGGTGGAGGTGCTGGTGTGGTGTGGTGGAGGTACTGGTGCGGTGTGGTGGAGGTGCTGGTGTGGTGTGGTGGAGGTACTGGTGTGGTGGAGGTGCTGGTGTGGTGTGGTGGAGGTACTGGTGTGGTGGAGGTACTAGTGCGGTGTGGTAGTACAGTAGAAACAATGATGTACTCACCTGTTTGTGCTTGCGGAGGTTGAGCTCTGTCTTTTTGGTCCCGCCTCTCATCTGTCAATCAACAGGTGTACAGTTTCCTGAACCTACTGGGCACTCATATATACACTTGAAACTGTGTATTAAGTCAGCCTCCACCACATCATTTCCTAATGCATTCCATTTGTCAACCACTTTGACACTAAAAAAGTTCTTTATAATATCTCTGTGGCTCATTTGGGCACTCAATTTCAAATTATGACCTCTAGTGCGTGTGCCCTTTGTGTGAAATAACCTGTCTTTATCTACCCTATCAATTCCTTTTAGAATCTTGAATGTGGTGATCAAGTCCCCCCAAACTCTTTTGTATTCCATCAATGTGAGGTTTAATTCCCGTAGCCTCTCCTCGTAGCTCATACCTCCCAACTCGGGTACTAGTCTGTTGGCAAACCTTTGAACCTTTTCCAGTTTAGTCTTGTGCTTGACTAGATAAGGACTCCATGCTGGAGATGCATACTCTAGGATTGGTCTGACATATGTGGTGTACAATGTTCTAAGCGATTCCTTTCACAAGTTTCTAAAGGCCGTTCTTATGTTTGGCAACCTGGCGTATACTGCTGATATCATCCTCTTGATATAGGCTTCAGAGAACAGGTTTGGCGCGATATCCACCCCGAAAGGAGGGAGCCGGTCGGCCGAGCGGACAGCATACTGGACTTCTGATCTTGTGGTCCTAGTTTCGATCCCAGGCGCCGGCGAGAAACAATGGGCAGAGTTTCTTTCACCTTATGCTTCTGTTACCTAGCAGTAAAATAGGTAACTTGGTGTTAGCCAGCTGTCATGGGCTGCTTCCTGGGGGTGGAGTCCTGGTCGAAGACCGGGCCGCGGGGACACTAAAGCCCCGAAATCATCTCAAGATTACAAAGATAATCAAGTCTTTCTCTCTCTCTGACTCTTGAAGAATTTCATCTCCCAAATGATACCTTGTATCTGGCTTTCTGGTCCCTACACCTCTCTTCATTACATTATTTTTGTTTCCATTCCTTCAGTTTGTCTAGATCTTCGTGTAGCATCAAGCAGTCCTCCTCTGTCCTAATCCTTCTCATAATTTTGGCATCGTCAGCAAACATTGAGAGGAATGAGACTATACCCTCCTGGAGATCATTTACGTATATCAGAAACAGGATAGGACTGAATATAGAGCCCTGTGACAGATAACTGGTGACTTCACGCCAATTTGAGGTCTCATCCCTCACTGTAATTCTTTTCTTCCTATTGCTTAGGAAACAAAGAGCTCCCTTATTCACTGAATAAGGAAGCAAAGCTCCCTTATTCACTGAATAAGAAAGCAAAGCTCCCTTATTCACTGGAGCACCTTACCAGTTACTCCTGCCTGTCTCTCCAGCTTATGTACCAGCTTTTTATTGGGTACTGTGTCTAAGAGTTTTCGACAGTCCAAGACAATGCAGTCCACCTAGACTTCTCTTACTTGCTTAATCTTTGTCACCTGATCGTAGAATTCTATTAAGCCAGTAAGGCAAGATTTACCCTTCCTGAACCCATGTTGGTGATTTGTCCCGAAGTCCTTTCTATCCAGATGTGTTACTTGATTTTTCTCACGATCTTCCCCATCACCTTGCATGATTTATAAGTTAAGGACACTGGTCTGTAGTTCAGTGCCTCTTGTTTGTCACCCTTTATGTATATTGCGACCACATGAACCATCTTCCATATTTATGGTAGGTCTTCCGTCTCCAGAAACCTATGAAGTTATACACTATGAAGTCATACACTATGAAGAATGAAAAGCAAAGTGCCCCTGCACACTCTTTCAATACCCATGGTGAGATCTCGTCTGGACCAACAGCCTTTCTCACATCCAGATCCAACAGGTGTCTCTTGACCTCATCTCTCGTATTTTCGAACCATTCCAAGGCTGCCTGGTTTACTGCCCCCTCTCCTAGTGCAGTGACCTCCCCATGTTCTATTGTGAAGACCTGCACTCCTGTTGAGTTCTTCACACACCTCTTTGTCATTCTCTGTATACCTGTCCTCACCTGATCTAAGTTTCAATACCTGTTCTTTCACTACTGTTTTCCTCCTCATGTGAATGTGGAGTAGCTTTGGTTCGGTCTTGGCTTTATTTGCTATATCATTTGCACAATTTCTCTCTTCTTCTATTCTCACACTAACATACTCATTCCTGGTTCTCTGGTATCTCTCTCTGTTTTCTGGTGTTCTATTATTTCGGAATTTCCTCCACGCCCTTTTATTCAGTTAATTTGCTTCCGTACATGCCCTATTTAACCATGGATTCTTCTTTTGCTTCTCGGATTTTTCCTTTTGGGCCGGGATAAACCTGTTTACTGCCTCTTGACCCTTTTGGGTGACATAGTCTATCATGCCTTGTACAAATTTAGCTTTGGTTTCTGTGTCCCATGGTATATCTCTATTAGGAAAAATCTCATCTCCTCACAATTCCCCATTCGGTATGCCAAACATTTGTTTCCCAGTTCCTTTTTTGGGGGAGATAAGTCCTAGCTCTACCAGGTACTCAAAGATCAATTCACTGTGATCACTCATTACCAAGGGTGCATCCAACTTAACTTCCCTTATATTCCACTCTGGGTAAATATCAGGTAAACCATGGCTGGTTCATCTTCTTTCATTCTTGTTGGCCGTTTGATTTGTTGGCTTGGATGGTTTTTTGTTGCCACGTCCAGCAGATTAGCTCTCCATTTATCTTGTTCTCCATGTGGGTCTCTGTTCTCCCAATCTATCTTTCCGTGGATGAAGTCTCCCATGGATTAGTAGTCCAGATTCATTCCTGCTAGCGACACAAGCTGCTCTCTCTATTATGTTAATGGTGACCATGATGTTTCTCTCATATTCCTGTCTGGGTTTTCTGTCATTTTGTGGTGGATTATATGTGACTACGACTATAATTTTTTGTCCTCCAGTTTCTATGGTACTTGTTGTAGTGTATCCGGTGTAGTACAGTAGAGACAATTGTGTAGTACAGTAGAGACAATGGTGTTGTACATTTGAGACAGTGGTGTAGTACAGTAGAGACAATGGTGTTGTACATTTGAGACAATGGTGTAGTACAGTAGAGACAATGGTGTAGTACAATAGAGACAATGGTGTAGTACAGTAGAGACAATGGTGTAGTACAATAGAGACAATGGTGTAGTACAGTAGGGACAATGGTGTAGTACAGTAGAGACAATGGTGTAGTACAGTAGGGACAATGGTGTAATACAGTAGAGACAATGGTGTTGTACAGTAGAGACAATGGTGTAGTACAGTAAAGACAATGGTGTAGTACAGTAGAGACAATAGTGTAGTGCAATATGTAGTAGTGTAGTGTAGTACACTGTTGATATGCTTGCAAAGACGGCCTGTAGAAAACCAGTGGTAGAAATTGATATGGATATTTTATTAGCAGTGACAAAAAGATAATACAAAAACAAATATCTAATGAAGATCTCACCGACTTAACAAATTCACAAAGACCTGGAAGTTGTAGCATTAAATATTATGATATATATCGTGAGGAGACATTCACATATGGGACTAATAGAACAAGAACCCGGCAATGTGATGTTATAGTGGCCAGAATACGCCTGGAATATAGACGTATATGGCAGCTTTCTCCAAACCCAAATGTCGAGTATACAATGTGTCAACTTTGTGAAAGAGAAAACATGCACTCTCTTGAACATTACATTGTAGAAAGTCCCATATTGACTGACTTTCGCCCTCCTGGGCTATGGTATGCTGAACCCTGTAATTACTATATGAGTACTGGAACACTTGATGATATATAGGACTTGTACCCAAGATTGACCATGTAATGTATCAGTTATACAATGTATGTATGTGATGTAACTATATAACCTGAGCTTGTAAAAGCACCTTAATCACCTTCAGTCACTAAGTGCTTAATTGCACACTAGTTTCCCTATCAGCTATCTCACCCTGTCAGAGTGAAAGAGATAAATGTATGTGAATGCATGTGTGTGTGTATATGTATGTATATATGTATATGTACGTATATGTGTGTGTGTATATGTATAAAGTATATATGGAAGCTGATCAGAATTACATTTCACATTTGTAAATGCACATTAATGACACTATGTAAAAGACACCGAACACTTTATGTAGGGCATACGTAAATCTGTGTATCTATGTATTTTCGTATGTAGGTTAGCTTAGCATTTTAAAAGCACCGAATCACCTTCTGTGGTTGATTGTTCAATAAACCCTTGAACTATATGTTTAACACATCTCTAACCCTGTCCATGGAGGACAGGAGAAAATGCATAAATGCTGGTTAGCATTGTAAATGTGAGGCTACGTCTGTGGTAGAAAATAATAATAAAAAAAGTGTTGTACAGTAGAGACAATGGTGTAGTACAGTTAAAACAATAGTGTAGTACAGTAGAGGCAATGGTGTAGTACAATAGAGACAATGGTGTTGTACAGTAGAGACAATGGTGTAGTACAATAGAGACAATGGTGTCGTACAGTAAAGACAATGGTGTTGTTCAGTAGAGACAATGGTGTAGTACAGTAGGGATAATGATGTTGTGTAGTGAAAACCCGCCCTCACACAAGACAGTCCATATATGACTTACTGTTTATAGTTAATATTTGGCTTATTATTAAGTACATATATGATATATTCCAAGTTTTTTTCCAGGCACTAACTCTTATATTTAAGATTTATTAAACAATAAAGATTTTTATACAAAATTTTACAATATCCTGAGTTACTTTACAATTTATTTAGATATTTTAGTCGTGTTTTATTATTTGCATAGAACTGTAATTTCAATGTAGGTAATTAAGAAACCATAAAATATTTATCTTAACATACTAAGAAAGTTAGGTTAGGTTGTGGTTTTCAATTCACCTTTTCACATAAACTCAAATATTCACAGAAAATTAGTATGTCACATATGCACTTATTCATAAGCCAAATATTGACTATAAGCAGGTGCGAGAACGGGTTGGTAGTGGAGACAACAGTGAAGGCGTGGTGGAGTCATTAGTGTTGCATAAAGGAGTTAATATCGTGATGCAAGGGATCTAATGGTATTGGACAGTAAAATCTACGGTATAGCACTCAGAAATTAAGTGTGTTTTCGTAAAGTGAACAATATGTCGCAGTTAGTCAACGTCGCTCGGTTTTCAAGTTATTTCAACATTGGATGGGTGATCATACTCGTCTCCTTGAGTCATGACATCCTGTCATAGTATTAGAATACTATGACGTGATAATGGTCCACCTTCGTACGTTGAAGAATTTTGTGTTCCTTTATGCTTAGATTTTTTGAACCAGCACAAATTGATAGCGCTACTAAAGCACTGCAAAATGCAATGTTTTATTTATATAACTGACATAAATAAAACACAGATAATATATGAAAATGAATATTAAATATTCATATATAATTCATTTAGTCTTCCAATTCTAGATTCTTTCTTGGCTCTAGGTCAGTGCTCTTTTGGAAAATTCCTTGGCATGTGTGCTGTTCAATTATAATTGTTGTGAATGAACTGTATGTTAGAACTCTGAATCTGAAATTGTTGATTTTGTTCTACACAGGAAAATGATGAGACGAAAAGTATACAGAAAAACATCTATGTGTGATCGTGTCATGTTTCAACACATGTGGAAGTGCGGACTCTCAGGTCGAACTATCGCGAGAATGACTGGTTTCAGCGTCTCGACCGTGTTCAGGTGGCTACAACGCTGGAAACAGGAAGGGAACTTGAACACACACATCCAGTGGACCGCAAACTTTACAAAATATCTGAACACGGACACGAACTTCTCTCAGACACTGAAACTATTACCACATACTTCATATCCGGGTCTCTCTCACTCGGAGTATATCTCTTACAGGACAAATTCAATTCCATATTCCTGCCTGAAAAGTGCAACAGATTATCCAAGATTGTCCAACAATTTTACTTGGAAGTATTTAAATAATTTCAATACATTACCTGCGTTCTGGGTCTTTGGCAGGGAGCCTATTCTTTGTAGATATAATGCTATGCTTTAATTTGAATTCAGAGAAAACATTATATAATATTTGGAAATTATTAATTACACAATACATCTATGTAACTGTCTCGCAAATGAACATATTTTGAAATTTTCTTATAAATTTAGTTCCAAAGAATATTTAAGATAAAAAATATAAATTAATCCTTTCGAACTTTAAGTTTGATCATTGCAATCTATGTAACATTTTTCTTTCACTAAACAGATGCAAGTAAATGATCACGTTTTGGGGAAAACCTACTGGTGATTGATTTGATTGTAATTTTAAGAGATTGAATTCATTACTTTTAAGCGGATTGTATTTTATAATTTATCACCAATAAACTTCCCTTCACACATTTTTGGGGGGTTTCATATTTTAATCTTACCATAATTAAACGGTAGATAAAATTATTATTGAGTTACATATCACACAACTATATAAAGAAGATTTAAATGCCCTCAGCTATGTCAGTAGTGTAGACTGGTCATCACACATCAGGCACCCTTGGACAAGTGCACTCCAGTGCTTAATGGCGTCTGAGTGGTCTTGGTGTGGCCAGCTCAACTATGTCCCATGTGGTCATACTCACCTGATTATACGATACACTGTAATATATGATGACTACATGTATGTACAGGTGTTACACATGAACTTAAATTGTTATAATAATGAGACTTACACTAGTGCGTGGTGCTATCATGCCTTGTAACGATTATCCCTAGACACAGAAAATAATTGGCAATTTAATCTGAGCTAATAGGCTAACCGTACTGGCACTTCCCTTAGTTCTTAAGTTGCAATGTCTCAGCAGTAAATAACAACTATTTTGAGTTGCACTGTCCTCTTAGACTCGCTGGGGAGGAAATTTATGTTGTCGCTTTGCGAAGCTCTCGTGTGCGCTCTAGTTCACCACACGAATTTACTTGAACGACTGTTTACACTGGCCGGCTCCCCTCCTCCCTCTCCTGAGGTTGTAACATTTGAGATTCGGTAGGAAGAATGGGTTTGAGGTCAGATCTAACGATTTAATAGATAATTAATTTAGTAGATTCATTTTATTGTGTAACCAGCCCCTAATACAGGTGTATTTTATATTATATTAGCCAAAACGTTGGCTGGACGATGGGCAGCTGACTAAGAGCATATAATTCCATTTTATGTAATTTTTATATGACTAACTAATGTAAATTAACAACATATGATGACTGTTACATTAGAGCTTGTATATGATGTGGAAATTTCCCACACACGATCAAAGTTCCGAACTTGTCAACGTTAACGTACAATCATAGACATACCTTTGAAAACAAACAGATACGTTTGTAAATCAATGGTAACGTACAGAATTCGAAACAAGTCAACAATAAAAGACACACACCAAATCAGTCAACGATAACAGACAAACACCAGATCAGTCAATGATAACACACACCAGATCAGTCAATGATAACAGACCCCAGATCAGTCAATGATAACAGACAAACACCAGATCAGTCAATGATAACACACACCAGATCAGTCAACGATAACAGACGAACACCAGATCAGTCAACGATAACAAACACCAGATCAGTTAATGATAATAGACAAACACCAGATCAGTCAATGATAACAAACACCAGATCAGTCAATGATAACAGACAAACACCAGATCAGTCAATGATAACAGACAAACACCAGATCAGTCAATGATAACAGACAAACTCCAGATCAGTCAATGATAACAGACAAACACCAGATCAGTCAATGATAACAAACACCAGATCAGTCAATGATAACAGACAAACACCAGATCAGTCAATGATAACAGACAAACCCCAGATCAGTCAATGATAATAGACAAACACTATCTTGATTATTGACTGTTACGCATGCTGTCAGACTTTTCATTATATCTAAACATGTTAATTTGGCAAAATAAAAAGTTCCGGAACATATACTTGTGTTATTTGCTACCATAATCAGTTCATCACATGTGTAACACTACTACTGTTGAGAACAGAATTACTTAGATAAATTTTGGAAGTAATGATAAAAATAATTAAACGAAAAAAGACTCATGGTTCTAATATTTTGAAGACATGTGTTTCTATGACATTTAATCACTCAATAATAATTTAAGGTTTATATAACTATTATTGCTACTGCTACTACTACTACTGTTTTTATATTTACTGCTACATAGATTATTTCTAACAATTATCTATATAAATAAAACTGGAAATATTCGTTTGTGCATAACCGCTAATTTCCAGAAGTTCTTCACGGATGGCTTTGAAATTTTCACACAACGTTCCATTCGCATCCGAGCAAGTTTTTATATACATACTATAAAAAAGTCACGTCTGTGATGGTAAAAAAAAATGCTTCTTTCTGAAAAATGTGTTTTTCATGTGAGGGAAATCTACGAAATCCTCTACCGATTGCTTTGAAATTTTGACACATCGTTGCATTCGAATAGGCGCGTCTTTTTATATACCTAATATATTGATGCTACCCCTGTGACAGGTAAAAACATGCGATTTTGAAAAACAGCGCCATCTGTTGCACATAATAGCAACATGAACGCTACACTATATATGTCACGAATTCCATTTCAATGTTTCCGATTGCATTGATTAATTGAACTTTCATAGATTTTGATTTATTTTCATTTTGATTTCATTATTTTGTGTGAATTGTGTCGAAATTGAGCTGTGTTGCTTACCATACTGTTCATTTCGTGTGCATAGTGTATTTTTTTTTTTTTCATATTTTCATTTCATATTTTAACTGTTTTTTTTTTATTTCAATGATGGGAGCCTTAGATCGCTTGATGTTCCCAATTTTCTGATAGGAACATCAAACCATTTGGGAAGGCATCAGACGAGGGAGTGAGGAATGGTAGGGATGACAAGGGGACGAAAGTGAGACATGGTGGAGAGGACGAGGGGAAAAGGGAGGGGGTAATGTTCGAGAAGGACAAGGGGACAGGGGAATTTGGGATAGTAGGGACGAGGGGATGGGGGAATAAAGAATGGTGAGGAGGACAAAGAGACAGGGAAGTGGGGCTTGGTGGGAAAGAAGAGGGAAAGGTTGGAGTGGGGAATGGAGGGGAGGACGATGGAACAGTGGTTGGCAGGCCGAGGAGACGGGTGAAGGGGGAAAGGTGGGGAGGACTGGGGAACAGTGAAGGTTGATGTGGCTTACAGTACCCTGCCACAGCAATGTGTGGCAGGGAACTGCTGGTATATATATATATATATATATATATATATATATATATATATATATATATATATATATATATATATATATATATATATATATATGACAATGTCAGACCACGGAGGAAAATGAAACAGGAATTTCCTTAAGTACTTTCGTATATTAAATACATCTTCAGAAGGAATTCCTTCTGAAGATGTATTTATTACGAAAGTACTTAAAGAAATTCCTGTTTCATTTTCCTCCGTGGTCTGACATTGTCACATTCTTAATCACGTGTTAATCACATGATACACACACACACACACACACACATATATATATATATATATATATATATATATATATATATATATATATATATATATATAAATATATATATATATATATATATATATATATATATATGTCGTACCTAATAGCCAGAACGCACTTCTCAGCCTACTATTCAAGGCCCGATTTGCCTAATAAGCCAAGTTTTCATGAATTAATGTTTTTTCGTCTACCTAACCTACCTAACTTAACCTAACCTAGCTTTTTTTGGCTACCTAACCTAACCTTACCTATAAATATAGGTTAGGTTAGGTTAGGTAGGGTTGGTTAGGTTCGGTCATATATCTACGTTAATTTTAACTCCAATAAAAAAAAATTGACCTCATACATAGAGAAAAGGGTTGCTTTATCATTTCATAAGAAAAAAATTATAGTAAATATATTAACTCAGGAAAACTTGGCTTATTAGGCAAATCGGGCCTTGAATAGTAGGCTGAGAAGTGAGTTCTGGCTACTAGGTACGACATATATATATATATATATATATATATATATATATATATATATATATATATATATATATATATATATATATATATATATATATATATGTCGTACCTAATAGCCAGAACGCACTTCTCAGCCAACTATGCATGGCCCAATTTGCCTAATAAGCCAAGTTTTCATGAATTAATGTTTTTTCGACTACCTAACCTACCTAACCTAACCTAACCTAACTTTTTCTGCTACCTAACCTAACCTAACCGATAGAGATAGGTTAGGTTAGGTTAGGTAGGGTTGGTTAGGTTCGGTCATATATCTACGTTAATTTTAACTCCAATAAAAAAAAATTGACCTCATACATAATGAAATGGGTAGCTTTATCATTTCATAAGAAAAAAATTAGAAGAAATATATTAATTCAAGAAAATTTGGCTTATTTGGCAAATCGGGCCATGCATAGTAGGCTGAGAAGTGCGTTCTGGCTATTAGGTACGACATATATATATATATATATATATATATATTGTACGTAGTAGCCAGAACGTCGTACTCGGCCTACTATACAAGGCCCGATTTGCCTAATAAGGCAAGTTTTCTTGAATTTATATATTTTTCCAATTTTTTTCTTATGAAATGATAAATCTGCCCATTTCATTATGTATCAGTTAATTTGTTTAAATTTGAGTTAAAACTAACTAAGTGCACCAGAGGTGGTACCCTCACAAAAAAAAAAAAAAAAAAATATATATATATATATATATATATATATATATATATATATATATATATATATATATATATATATATATATATATATATATATATATATATTTATTCGCAAGGCGACACAGTTAGCATTGCCGGCATTCTTATCCTCGACCAGTGCTACAGGTGAATTAGTTGAGGAATTACTACCGGAATACCTAAGATAATCCATTGGGATTCATGATCCCAAATTCGCAGAATGAGCAGGTCAGTGGGACACTCTTGTCAACTCTCATCCTCGACCGACTTTTCCATATGACTGCAAACAGTCCAAATGCGATAGCCCCATAGTGGAAAACATCGCTACATTATTGCTGGAGGCAACTTCCAGGAAGGACAGAGCTCGTCTTCTAGCTGTGCAAGCGCCCCATGCTGGGGACTTCCTGTTGGCAGTCCCTAATTCCGCCCTGGGCACCCGCCTGGACCATCGCCTTGCAGCACCTATCTCCAACGAACACCGGTGTATTTGCGGCCATGCACGGGGAGACCATTACGGCAGCCATGGTCTCATCTGTCGTAAGACACAGGGAAAGATTGCCAGATATGAAGCAGTCAATGACATCATCAAGAGAAGTTTGGCTACAGCTGGGTGTCCAGCACAAAGGGAACCTCAGTTGTGCAGGCATGGCAACAGCCAAAAACGCCCAGACGGAGTCACCCTGCAGCCGTGGAGGGAAGGTAAACAGGTCGTATGGGACTACACGTGTGCATCTACATTGGCTGATACATATCTACCTTACAGCACAGCTGAGGGAGGCGTGGCGGCCACCTTCAGGAAGACCCAGAAAACCAACAAGTAAAGGGACCTAGAACGTTGTTACAGGTCCGTGCCGATAGGCTCTGAGACTCTGGGCGCCTGGGGTGAATGTGCACTTAAGTTCCTGAAGGGGGTGGGCGAGGAACTCATTGGGAAAACTAGAGACCCAAGAGCGGCCAATTTCATGTTTCAGCGCCTGTGTCGCTGTTCAGAGGGGAAATGCGTGCTGTATCTTGGGTACGTACCCGACCACCGAAGAGCTGGACGAGGTCTTCGAACACTGATTGTTATATTGTTATATAAGTGTGTGTTTTCTGTAAACTGTAGCATTGCAATTAAATCAAATAAAAAAAATATTAAAAAAAATAATAGGAGTGGTAGGAGAGGAGTAGAGTAAAGTATTCAGTGAGAATCTACAATTTTATATATATATATATATATATATATATATATATATATATATATATATATATATATATATATATATATATATATATATATATATATATATATATATATATATATATATATATATATATATATATATATATACATATATATATGATGGATTACTGTTATACTACTTTGAGGTCTACCTGCAGAAGGGTGAGTACTAAACTTGATTTCAAATTAGTGAAACTTTTTCAACAAAGTGACTGGAATAAACACTCCAACCGGGATTTTGTTATAAACCTCTCGGATAGACAGCTTGATAATGACACGATTACTGCATTAGGATATGGCCTGAGCTTTGCCACATCTAACGGAACAGTCAATTATGTAAATATTGCCAAAGGTTTCAGCAATCTTGAAAAGTATAGCAATGTCTCAGTTGAAGATATTAATGTGTGCAAAGGTATGATGTATGGCGTTTTACTTAACAATTCTGTTCCTAATTGTCCAAGTCGATTTGTTCATGCGTTCAAAAATCTCAAAAAAGATAGTTCATTACATATAACCAAGGCTGATAAGTCAAATGCAGTAGTTATTATGAATAAAGATGACTATGTCAGAAAAATGGAGTTACTCCTGGAAGACAGGGATACTTTTCTATTGATTAATAGAGATCCTACTGAAAATGTGATTGCACATATTAACAAAACTCTTAAAACTGTGTGTAAAGGCGATAAAGAGTTGATATCTAGGCTAACAAGTCGATCCCCCTCTCTTCCTTACATGTATGGTCTTATAAAAACTCATAAGCCATATAATCCGGCAAGGCCGATTATTAGTTCAGTTGGTTCGGCGGCTTATAAACTCTCTAAGTGGTTAGTCAAAGTTTTGTCCCCTATAGTTGGTACTATTTCCAACTCACACTTGACAAACAATGTGGACTTAGTTAATAAGCTATCCACACTGAATTTAAATTTTGATTTTAAACTAATAAGTTTCGATGTGACCTCTTTATTCACTAAAGTTCCTGTTGATGATCTGTTAGAATTTCTACGTGAGGAACTGACTAAATGCAATTTGAGCTTGCAGACCAATAAAGTATTGGAACTTATCAAATTGTGTATAAAAGACAATTATTTTAGTTTTAATGGAAAATTTTTCAAACAAACATTTAGTATGGCGATGGGCAATCCCCTTTCCCCAGTTTTAAGTAATTTGTATATGGAATTCTTCGAAACAAAAATCTTATCCAGGATTATCCCGGCTAATGTAGTTTGGTTTAGGTATGTTGATGATATTTTGTGCTTATGGCCGTGCGACAAAGACCAGATAGTTTTTCTTAATGAACTCAATTCTTTGGTACCTTCAATAAAATTCACTTGTGAGACTGAGGAGAATGGTACTCTTCCGTTTTTGGACATTATGATTCAAAGAGTCACTAGAAAGTTCAAATTTTATGTGTATAAGAAACCTACCAACGTGGGGTCGTATGTTCATTTTTATTCGAATCATCATAGTAAAGTTAAGCAGGCAGTATTTTCAGGAATGTTTCTTCGAGCTTTTAGGGTATGCAGCCCTGAGTTTTTTGATGAAGAGATTGGTAAAATATATGAAATTGGGAAGAGTTTACAATATCCTAAGAGGTTTTTGGATTTCTCGTTTGAACATGCCCAGCGTACGTTTTATAATCACGTCCCTAAGGCGAAACCAGAAATTATTAACTCATTGGTGGTACCTTATGCGAATGGACTTGAAAAATTGTCTCTGATTTTTAAGAAACTTAATATAAATTTGGTGTTCACTAATAGTACGATCAAATTAAATTTAATAAAAAACTCCCCTGATACAGCAGGTTGTGTGTATTCGATTCCCTGCAATGATTGTGATTCTGTGTACCTTGGACAAACAGGAAAGTCCTTACAATTGCGGTTGTCACAACATGCTTATAGTATTAGAACTGCCCAAACGTCTAATGCATTGTATCTACATACGAGTTTATGCGATCACAATATTAACTGGAATGGGGCAAAAAGCATTACCAATTGTGGGGATTTCGTGGAACGGAATTTAATTGAGTCCGCTCTAATCAGTCAGTGTTCAAATCTTCTTAATGTTAGTACTGGAATGTACAAACTTGATCCATTTTTAAGTTATAATATTGCACAACAGTTTAAGAAAAAACTCTAGAGAGGCGTACAATGTCTCATTATAATTTTATATTCATATATTGCTTGTTCATGAGGCTTTTCTTTAAACTTTAATCCTTATTCTCTGACCGCTTAATCCTCTTTGATCATTCTAAGCTAAGCTATACCTGTTTCTGGTTAATTCTTTCCCTAGGGATGGGTTGGTCAGGTGTCGGCCTATATATCCTCCACCTTCTCCCTTCTCCTTTAGTCAGTCTGGTGTTGACAAAGGCTTTAACAAGCCGAAACGTTCACCTCATTTCATATTTCTCTGTGGATTTTAGCATAAAATGATAAGTGTTTTGTGATCGTCAATTGCATATATATATATATATATATATATATATATATATATATATATATATATATATATATATATAATATGTGACGGTAACGCGTTGGTGTTCGGCTGTTCAAAAGCGAGGGGTATAGCCTCGTCACATATAGAAACAAAAAATAGAAAATCTGGAACTTCGTCTGTGGTAAGGTAATGAGAAGACACACAAAACACAAGTAAATTTAACAATGAGATTTTAATTATGTTAGAAAAAGCAAAACATGAATAAAATGGACATACAAATTAGAACATAAAATAAATCAATCAAAATAATAAGAATAATCAAATGACAAAATGAAAAGTTACGTTAAGACAAGTGAGTAATAACAAGTGTATAACAAACAATGTATATAGGTGCAGGAATATTGGCTTTAAGCTGCCACCTCTCTTAGTACACATAAGCCACAGCTTAGTCTACCAACGAGACGTGTTAACTTGTTGAAAGCACTGGATATTCTGAGGTCTGGCGGTCGTGTGGCCCCAGACATCAGGTAGTGTGGTGGGTGGAGGGCAGGTGCAACTGGACCCGCAGCCAATCAGCGATGGGCAGGCGACAGACAGGTAGTTTGGCGGTTCGAGGTGGAGCAGGTGTTCCTGGCTGCATACGTTTTGCGCTCTGGCAAACCTTGGAGATGTGTTGTTGGACATTTCTTCCATATTAGTTGTATAGAGATGTATATAACGACGTATTTTGGAGGGAAGAGCGGCTCAATCTCTTGAAGGAGATTATCATCACAAAATATATATATATATATATATATATATATATATATATATATATATATATATATAAAATCGGAGCTGTTTGAACTCTGTTCAGTTATAGTTGTGTGTGTGTAAACTATATATATATATATATATATATATATATATATATATATAATATATATATATGTATATATATATATATGTCGTACCTAATAGCCAGAACGCACTTCTCAGCCTACTATTCAAGGCCCGATTTGCCTAATAAGCCAAGTTTTCATGAATTAATGTTTTTTCGTCTACCTAACCTACCTAACCTAACCTAACCTAGCTTTTTTTGGCTACCTAACCTAACCTTACCTATAAATATAGGTTAGGTTAGGTTAGGTAGGGTTGGTTAGGTTCGGTCATATATCTACGTTAATTTTAACTCCAATAAAAAAAAATTGACCTCATACATAGAGAAAAGGGTTGCTTTATCATTTCATAAGAAAAAAATTATAGTAAATATATTAATTCAGGAAAACTTGGCTTATTAGGCAAATCGGGCCTTGAATAGTAGGCTGAGAAGTGAGTTCTGGCTACTAGGTACGACATATATATATATATATATATATATATATATATATATATATATATATATATATATATATATATATATATATATATATATATATATATATGTCGTACCTAGTAGCCAGAACGCACTTCTCAGCCTAGTATGCAAGGCCCAATTTGGCTAATAAGCCAAGTTTTCATAAATTAATTGCTTTTCGACTACCTAACCTACCTAACCTAAACTAACCAAACTTTTTCGGCTACCTAACCTAACCTAACCTATAAAGTTAGGTTAGGTTAGGTTGGGGAGGGTTGGTTAGGTTCGGTCATATATCTACGTTAATTTTAACTCAAATAAAAAAAAATTAACCTATTGAAAAAAAATTAGGAAGCCGAAAACGTTAGTTTAGGTTAGGTTAGGTAGGTTAGGTAGTCGAAAAACAATTAATTCATGAAAACTTGGCTTATTAGGCCAATATATATATATATATATATATATATATATATATATATATATATATATATATATATATATATATATATATATATATATATATATATATATATATATATATATATATGTTGTACCCAGTAGGCAGAACGTCGTACTTGGATTACTATGCAAGGCCCGATTTGCCTAATAAGCCAGGTTTTCTAGAATTTATATATTTTTCCAAATTTTTTCTTACGAAATGATAAATCTGTCCATTTCATTATGTATAAGTAAATTTGTTTAAAATTGAGTTACCTAACCAACCCTACCTATCCAAACCTAACCTAGCTTAACCTATTCGAAACTAACACAACTAAGCCAATAAATCATGGTAAGGAAAATTATGATGATTGAGGGAGGTTGTGAAGGGTAGGGAAGATTTTGAAGGGTAGCGAAGGTTGTGAAGGGAAGTGAAGTGTGTGAGGGTATTGGAGGTTGTAAAGTGAAAGGAAGGTTGTTAAGGTTGTGAGGGGTATGAAGTTTGTGAAGGGTAGTGAAGGTTGTTTAGAGTAAAGAAGGTTGTGAAGAGTATGGAAGGTTGTGAAGGGTAGTGAAGGTTGTTAAGAGTAAGGAAGGTTGTGAAGGGTAATGAAGGTTGTGAGGAGTATGGAAGGTTGCACACGGTAGTGAAGGTTGTTAAGAGTAAGGAAGGTTGTGAAGGGTAGTGAAGGTTGTGAAGAGTAGTGAAGGATGTGAAGGATAGTGACGGTTGTGAAGAGTAGAGAAGGTTTTGGAGGGTAGTGACGGTTTTGTAGGGTAGTGACAGTTGTGAAGGGTAGGAAAGGTTGTGGAGGGTAGTGAAAGTTGTGAGCAGTAGTGAAGGTTGTGAAGGAGAGGGAAGGTTGTGAAGGGAAGTGAAAATTATGAAGAGTATGGGAAGGTTGTGAAGGATAGTGAAGGATGTGAAGGATAGTGAAGGTTGAGAAGGGTAGGGAAGGTTGTGAAGGGAAATGAAGGATGTGAAGAGTAAGAAATGTTGTGAAGGGTCGTGAAGGTTGAGAAGAACAGTGAAGGGTAGGGAAGGCTGTGAAGGGTAGGAATGGTTGTGAAGGGAAGTGAAAATTATGAAGAGTATGGGAAGGTTGTGAAGGATAGTGACGGTTGTGAAGGATAGTGAAGGATGAGAAGGGTAGGGAAGGTTGTGAAGGGAAATGAAGGATGTGAAGAGTAGGAAAGGTTTTGAAGGGTAATGAAGGATGTGAAGCATAATGAAGGTTGTGAAGGGAAGGGAAAGTAGTGAATGGTAATGAATGTTATGAGGAGTTAAAAAAAGGTTGTGAAAGGGCTGGGAAAGTTGTATAGGGTATTGAAGGTTGTGAAGGGTATTGAAGGTTGTGAAGGGTATTGAAGGTTGTAAAGGGTAGTGTTGGTTGTGAAGGGTAGTACGTGAAGGTTGTGAAGAGTAAGGGACGTTGTGAAGGGTAGGGGAGGTTATGAAGGGTAGTGAAGGTTGTGAACGGTAGCGAACGTCCTGAAGGGAATGAAATGTTGTACTGGGTAGTAAAGGTTGTGAAGATTATGGTAAGGTTGTGAAGGATATTGAAGGTTATGAAAAGTAGAGAAGATTGTGAAGGATATTGAAGGTTGTGAAGGGTTTGGAAGATTGTGAAGGGTAGCTAAGGATGTGAAGTGAAGGGTAGTGATGTTTTTGAGGGTTAGTGATGGTTGTGATTGGTATGGATGGTTGTGAAGGGTAGTGAAGGATGTGAAGGGAAGTGAAGGTTGTGAAAGGTAGTGAAGGTTGTGACGGGAAGTTCATTTTATGAAAGGTATTGAAAGTTGTGAAGGGTAATAAAGGGTGTGAAAGGTAGCGAAGGCTGTGAAGGGTAGGGAAGGTTGTGAAGGGTAGGGAAGGTTGTAAAGGGTAGTGAAGGTTGTGAAGGGTTGGGAAGGTTGTGAAAGGTAGTGAAGGTTCTGAAGAGTATGGGAAGGTTGCGAATGATAGTGAAGGTTGTGAAGGGTATTGAAAGTTGTGAAGGATAGTGATGGTTGTGAAGAGTAGGGAAGGTTATGAAAGGAAATGAAAGTTGTGAAGAATAAGAGATGTTTTTGACGAAAAGTGAAGGTTGTGAAGGGTAGGGAAAGTTGTGATAGGTAATGAAGGTTGTAAAAAGTAGTGAAAGTTATGAAGGATAAGGAAGGCTGTGAAGCGTATTGAAGGTTGTGAAGGGTAGTAAAGGTTGTGAAGGGTATGGAAGGTTGTGAAAGGTAGGGAAGGTTATGAAGTGTAGGGAAGGTTGTGAAGAGTAAGAAAGGTTGTGAAGGACATTGAAGATTATGAAGGTAGTGAAGGGTAGGGAAGGTTGTAAAGGGTAATGAAGGTTGTGATGAGTAAGAAATATTTTGAAAAGTGAAGGTTGTGAAGGGAAGGGAAGGTTGTGAAGGGTAGTGAATGTTGTGTAGGGTAGTGAAGGATGTGAAGAGTAGGGAAGGCTGAGAAGGATATTTGAGGTTGTGAAGGGTAGGAAAGGTTGTGAAGGGTAAGGCTAGGTTGTGAATTGTAGTGAAAGTATGGGAAGGTTGTGTGAGGATAGTGAACGTTGAGAAGTAAAGTGAAGGTCGTGAAGGACAGTGGAAGGTTCTGACGAGTATTGAAGGTTGTGAAGGGTAATGAAAGTTGTGAAGGTTGTGAAGGATATGGATGGTTCTGACAGGTAATGAAGGTTGTGAAGGGTAATGAAGGTTGTGAAAAGTAGTGAAGGTTGGGAAGGGAAGTGAAAGTTGTGTAGGGCAGGAAAGGTTGTGAAGGGTAGTGAAGGCTTCTATAGGTAGGGAAGGTTGTGATGGGTTGCAAAGGTCTTGAAGAGTAGGGAAGGTTGTAAAGGGTAGTGAAGTTTGTGAAGGGTAGTGAAGCTTATGAAGGGTAGTGAAGGTTATAAAGAGTACTGAAGGTTGTAAAGAGTATAGGAAGGTTGTAGAGGATAATTAAGGTTGTGAAGGGTATTGAAGGTGTTGAAGGATAGTGAAGGGTAGGGAAGGTTGTGATAAGAAATGAAGGTTGCGAAAAGTAAGAGTTGTTTTTGAAGGGTAGGAAAGGTTGTGAAGCGTAATGAAGGTTGTGAAGGTTCTGAGGAGTAAGGAAGGTTGTGAAAGTTAGTGAAGATGGAGAAGGTAGGGAAAGTTGTGGAGGGTAGTGAAGGTTGTGAAGAGTATGGAAGGTTGTGAAAGGTTATTGAAGATTCTGAAGGGTTGTGTAGGGTAAGAAAGGTTGTGAAAGTACTGCAGGTTGTGAAGGTACTGCAGAGTGTGAAGAGTAAGAAAGGTTGTGAAGAATAGTGAAGGTTGTGAAGGGAAGTGAAGGTTGTGAAGGGTAGGGAAAGTTGTGATGGGTAATTAAGGTTGTGAAGGTTGTGAAGGGTAGTAAAGGTTGTGAAGGGTATGGAAGGATGTGAAACGTAGGGATGGTTGTTTAGGATAGTGAAGGTTGTGTAGGGTAGCGAAGGTTGTTAAGGGTAGTAAAGGTTGCGAACAGTAGGGAAAGTTGTGAAGCTTAGTGAAGGTTGTGAAGGGTAGGAATGTTTGTGAATAGTAAGGATGGTTGTGAACGGTAAGTTAGGTTGTGAAGAGTAGTGAAGGTTGTGTAGGTTAGAGATGGTTGTGAAGAGTAAGAGATGTTTTTGAAGGGGAGTGAAGGTTGTAAAGGGTAGGGAAAGTTGTGATAGGAAATAAAGGTTGTAAAGGGTAGTGAAGGTTGTGAAGAGCAGGGAAGGTTGTGAAGGGTAGTGAAGGATGTGAAGGGAAACGAAAGGATGTGAAGAGAAGTTCAGTTTATGAAAGGTATTGAAGGTTGTGACGGATATTAAAGGGTGTGAAAGGTAGCGAAGGTTGTGAAGGGTAGGGAAGGGTGTGAAGGGTAATGAAGGTTGTTATGGGTGGTGAAGGTTGTGAAGGGAAGGGAAGGTTGTGAAGGGTAGTGAAGGTTCTGAAGAATATGGGAAGGTTACGAAGGATAGTGAAGGGTATTGAAGGTTGTGAAGGATAGTGAAGGGTATTGAAGGTTGTGAAAAATAATTAAATTTGTGAAGGGTAGGGAAGGTTGTGAAAGGAAACGAAGATTGTGAAGAGTAAGAGATGTTGTGAAAGTTGTGATGAAGGTTGTGAAGGGTAGTGAAGGTTGTGAAGTGTAAGGATGGTTGTGAACAGTAAGATTTGAAGAACAGGTTTTGAAGGTTAGAGATGGTTGTGAAGGGTATGGAAGGTTGTGAAGGGTAGTGAAGGATGTGAAGGGAAACGAAAGGTTGTGAAGGGAAGTTCAGTTTATGAAAGGTATTGAAGGTTGTGAAGGGTATGGAAGGTTGTGAAGGGTAGTAAAGGATGTGAAGGGAAGTGAAGGTTGTGAAAGGTATTGAAGGTTGTGAAGGGTAGTTAAGTTTGTGAAAGGTGTTGAAGGTAGGGAAGGTTGTGAATGGTAGTGAAGGTTGTGAAGGGAAGTTAAGGTTGTGAAGGGTAGGGAAGGTTGTAAAGGGTAGGGAAGTGTGTGAAGGGTAGTGAAGGTTGTGAAGAGCATGGGGTGGTTGCTAAGGATAGTAAAGGTTGTGAAATATAGTGAAGGTTGTGAAGGGTAGGGAAGGTTGTGAAAGGAAATGAAGGTTGTGAAGAGTAAGAGATGTTTTTAAAGGTTGCGAAGTGTAGGGAAAGTTGTGATGGGTAATGAAGGTTGTAAAGGGTAGTGAAGGTTGTGAAGGGTTGGGAAGATTGTGAAAGGTAGTGAAGGTTGTGAAGAGTATGGGAAGGTTGCGAATGATAGTGAAGGTTGTGAAGGGTATTGAAAGTTGTGAAGGATAGTGATGGTTGTGAAGGGTAGGGAAGGTTATGAAAGGAAATGAAAGTTGTGAAGAATAAGAGATGTTTTTGACGAAAAGTGAAGGTTGTGATTGGTAGGGAAAGTTGTGATAGGTAATGAAGGTTGTAAAAAGTAGTGAAAGTTATGAAGGATAAGGAAGGTTGTGAAGCGTATTGAAGGTTGTGAAGGGTAGTAAAGGTTGTGAAGGGTATGGAAGGTTGTGAAAGGTAGGGAAGGTTATGAAGTGTAGGGAAGGTTGTGAAGAGTAAGAAAGGTTGTGAAGGACATTGAAGATTATGAAGGTAGTGAAGGGTAGGGAAGGTTGTAAAGGGTAATGAAGGTTGTGATGAGTAAGAAATATTTTGAAAAGTGAAGGTTGTGAAGGAAAGGGAAGGTTGTGATGGGTAGTGAATGTTGTGTAGGGTAGTGAAGGATGTGAAGAGTAGGGAAGGCTGAGAAGGATATTTGAGGTTGTGAAGGGTAGGAAATGTTGTGAAGGGCAAGGCTAGGTTGTGAATTGTAGTGAAAGTATGGGAAGGTTGTGTGAGGATAGTGAACGTTGAGAAGTAAAGTGAAGGTCGTGAAGGACAGTGGAAGGTTCTGACGAGTATTGAAGGTTGTGAAGGGTAATGAAAGTTGTGAAGGTTGTGAAGGATATGGATGGTTCTGACAGGTAATGAAGGTTGTGAAGGGTAATGAAGGTTGTGAAAAGTAGTGAAGGTTGGGAAGGGAAGTGAAAGTTGTGTAGGGCAGGAAAGGTTGTGAAGGGTAGTGAAGGCTTCTATAGGTAGGGAAGGTTGTGATGGGTTGCAAAGGTCTTGAAGAGTAGGGAAGGTTGTAAAGGGTAGTGAAGTTTGTGAAGGGTAGTGAAGCTTATGAAGGGTAGTGAAGGTTATGAAGAGTACTGAAGGTTGTAAAGAGTATGGGAAGGTTGTAGAGGATAATTAAGGTTGTGAAGGGTATTGAAGGTGTTGAAGGATAGTGAAGGGTAGGGAAGGTTGTGATAGGAAATGAAGGTTGCGAAAAGTAAGAGATGTTTTTGAAGGGTAGGAAAGGTTGTGAAACGTAATGAAGGTTATGAAGGTTCTGAGGAGTAAGGAAGGTTGTGAAAGTTAGTGAAGATTCTGAAGGGTTGTGTAGGGTAAGAAAGGTTGTGAAAGTACTGCAGGTTGTGAAGGTAGTGCAGAGTGTGAAGAGTAAGAAAGGCTGTGAAGAATAGTGAAGGTTGTGAAGGGTAGTGAAGGTTGTGAAGGGTAGGGAAAGTTGTGATGGGTAATTAAGGTTGTGAAGGTTGTGAAGGGTAGTAAAGGTTGTGAAGGGTAAGGAAGGATGTGAAACGTAGGGATGGTTGTTTAGGATAGTGAAGGTTGTGTAGGGTAGCGAAGGTTGTTAAGGGTAGTAAAGGTTGCGAACAGTAGGGAAAGTTGTGAAGCTTAGTGAAGGTTGTGAAGGGTAGGAATGTTTGTGAATAGTAAGGATGGTTGTGAACGGTAAGTTAGGTTGTGAAGAGTAGTGAAGGTTGTGTAGGTAAGAGATGGTTGTGAAGAGTAAGAGATGTTTTTGAAGGGGAGTGAAGGTTATATAGGGTAGGGAAAGTTGTGATAGGAAATAAAGGTTGTAAAGGGTAGTGAAGGTTGTGAAGAGCAGGGAAGGTTGTGAAGGGTAGTGAAGGATGTGAAGGGAAACGAAAGGATGTGAAGAGAAGTTCAGTTTATGAAAGGTATTGAAGGTTGTGACGGATATTAAAGGGTGTGAAAGGTAGCGAAGGTTGTGAAGGGTAGGGAAGGGTGTGAAGGGTAATGAAGGTTGTTATGGGTGGTGAAGGTTGTGAAGGGAAGGGAAGGTTGTGAAGGGTAGTGAAGGTTCTGAAGAATATGGGAAGGTTACGAAGGATAGTGAAGGGTATTGAAGGTTGTGAAGGATAGTGAAGGGTATTGAAGGTTGTGAAAAATAATTAAATTTGTGAAGGGTAGGGAAGGTTGTGAAAGGAAACGAAGATTGTGAAGAGTAAGAGATGTTGTGAAAATTGTGATGAAGGTTGTGAAGGGTAGTGAAGGTTGTGAAGTGTAAGGATGGTTGTGAACAGTAAGATTTGAAGAACAGGTTTTGAAGGTTAGAGATGGTTGTGAAGGGTATGGAAGGTTGTGAAGGGTAGTGAAGGATGTGAAGGGAAACGAAAGGTTGTGAAGGGAAGTTCAGTTTATGAAAGGTATTGAAGGTTGTGAAGGGTATGGAAGGTTGTGAAGGGTAGTAAAGGATGTGAAGGGAAGTGAAGGTTGTGAAAGGTATTGAAGGTTGTGAAGGGTTGTTAAGTTTGTGAAAGGTGTTGAAGGTAGGGAAGGTTGTGAATGGTAGTGAAGGTTGTGAAGGGAAGTTAAGGTTGTGAAGGGTAGGGAAGGTTGTAAAGGGTAGGGAAGTGTGTGAAGGGTAGTGAAGGTTGTGAAGAGCATGGGGTGGTTGCTAAGGATAGTAAAGGTTGTGAAATATAGTGAAGGGTAGGGAAGGTTGTGAAAGGAAATGAAGGTTGTGAAGAGTAAGAGATGTTTTTAAAGGTTGCGAAGTGTAGGGAAAGTTGTGATGGGTAATGAAGGTTGTAAAGGGTAGTGAAGGTTGTGAAGGGTTGGGAAGGTTGTGAAAGGTAGTGAAGGTTGTGAAGTGTATGGGAAGGTTGCGAATGATAGTGAAGGTTGTGAAGGGTATTGAAAGTTGTGAAGGATAGTGATGGTTGTGAAGGGTAGGGAAGGTTATGAAAGGAAATGAAAGTTGTGAAGAATAAGAGATGTTTTTGACGAAAAGTGAAGGTTGTGAAGGGTAGGGAAAGTTGTGATAGGTAATGAAGGTTGTAAAAAGTAGTGAAAGTTATGAAGGATAAGGAAGGTTGTGAAGCGTATTGAAGGTTGTGAAGGGTAGTAAAGGTTGTGAAGGGTATGGAAGGTTGTGAAAGGTAGGGAAGGTTATGAAGTGTAGGGAAGGTTGTGAAGAGTAAGAAAGGTTGTGAAGGACATTGAAGATTATCAAGGTAGTGAAGGGTAGGGAAGGTTGTAAAGGGTAATGAAGGTTGTGATGAGTAAGAAATATTTTGAAAAGTGAAGGTTGTGAAGGGAAGGGAAGGTTGTGAAGGGTAGTGAATGTTGTGTAGGGTAGTGAAGGATGTGAAGAGTAGGGAAGGCTGAGAAGGATATTTGAGGTTGTGAAGGGTAGGAAATGTTGTGAAGGGTAAGGCTAGGTTGTGAATTGTAGTGAAAGTATGGGAAGGTTGTGTGAGGATAGTGAACGTTGAGAAGTAAAGTGAAGGTCGTGAAGGACAGTGGAAGGTTCTGACGAGTATTGAAGGTTGTGAAGGGTAATGAAAGTTGTGAAGGTTGTGAAGGATATGGATGGTTCTGACAGGTAATGAAGGTTGTGAAGGGTAATGAAGGTTGTGAAAAGTAGTGAAGGTTGGGAAGGGAAGTGAAAGTTGTGTAGGGCAGGAAAGGTTGTGAAGGGTAGTGAAGGCTTCTATAGGTAGGGAAGGTTGTGATGGGTTGCAAAGGTCTTGAAGAGTAGGGAAGGTTGTAAAGGGTAGTGAAGTTTGTGAAGGGTAGTGAAGCTTATGAAGGGTAGTGAAGGTTATGAAGAGTACTGAAGGTTGTAAAGAGTATGGGAAGGTTGTAGAGGATAATTAAGGTTGTGAAGGGTATTGAAGGTGTTGAAGGATAGTGAAGGGTAGGGAAGGTTGTGATAGGAAATGAAGGTTGCGAAAAGTAAGATATGTTTTTGAAGGGTAGGAAAGGTTGTGAAACGTAATGAAGGTTGTGAAGGTTCTGAGGAGTAAGGAAGGTTGTGAAAGTTAGTGAAGATGGAGAAGGTAGGGAAAGTTGTGAAGGGTAGTGAAGGTTGTGAAGAGTATGGAAGGTTGTGAAAGGTTATTGAAGATTCTGAAGGGTTGTGTAGGGTAAGAAAGGTTGTGAAAGTACTGCAGGTTGTGAAGGTAGTGCAGAGTGTGAAGAGTAAGAAAGGCTGTGAAGAATAGTGAAGGTTGTGAAGGGTATGGAAGGATGTGAAACGTAGGGATGGTTGTTTAGGATAGTGAAGGTTGTGTAGGGTAGCGAAGGTTGTTAAGGGTAGTAAAGGTTGCGAACAGTAGGGAAAGTTGTGAAGCTTAGTGAAGGTTGTGAAGGGTAGGAATGTTTGTGAATAGTAAGGATGGTTGTGAACGGTAAGTTAGGTTGTGAAGAGTAGTGAAGGTTGTGTAGGTTAGAGATGGTTGTGAAGAGTAAGAGATGTTCTTGAAGGGGAGTGAAGGTTATATAGGGTAGGGAAAGTTGTGATAGGAAATAGAGGTTGTAAAGGGTAGTGAAGGTTGTGAAGAGCAGGGAAGGTTGTGAAGGGTAGTGAAGGATGTGAAGGGAAACGAAAGGATGTGAAGAGAAGTTCAGTTTATGAAAGGTATTGAAGGTTGTGACGGATATTAAAGGGTGTGAAAGGTAGCGAAGGTTGTGAAGGGTAGGGAAGGGTGTGAAGGGTAATGAAGGTTGTTATGGGTGGTGAAGGTTGTGAAGGCAAGGGAAGGTTGTGAAGGGTAGTGAAGGTTCTGAAGAATATGGGAAGGTTACGAAGGATAGTGAAGGGTATTGAAGGTTGTGAAGGATAGTGAAGGGTATTGAAGGTTGTGAAAAATAATTAAATTTGTGAAGGGTAGGGAAGGTTGTGAAAGGAAACGAAGATTGTGAAGAGTAAGAGATGTTGTGAAAGTTGTGATGAAGGTTGTGAAGGGTAGTGAAGGTTGTGAAGTGTAAGGATGGTTGTGAACAGTAAGATTTGAAGAACAGGTTTTGAAGGTTAGAGATGGTTGTGAAGGGTATGGAAGGTTGTGAAGGGTAGTGAAGGATGTGAAGGGAAACGAAAGGTTGTGAAGGGAAGTTCAGTTTATGAAAGGTATTGAAGGTTGTGAAGGGTATGGAAGGTTGTGAAGGGTAGTAAAGGATGTGAAGGGAAGTGAAGGTTGTGAAAGGTATTGAAGGTTGTGAAGGGTAGTTAAGTTTGTGAAAGGTGTTGAAGGTAGGGAAGGTTGTGAATGGTAGTGAAGGTTGTGAAGGGAAGTTAAGGTTGTGAAGGGTAGGGAAGGTTGTAAAGGGTAGGGAAGTGTGTGAAGGGTAGTGAAGGTTGTGAAGAGCATGGGGTGGTTGCTAAGGATAGTAAAGGTTGTGAAATATAGTGAAGGGTAGGGAAGGTTGTGAAAGGAAATGAAGGTTGTGAAGAGTAAGAGATGTTTTTAAAGGTTGCGAAGTGTAGGGAAAGTTGTGATGGGTAATGAAGGTTGTAAAGGGTAGTGAAGGTTGTGAAGGGTTGGGAAGGTTGTGAAAGGTAGTGAAGGTTGTGAAGTGTATGGGAAGGTTGCGAATGATAGTGAAGGTTGTGAAGGGTATTGAAAGTTGTGAAGGATAGTGATGGTTGTGAAGGGTAGGGAAGGTTATGAAAGGAAATGAAAGTTGTGAAGAATAAGAGATGTTTTTGACGAAAAGTGAAGGTTGTGAAGGGTAGGGAAAGTTGTGATAGGTAATGAAGGTTGTAAAAAGTAGTGAAAGTTATGAAGGATAAGGAAGGTTGTGAAGCGTATTGAAGGTTGTGAAGGGTAGTAAAGGTTGTGAAGGGTATGGAAGGTTGTGAAAGGTAGGGAAGGTTATGAAGTGTAGGGAAGGTTGTGAAAGGTGTTGTGAAAGGTGTTGAAGGTAGGGAAGGTTGTGAATGGTAGTGAAGGTTGTGAAGGGAAGTTAAGGTTGTGAAGGGTAGGGAAGGTTGTAAAGGGTAGGGAAGTGTGTGAAGGGTAGTGAAGGTTGTGAAGAGCATGGGGTGGTTGCTAAGGATAGTAAAGGTTGTGAAATATAGTGAAGGGTAGGGAAGGTTGTGAAAGGAAATGAAGGTTGTGAAGAGTAAGAGATGTTTTTAAAGGTTGCGAAGTGTAGGGAAAGTTGTGATGGGTAATGAAGGTTGTAAAGGGTAGTGAAGGTTGTGAAGGGTTGGGAAGGTTGTGAAAGGTAGTGAAGGTTGTGAAGTGTATGGGAAGGTTGCGAATGATAGTGAAGGTTGTGAAGGGTATTGAAAGTTGTGAAGGATAGTGATGGTTGTGAAGGGTAGGGAAGGTTATGAAAGGAAATGAAAGTTGTGAAGAATAAGAGATGTTTTTGACGAAAAGTGAAGGTTGTGAAGGGTAGGGAAAGTTGTGATAGGTAATGAAGGTTGTAAAAAGTAGTGAAAGTTATGAAGGATAAGGAAGGTTGTGAAGCGTATTGAAGGTTGTGAAGGGTAGTAAAGGTTGTGAAGGGTATGGAAGGTTGTGAAAGGTAGGGAAGGTTATGAAGTGTAGGGAAGGTTGTGAAAGGTGTTGTGAAAGGTGTTGAAGGTAGGGAAGGTTGTGAATGGTAGTGAAGGTTGTGAAGGGAAGTTAAGGTTGTGAAGGGTAGGGAAGGTTGTAAAGGGTAGGGAAGTGTGTGAAGGGTAGTGAAGGTTGTGAAGAGCATGGGGTGGTTGCTAAGGATAGTAAAGGTTGTGAAATATAGTGAAGGGTAGGGAAGGTTGTGAAAGGAAATGAAGGTTGTGAAGAGTAAGAGATGTTTTTAAAGGTTGCGAAGTGTAGGGAAAGTTGTGATGGGTAATGAAGGTTGTAAAGGGTAGTGAAGGTTGTGAAGGGTTGGGAAGGTTGTGAAACGTAGTGAAGGTTGTGAAGTGTATGGGAAGGTTGCGAATGATAGTGAAGGTTGTGAAGGGTATTGAAAGTTGTGAAGGATAGTGATGGTTGTGAAGGGTAGGGAAGGTTATGAAAGGAAATGAAAGTTGTGAAGAATAAGAGATGTTTTTGACGAAAAGTGAAGGTTGTGAAGGGTAGGGAAAGTTGTGATAGGTAATGAAGGTTGTAAAAAGTAGTGAAAGTTATGAAGGATAAGGAAGGTTGTGAAGCGTATTGAAGGTTGTGAAGGGTAGTAAAGGTTGTGAAGGGTATGGAAGGTTGTGAAAGGTAGGGAAGGTTATGAAGTGTAGGGAAGGTTGTGAAGAGTAAGAAAGGTTGTGAAGGACATTGAAGATTATCAAGGTAGTGAAGGGTAGGGAAGGTTGTAAAGGGTAATGAAGGTTGTGATGAGTAAGAAATATTTTGAAAAGTGAAGGTTGTGAAGGGAAGGGAAGGTTGTGAAGGGTAGTGAATGTTGTGTAGGGTAGTGAAGGATGTGAAGAGTAGGGAAGGCTGAGAAGGATATTTGAGGTTGTGAAGGGTAGGAAAGGTTGTGAAGGGTAAGGCTAGGTTGTGAATTGTAGTGAAAGTATGGGAAGGTTGTGTGAGGATAGTGAACGTTGAGAAGTAAAGTGAAGGTCGTGAAGGACAGTGGAAGGTTCTGACGAGTATTGAAGGTTGTGAAGGGTAATGAAAGTTGTGAAGGTTGTGAAGGATATGGATGGTTCTGACAGGTAATGAAGGTTGTGAAGGGTAATGAAGGTTGTGAAAAGTAGTGAAGGTTGGGAAGGGAAGTGAAAGTTGTGTAGGGCAGGAAAGGTTGTGAAGGGTAGTGAAGGCTTCTATAGGTAGGGAAGGTTGTGATGGGTTGCAAAGGTCTTGAAGAGTAGGGAAGGTTGTAAAGGGTAGTGAAGTTTGTGAAGGGTAGTGAAGCTTATGAAGGGTAGTGAAGGTTATGAAGAGTACTGAAGGTTGTAAAGAGTATGGGAAGGTTGTAGAGGATAATTAAGGTTGTGAAGGGTATTGAAGGTGTTGAAGGATAGTGAAGGGTAGGGAAGGTTGTGATAGGAAATGAAGGTTACGAAAAGTAAGATATGTTTTTGAAGGGTAGGAAAGGTTGTGAAACGTAATGAAGGTTGTGAAGGTTCTGAGGAGTAAGGAAGGTTGTGAAAGTTAGTGAAGATGGAGAAGGTAGGGAAAGTTGTGAAGGGTAGTGAAGGTTGTGAAGAGTATGGAAGGTTGTGAAAGGTTATTGAAGATTCTGAAGGGTTGTGTAGGGTAAGAAAGGTTGTGAAAGTACTGCAGGTTGTGAAGGTAGTGCAGAGTGTGAAGAGTAAGAAAGGTTGTGAAGAATAGTGAAGGTTGTGAAGGGTAGTGAAGGTTGTGAAGGGTAGGGAAAGTTGTGATGGGTAATTAAGGTTGTGAAGGTTGTAAAGGGTAGTAAAGGTTGTGAAGGGTATGGAAGGATGTGAAACGTAGGGATGGTTGTTTAGGATAGTGAAGGTTGTGTAGGGTAGCGAAGGTTGTTAAGGGTAGTAAAGGTTGCGAACAGTAGGGAAAGTTGTGAAGCTTAGTGAAGGTTGTGAAGGGTAGGAATGTTTGTGAATAGTAAGGATGGTTGTGAACGGTAAGTTAGGTTGTGAAGAGTAGTGAAGGTTGTGTAGGTTAGAGATGGTTGTGAAGAGTAAGAGATGTTTTTGAAGGGGAGTGAAGGTTATAAAGGGTAGGGAAAGTTGTGATAGGAAATAAAGGTTGTAAAGGGTAGTGAAGGTTGTGAAGAGCAGGGAAGGTTGTGAAGGGTAGTGAAGGATGTGAAGGGAAACGAAAGGATGTGAAGAGAAGTTCAGTTTATGAAAGGTATTGAAGGTTGTGACGGATATTAAAGGGTGTGAAAGGTAGCGAAGGTTGTGAAGGGTAGGGAAGGGTGTGAAGGGTAATGAAGGTTGTTATGGGTGGTGAAGGTTGTGAAGGGAAGGGAAGGTTGTGAAGGGTAGTGAAGGTTCTGAAGAATATGGGAAGGTTACGAAGGATAGTGAAGGGTATTGAAGGTTGTGAAGGATAGTGAAGGGTATTGAAGGTTGTGAAAAATAATTAAATTTGTGAAGGGTAGGGAAGGTTGTGAAAGGAAACGAAGATTGTGAAGAGTAAGAGATGTTGTGAAAGTTGTGATGAAGGTTGTGAAGGGTAGTGAAGGTTGTGAAGTGTAAGGATGGTTGTGAACAGTAAGATTTGAAGAACAGGTTTTGAAGGTTAGAGATGGTTGTGAAGGGTATGGAAGGTTGTGAAGGGTAGTGAAGGATGTGAAGGGAAACGAAAGGTTGTGAAGGGAAGTTCAGTTTATGAAAGGTATTGAAGGTTGTGAAGGGAAGTTCAGTTTATGAAAGGTATTGAAGGTTGTGAAGGGTATGGAAGGTTGTGAAGGGTAGTAAAGGATGTGAAGGGAAGTGAAGGTTGTGAAAGGTATTGAAGGTTGTGAAGGGTAGTTAAGTTTGTGAAAGGTGTTGAAGGTAGGGAAGGTTGTGAATGGTAGTGAAGGTTGTGAAGGGAAGTTAAGGTTGTGAAGGGTAGGGAAGGTTGTAAAGGGTAGGGAAGTGTGTGAAGGGTAGTGAAGGTTGTGAAGAGCATGGGGTGGTTGCTAAGGATAGTAAAGGTTGTGAAATATAGTGAAGGGTAGGGAAGGTTGTGAAAGGAAATGAAGGTTGTGAAGAGTAAGAGATGTTTTTAAAGGTTGCGAAGTGTAGGGAAAGTTGTGATGGGTAATGAAGGTTGTAAAGGGTAGTGAAGGTTGTGAAGGGTTGGGAAGGTTGTGAAAGGTAGTGAAAGTTGTGAAGTGTATGGGAAGGTTGCGAATGATAGTGAAGGTTGTGAAGGGTATTGAAAGTTGTGAAGGATAGTGATGGTTGTGAAGGGTAGGGAAGGTTATGAAAGGAAATGAAAGTTGTGAAGAATAAGAGATGTTTTTGACGAAAAGTGAAGGTTGTGAAGGGTAGGGAAAGTTGTGATAGGTAATGAAGGTTGTAAAAAGTAGTGAAAGTTATGAAGGATAAGGAAGGTTGTGAAGCGTATTGAAGGTTGTGAAGGGTAGTAAAGGTTGTGAAGGGTATGGAAGGTTGTGAAAGGTAGGGAAGGTTATGAAGTGTAGGGAAGGTTGTGAAGAGTAAGAAAGGTTGTGAAGGACATTGAAGATTATGAAGGTAGTGAAGGGAAGGTTGTAAAGGGTAATGAAGGTTGTGATGAGTAAGAAATATTTTGAAAAGTGAAGGTTGTGAAGGGAAGGGAAGGTTGTGAAGGGTAGTGAATGTTGTGTAGGGTAGTGAAGGATGTGAAGAGTAGGGAAGGCTGAGAAGGATATTTGAGGTTGTGAAGGGTAGGAAATGTTGTGAAGGGTAAGGCTAGGTTGTGAATTGTAGTGAAAGTATGGGAAGGTTGTGTGAGGATAGTGAACGTTGAGAAGTAAAGTGAAGGTCGTGAAGGACAGTGGAAGGTTCTGACGAGTATTGAAGGTTGTGAAGGGTAATGAAAGTTGTGAAGGTTGTGAAGGATATGGATGGTTCTGACAGGTAATGAAGGTTGTGAAGGGTAATGAAGGTTGTGAAAAGTAGTGAAGGTTGGGAAGGGAAGTGAAAGTTGTGTAGGGCAGGAAAGGTTGTGAAGGGTAGTGAAGGCTTCTATAGGTAGGGAAGGTTGTGATGGGTTGCAAAGGTCTTGAAGAGTAGGGAAGGTTGTAAAGGGTAGTGAAGTTTGTGAAGGGTAGTGAAGCTTATGAAGGGTAGTGATGGTTATGAAGAGTACTGAAGGTTGTAAAGAGTATGGGAAGGTTGTAGAGGATAATTAAGGTTGTGAAGGGTATTGAAGGTGTTGAAGGATAGTGAAGGGTAGGGATGGTTGTGATAGGAAATGATGGTTGCGAAAAGTAAGATATGTTTTTGAAGGGTAGGAAAGGTTGTGAAACGTAATGAAGGTTGTGAAGGTTCTGAGGAGTAAGGAAGGTTGTGAAAGTTAGTGAAGATGGAGAAGGTAGGGAAAGTTGTGAAGGGTAGTGAAGGTTGTGAAGAGTATGGAAGGTTGTGAAAGGTTATTGAAGATTCTGAAGGGTTGTGTAGGGTAAGAAAGGTTGTGAAAGTACTGCAGGTTGTGAAGGTAGTGCAGAGTGTGAAGAGTAAGAAAGGTTGTGAAGAATAGTGAAGGTTGTGAAGGGTAGTGAAGGTTGTGAAGGGTATTGAAATTGTGATGGGTAATTAAGGTTGTGAAGGTTGTGAAGGGTAGTAAAGGTTGTGAAGGGTGTGGAAGGATGTGAAACGTAGGGATGGTTGTTTAGGATAGTGAAGGTTGTGTAGGGTAGCGAAGGTTGTTAAGGGTAGTAAAGGTTGCGAACAGTAGGGAAAGTTGTGAAGCTTAGTGAAGGTTGTGAAGGGTAGGAATGTTTGTGAATAGTAAGGATGGTTGTGAACGGTAAGTTAGGTTGTGAAGAGTAGTGAAGGTTGTGTAGGTTAGAGATGGTTGTGAAGAGTAAGAGATGTTTTTGAAGGGGAGTGAAGGTTATAAAGGGTAGGGAAAGTTGTGATAGGAAATAAAGGTTGTAAAGGGTAGTGAAGGTTGTGAAGAGCAGGGAAGGTTGTGAAGGGTAGTGAAGGATGTGAAGGGAAACGAAAGGATGTGAAGAGAAGTTCAGTTTATGAAAGGTATTGAAGGTTGTGACGGATATTAAAGGGTGTGAAAGGTAGCGAAGGTTGTGAAGGGTAGGGAAGGGTGTGAAGGGTAATGAAGGTTGTTATGGGTGGTGAAGGTTGTGAAGGGAAGGGAAGGTTGTGAAGGGTAGTGAAGGTTCTGAAGAATATGGGAAGGTTACGAAGGATAGTGAAGGGTATTGAAGGTTGTGAAGGATAGTGAAGGGTATTGACGGTTGTGAAAAATAATTAAATTTGTGAAGGGTAGGGAAGGTTGTGAAAGGAAACGAAGATTGTGAAGAGTAAGAGATGTTGTGAAAGTTGTGATGAAGGTTGTGAAGGGTAGTGAAGGTTGTGAAGTGTAAGGATGGTTGTGAACAGTAAGATTTGAAGAACAGGTTTTGAAGGTTAGAGATGGTTGTGAAGGGTATGGAAGGTTGTGAAGGGTAGTGAAGGATGTGAAGGGAAACGAAAGGTTGTGAAGGGAAGTTCAGTTTATGAAAGGTATTGAAGGTTGTGAAGGGTATGGAAGGTTGTGAAGGGTAGTAAAGGATGTGAAGGGAAGTGAAGGTTGTGAAAGGTATTGAAGGTTGTGAAGGGTAGTTAAGTTTGTGAAAGGTGTTGAAGGTAGGGAAGGTTGTGAATGGTAGTGAAGGTTGTGAAGGGAAGTTAAGGTTGTGAAGGGTATGGAAGGTTGTAAAGGGTAGGGAAGTGTGTGAAGGGTAGTAAAGGTTGTGAAGAGCATGGGGTGGTTGCTAAGGATAGTAAAGGTTGTGAAATATAGTGAAGGTTGTGAAGGGTAGGGAAGGTTGTGAAAGGAAATGAAGGTTGTGAAGAGTAAGAGATGTTTTTAAAGGTTGCGAAGTGTAGGGAAAGTTGTGATGGGTAATGAAGGTTGTAAGGGGTAGTGATGGTTGTGAAGGGTAGGGAAGGTTGTGGAGGGAAACGAAGGTTGTGAAGAGTAAGAGATGTTTTTTAAGAGTAGTGATGGTTGTAAAGGGTAGGGAAAGTTGTGATGGGTGATGAAGGTTGTGAAGGGTAGTGAAGGTTGTGAAGTGTAAGGATGGTTGTGAACAGTAAGTTAGGTTTTGAAGGTTGTGAAGGTTAGTGATGGTTGTGAAGGGTATTGAAGGTTGTGAAGGGTATGGAAGGTTGTGAAGGGTAGTAAAGGATGTGAAGGGAAGTGAAGGTTGTGAAAGGTATTGAAGGTTGTGAAGGTAGTTAAGTTTGTGAAAGGTGTTGAAAGTTGTGAAGGGTAGGGAAGGTTGTGAATAGTAGTGAAGGTTGTGAAGGGAAGTTAAGGTTATGACGGGTAGGGAAGGTTGTGATGGGTGGTGAAGGTTGTGAAGGGTAGGGAAGTGTGTGAAGGTTGTGAAGAGCATGGGGAGGTTGCTAAGGACAGTAAAGGTTGTGAAGGGTATTATAGGTTGTGAAATATAGTGAAGGTTGTGAAGGGTAGGGAAAGTTGTGAAAGGAAATGAAGGTTGTGAAGAGTAAGAGATGTTTTTGAAAGGTAGTGAAGGGTGCGAAGTGTAGGGAAAGTTGTGATAGGTAATGAAGGTTGTAAAGGGTAGTGAAGGTTGTGAAGCGTAATGAATGGTGTGAAGGGTAGGGAAGGTTGTTGTGAAGGTTCTGAAGAGTAAGGAAGGTTGTGAAGATTATGAAAGGCAGTGAAGGTTGTGAAGGGTAATGAAGGTTGTGAAGGGTTGGGAGAGTTTTGAAGGGTTGTGAAGGGAAGTGAAGGTTGTGTTGGAAGGCAAGGTTGTGAAGAATAAGAAAAGTTGTGAAGAGTAGTGAAGGTTGAGAATGGCAGTTAAGATTGTGAAGGGTATGGAAGGTTGTGAAACGTAGAGATAGTTGTAAAGGATAGTGAAGGTTGGTAAGGGTATTGAAGGTTGTTAAGGGTTGTGAAGGTTGTGAACAGTAGGGAAGGTTGTGAAGGTTAGTGAAGGTTGTGAAGGGTATTGAAGGTTCTGAAGAGTAAGGAAGGTTGTTAAGAGTATGGAACGTTGTGAAAGGTAAGGAAGGTGTGAAGTGTTGGGACGGTTGTGAAGAGTATGAAAGGTTGTGAAGGATGTTGAAGGTTGCGAAGGGTAGTGAAGGTTCTGAGGAGTAAGGAAGGTTGTGAAGGGTAGTGAATGTTGTGTAGGTTAGGGAAGGTTGTGAAGGATAGAGAAGGTTGTGAAGGTTATTGAAGGTAGTGAAGGTAAGTGAAGTTTGTGATGGATAGTGATGGTTGTGAAGGGCAGTGAAGGTTGTGAAAGGAAAATAAGGTTGTGAAGGGTAAGAGATGTTTCTGAAGAGTAGTGAAGGTTGTATAGGGTAGGGAAAGTTGTGATGGGTGATGAAGGTAGTAAAGTGTAGTGAAGGTTGTGAAGGGTAAGGATAGTTGTGAACGGTAAGTTAGGTTTTGAAGAATAGTGAAGGTTGTGAAGGTTAGTGATGGTTGTGAGGGGTATTGAAGATGGTGAAGGGTATGGAAGGTTGTGAAGGGTAGTGAAGGATGTGAAGGTTGTGAAAAGTAGTGAAAGTTGTGAAGGGTAGTTCAGTTAGTGAAAGGTATTGAAGGTTGTGAAGGGTTGGGATGGTTGTGAATGGTAGTGAAGGTTGTGAAGGGAAGTTATGGTTGTGAAGGGTAGGAAAGGTTGAGATGGGTGGTGAAGGTTGTGAAGGGTAGGGAAGTTTCTGAAGGGTAGTGAAGGTTGTGAAGAGTATGGGGAGGTTGCGAAGGATAGTAAGGGTTGTGAAGGGTATTATAGGTTGTGAAATATAGTGAAGGTTGTGAAAGGAAATGAAGGTTGTGAAGAGTAAGCGATATTTTTGAAGGGTTGTGAAGGTTGTGAAGGGTAGGGAAAGTTATGATAGGAAATGAAGGTTGTAAAGGGTAGTGAAGGTTGTGAAGGGTAGTGAAGGTTGTGAAGCGTAATGAATTGTGTAAAGGGTAAGGAAGGTTGTGAAGGGAATGGAGGGTTGTGAAGGGTAGTGAAGGTTGTGAAACATACGGATGGTTGTAAAGGATAATGAAGGTTGCGAAGGTTAGTGAAGGTTGTGTATGGTAGCGAAGGTTGTTAAGGGTAGTGAAGGTTGTGAACAGAAGGGAAGGTTGTGAAGGGTAGGGATGTTTGTGAATAGTAAGGATGGTTGTGAACGGTAAGTTAGGTTGTGAACGGTAGTGAAGGTTGTGTAGGTTAGAAATGGTTGTGAAGAGTAAGATATGTTTTTGAAGGGTAGTGAAGGTTGTAAAGGGTAGGGAAGGTTTTGAATGGTATGGAAGATTGTGAAGGGCATTGAAGGATGTGAAGGGAAGTGATGGTTGTGACAGGTAGTGAAGATTTTGAAGGATAGTGATGGTTGTGAAGTGTAGGGAAGGTTATGAAAGAAAATGAAGGTTGTGAAGAGTAAGAGATGTTTTTGAAGGGTTGTGAAGGTTAGGGAAAGTTGTGATGGATAATGAAGATTTTAAAAGTAGTGAAGGTTGTGAAAGATAAGGAAGATTATGAAGCATAATGAAGGTTGTGAAGGGTATTGAAGGTTCTGAAGAGTAAGGAAGGTTGTTAAGAGTATGGAACGTTGTGAAAGGTAAGGAAGGTGTGAAGTGTTGGGACGGTTGTGAAGAGTTTGAAAGTTTGTGAAGAGCATGAAAGGTTGTGAAGGATGTTGAAGGTTGTAAAGGGTAGTGAAGGTTCTGAGGAGTAAGGAAGGTTGTGAAGGGTAGTGAAGATGGTGAAGGTAGGGAAGGTTGTGAAGGGAATTAAAGGTTGTGAAGTGTTATGAAGGTTGTGGAAGGTTGGGAAGGTTGGGAAGGTTGTGAAGTGTAGGGAAGGTTGTGAAGAGTAAGAAAGGTTGTGAAGGATATTGAAGATTGTGAAAGGTAATGAAGGTAGTGAAGGGTAGGGAAGGTTGTGAAGGGTAATGAAGGTTGTGATGAGTAAGAAATGTTTTGAAGAGTAGTGAAGGATGTGAAGAGAAAGGAAGGTTGAAAAAGGATATTTGAGGTTGTGAAGGGTAGGTAAGGTTGTGAAGGGTAGGGCTAGATATTGAATTGTAGTGAAAGTATGGGAAGGTTGTGGGGGATAGTTGTGGGTTGAGAAGGGAAGTGAAGGTTTGAAGGATAGTGAATGTTGTGTAGGTTAGGGAAGGTTGTGAAGGATAGAGAAGGTGGTGAAGGATATTGAAGGTTGTGAAGGTAAGTGAAGTTTGTGATGGATAGTGATGGTTGTGAAGGGCAGTGAAGGTTGTGAAGGGTAGGGAAGGTTGTAAAGGGTAGTGAAGGTTTTGAATAGTAAGAACAGTTGTCAAGAGTAAGAAAGGTTGTGAAGGTTTTGATGAGTATTGAAAAATGTGAAGGTTAGTGAAGGGTACGGAAGGTTGTGAAGGGTAGGGAAAGTAATAAAGGGTAACGACGGTTGTGAAGAGTAAGAAAGGTTGTGAAGGGTAGAGTAGATGGCTAAAGGAAAATTGTGAGGAAAAAAGATGACTAGTGACGCGTAGGGTTAAAGGAGTTGAAGCAGGAAGGTAAGGAAATATAAGTAAAGTGTTAACGGAAAGTGAAAATGGTGATGAGTATTGAAGGTGATGGAAGGTAGGATGGGTGCTAAAGTGTAGTGAAAGTAGTGATGGATGGAGAAGGTTATGAAAGAGAGGAAAAGTGAAGAAGAAGAGAAAAGGTGGTGACGGAGAAGGAGAAATGTCGGAAACTTAGTAAAGCAGATGGAATGTTGTGAAGGCGATGGAAGTTTCATAAAAAGGGATGGAAGGTGGTGAATTGTAGGAAAGTTGGGGAAGGGTAGAAAAGGTGGTGATTGGAAGGAAAGATGAGGAAGGATAGGAACGCTGGACATGGGAAGGGAAGGTGATGAAGAGTGGGAAAGGTGGCACAGGGTAGGAAAGGTGGTGCAGGGTAGGAAAGGTGGTGCAGGGTAGGAAAAGTGCTGCAGGGGTAGGAAAGGTGATGTTGGGTAGGAAAGGTGATGTAGGGTAGGAAATGTGGCAGAGGGTAGGAAAGGTGGTGCAGGGTAGGAAAGGTGGTGCAGGAGTAGGAAAGGTGGTGCAGGGTAGGAAAGGTGATGTAGGGTAGGAAAGGTGGCACAGGGTAGGAAAGCTGGTGCAGGGTAGGAAAGGTGGTGCAGGGTAGGAAAGGTGATGTAGGGTAGAAAAGGTGGCACAGGGTAGGAAAGGTGGTGCAGGGTAGGAAAGGTGGTGCTGGGTAGGAAAAGTGGTGCCGGGTAGGAAAGGTGGTGCATGGTAGGAAACATGATGTAAGGTAGGAAAGGTGATGCAGGTTAGGAAAGGTGATGCAGGATAGGAAGCATGATGTAGGGTAGGAAAGGTGGTGAAGGGTAGGAAACATGATGTAGGGTAGGAAAGGTGGTGAAGGGTAGGAAAAGTGGTGAAGGATAGGAAAGGTAGTGCAAGGTAGGGAAGGTGGAGATGGGTAGGAAAGGTGGTTCAGGGGATTAACGGTGGTGCAAGGTAGGAAAGGTGGTGAAGGTTAGGAAAGGTGGTGAAGGTTAGGAAAGGTGGTGCAGGGGTAGGAAATGTGGTGAAGGGTAGGAAAGGTATGGCAAGGTAGGAAAGTTGGTGAAGGTTAGGAAAGGTGGTGCAAGGTAGGAAAGGTGGTGAAGGGTAGGAAAAGTGGTGAAGGATAGGAAAGGTAGTGCAAGGTAGGGAAGGTGGAGATGGGTAGGAAAGGTGGTTCAGGGGATTAACGGTGGTGCAAGGTAGGAAAGGTGGTGAAGGTTAGGAAAGGTGGTGAAGGTTAGGAAAGGTGGTGCAGGGGTAGGAAATGTGGTGAAGGGTAGGAAAGGTATGGCAAGGTAGGAAAGTTGGTGAAGGTTAGGAAAGGTGGTGCAAGGTAGGAAAGGTGGTGCTGGGTAGGGGAGGTGGTGAAGGGTAGGAAAGGTGGTGGAGGGTAGGAAAGGTGGAGAAGGTTAGGAAAGGTGGTGCAAGGTAGGAAGGATGGTGAAAGATTTTAAATGTGGTGTAGGATAGGAAAGGTGGTGCATATTAGGATAGGTGGTGCAGGGTAGGGAAGGTGGTGAATGGTAGGAAAGGTTGTGCAAGGTAGGGAAACGGGTGCAGGGTAGGAAAGGTAGTGCAGGGTAAGAAATCTGGTGCAGGGTAAGAAAGGTGGGGCAGGTTAGGATAGATGGTGCAAGATAAGAAGGTTGGTTAAGGTATGAAAGATGGTGCAATGTATGAAAGATGGTAAAGAGTCGTAAAGTTGGTGAACATAAGAACTTAAGAATGATGATAACTCCAGAAAGCCTATTGGTTCATACGAGGCAGCTCATATTTTATTATGATGATGCTTCCCGGAGAGTGCTTATTTTAACCAGATCACGCTGGGCCCTTCTGGCACTTGGAGAGGGGTTCAACGTCACATGTTTAAGGGGTTGCGACTCCAAAACTGACCTCGTTGTCACGTGCACACACTCACTCGAGCTGCCGTGACTCCCCACTCTCTCCTTATTTGATACTAGCTGTACCCGCCACGCGTTGCTGTGACTCAGTCTGGATAAATGGAAAAGCGAGAAAAGAGAACGTGCACTTATCTGGTATGTTTAATTTCACAATGCTTAAGGGTATACAATACTTTTTGTTGTTCCATTGTCTGTGGAGATATAGAGATTGTCTGGTTTGCCGACTCTAGAACACGCAACATATAATTGTCCATGTGAGAAGCAATCCATGTCTTGATATAAAGTGCACAATTCTAAAGATCTGCCCTGAGCTTTGTTGATGGTTATCTTAAGGTTATCTTGAGATGATTTTGTGGCTTAGCGTCCCCGCGGCCCAGTCCACGACCAGTCCTCAGTTTTGTTATCCTCCCCAGGAAGCAGCCGTAACAGCTGTCTAACTCCCAGGTGTATATTTACTGCTATGTAACAGGGGGGAGGGGTATCTGGGGGTGAGAGAATCATTTTTGCCCATTTTTCTCCGCCTCCACAGGGGATCGAGCCTGGAACCACAGGACTACAATTCAGAAGCGCTGTCCACTCAGCTGCCAGGCACCCTGCAATGGTGATTGCAAAGCCAATCGAATTTGAAATTGCAATATCTTTAATTGAAATGACATATACTTTGAAATCATAAGAATGAGAGGAATGAGGACATCTTCACCTTTGAAAGGTCCTGTCAAAATTGTTGCTTCAATGACGTTGCTAATTATTTTTTACTGCAAGCTGCGTGCCTTTGCAAAGCTTTGTCTGGTTGATATCTCGCAACATGATAATTGGCACATCAATTTTCAATTGCAGCTGTACGTGCGGTGGTATCCCTGGAAGATAGAGTGAATTCAAAAATTTTGTTGGATCATTAACCGTTTAATCTGCTTCCACAACAATGTTGACGGACTTGTATGTGACTGCCTCCCTTTGGATGTTAGACTGAATAATATTGTTAAGTTCGTAGACGTCTTTGTTCTTGGCCGCAAGAATAGCTCGTTCACTCAGCCAAACGTAATCCTTATAATTGGTTTGAATATCGGGAAATAATTTTTCAATCAATTCTTCTTTTGAATGTCACTAAATTGTTGAAGTTATGAGGCAATGCAATTCGTCCTGAGGTCAGATCAACCGGCACGTTTCCGTCCCCAATTTCAGAAATTAATGTGAGCATATCTCAGATGAAGGATCGTTTTCAGCTGAACACGCACATTTATAGTTAATTTTAACATCTTTCTATGGCTCCACAAAGTAAAGCAGTTCAGGCAAGCATTTATTTCGTCCGCTGGTGTCGAGGGAGGAATTACAGATTGTGTTTGCCTGGAATCTCCTGCAAAGAATATTAATGCGTTCCCAAATGGTCTGATGTTTCTACGCAAATCTTGCAATGATCGATCAAGAGCTTCGAGGGATTTTTTTGTAGTCCATTGTGCATTTTTACCAAACAATAAGTTTTCATTTCTGTAATTCTTTTCACATGCCGGAGGTTTTGGAAATTGTTACGGACCCGAATCCAGCGTCCGAGCCTGGAGCAGTGACGACCACGCCATCTGTGGGTCAGCTCCCGAAACCCCCTCCAAATGGACGACGACACCTGGTGAGGACGAGGTGTACTGGCCACAAGGGCTAGTTTCCAGTCCTGATTAGCTCGTAACACAGCCGCTGCTGACCTCTGGTGAGGTGGAGCTTAGACAGCAACGCCATCTATGGAATGGATACGTCGGGCGTTTGTGTCTAAGCCTGTGAGTGAGGTGCTTTTGTGTGTCCCTGTTACTGATGACGTGTCTGATTACAGTGTCGACCTGGGACTGCTGTAATGGAAGTTGAGTCAGTCTACCCAAGGCAGTCGTCTCGTCTCCAAGTGTTTGCTGCAGCAGCTGTGAGTCGCCCCCGGATGAACACTGTGGTGTTGACCTGCCTGTGAAGTGGCAGTTGAGGGATTGTCATATCCGGGACTGACTGGAGGAGACGCTTAACCACTGGGGAGTTGTGGCAAGGAGAGTGATCTGTGGTATCACACGAGGCTCCTGACTAAGGGTTCACGACCTTAGTATCGATCGTGGAGTGGCCTAGCCAGCGTCGCTGATTTGGAACCTGCCAGCTATCTGCTGGACTTGTGGTTGACGGCCTCCACGACGGTGCCCCCAGTGGAACTGTGCTTTGGCTGCCCTGTGGCCGGGGTAGACTCAAGATTCTCGAAGGATTAATCGTGAGGCCACAAGAGCACCAAGAACTTGGCATCGTGAACACCGTGAAGATCCAGAGTCTGTAGATGGAAGACAACAGTGTAGATAATAGTGTTTATACCCCCCCCCGTGTATTCTTCTTATATATATTTATTGGTGACGGTAATTATATTATTAAGTTTTTGACTTTATTTCCCTTCCCCTTTAATTTACTTGCGTTACGGATCACATCCCTTGAAAGCCACTACTGGCTTGGGGCCGGATACCCTTCTTCTAACAACATCAGAGTAAGAACCTGGTTGCGACCCGAGAGGGCCGTAACAGAAATGTTGTACGTAGGAGCTTCAATGAATTGCATGTTCAATGGCAATTTCAAAGTCGAATGAGCAGTTCTTCCACCTGGTAGCAATATAGCAGCTGTTCTGGACGACGCAAGAGCTAAGACTATGCAATTTTAGGAACGAATTGCTGCCATAATCATTCTAGTTAAGAAGGATTTACCAGTTCCTCCCGGCGCATCTAAGAAGACTTTTCCAATCCCATTATTGACAGCTTCATTTATTTGATCGTAAATGCTTTTTTGCTCCGGTGTTAGCTTAGGAATATTTGATTGCACATACGACAACAGATCACCCGTGTTATAATTTTGTTCACGTCTCAATTCTACAACAAACGAAGCAGCAGCAGATTGATTCGGTGATGTCATTCCCAATTGAATGAAAACTTTGTTCGTGATTTCTAAGCACAAATCTTTAATCATTATCAACGCTTCGTTGTAGATTTCTGATGTGAAATCCATGTTCATATATGAAATTTCCTTGCGTATTCGAAGGACAATATCTGAAGCCGTGTGCGATTTATATTTTTCCTATACCTGTGTTGGAGATGGAGAGCAGCCGGTCAATATGATTGCAAACAATGCACGACTTTGATTTTGATGTGACGTGTTTGACGCGTAATTAATGCATACATCCCAGTGTCTGTCGTTCACCATTAAATTCAGAATTTGATATGCACTACGGAAAGTGGCATGTGTGACGCCGTTTGACAAATCTCAGTTGCTGGAAAGACGTTGAACCGGCCACATTTACCAATAGTACGCGAAGAAAGAAGCATTCCACTTGATTGGGATGCATGGTGTACAATCTGCCTATCTTAGATTGTTTGAATATGCCAGGTTGTTCATCGACTCGCTCTCCTCGTTTACGTCGTTCAAAGGATTTTCTACTGGCATTCCATATGTAAAACACTTGCGAATACAGCAATGTTTTCGCAAACACGTCATTCTAACTTAACGTGAAGAATGCAGTTAACATTGTAGCCGGTGGGTTCATGGCTATTTGTTGAACATTTCCAGATGTGAAATAAATGCGTTGGCCATTTTCTTGTTTTCCAAAAAAAAAAAAATACTAACTATATATTTCAAATTCACACAATATCACACAAACTAATTAAATCAAAATGAAAATAAATCGAAATCTATGAATGTTCAATTTATCAATGCAATTGGAAACATTGAAATGAAATTGTAACAAATTTAGTATTGCCTTTGTAGCTCTTACATGCAAAAGATGCCGCGGTTTAAAAGAAAAAAACATGTTGTTACCTGTCACAGGTATTGCATCTATAAAGTAGGTATTTAAAAACACGTGCATATTCGAATCGAACGTTGTGTCAAAATTTTAAAGCAATCGGTGAAGAACTTTCGGAGATTACAGCATGTATTGCTCTTACGTCCAACAGATGGCGCTGGTTTTCAAAAAATGCATTTTTTCTCCTGTCACAGGTGAGGCATGTACATAGTAGGTATATGAAAACATTCGCCTATTCAAATGCAATTTCAAAGCGATTGGTAAAGAGGTTTCGAAGATTTTCTTCACAGGAAAAACACTCGAAAAACACAGTTTATCACAAAAATCATGTTTTCTCCTGTCATAGACATAACATATATATAGTATGTATATAAAAACCCGCTCGGATGTAATGGGAACGTTGTGTGAAAGTTTCAAAGCAATCTGTGAAGAATTTTCGGAGATTAGCGATTTTGAACAAGCGAACATTTCCATTCTTATTTATATAGATGATCTCCTCAATCCCCTTTTCTGAAATATTACTCAGTACCACCCAGTCCACCGCTATGGTTCTTTCTCCCTCTCTTTTCTACTTGATGGGAAGCCTTACTAGGACAAGGGCAAACACCTGTTAAATACACAGATTTAATAACAAAACAGAACGTATACAAAGCATTCACATATAGTGAAAGGGAATATAAACCTGTACACTTTATGATATTATAACCCGGTTGCAGATCAAATCCATCAGGACTTTATCAGTCACTTTCTCCAAGTGGTCGCCCAACTTCTGGCTCGCCACTTACACTATCCACCACACCAAGTAGATACATCCGACACGATAAATACGGCACTGTCAGCCATAGAACATATATATGTATCTCCGCAGGTAATTAAGCCAACAGTTGTTATTTTATAAACTTCAGCATAAGTAAGTGATAATCAATCACCCTATCAGTCCTATACATCTACACATGTATAACCAAGTAGATGGGGTCGCCATGGGTTCTCCCCTAGGTGTCCTGTTTGCAAACTTCTACATGGGTACCATCGAGCAAAAAGTCTTAGTCGACATGAACATGAAACCGGCCATATACTGCAGGTATGTTGACGACATTTTTACACAGGTACCTGATGTCAGACATCTGCAGGAGCTGAAGGAGGCATTTGAGCAGAATTCTGTGTTGCGTTGCAACACAGAATAACAGATTATAACACGGGTGATCTGTTGTCGTATGTGCAATCAAATATTCCTAAGCTAACACCGGAGCAAAAAAGCATTTACGATCAAATAAATCAAGCTGTCAATAATGGGATTGGAAAAATCTTCTTAGATGCGCCGGGAGGAACTGGTAAATCCTTCTTAACTAGAATGATTATGGCAGCAATTCGTTCCTAAAATTGCATAGTCTTAGCTCTTGCGTCGTCCAGAACAGCTGCAATATTGCTACCAGGTGGAAGAACTGCTCATTCGACTTTGAAATTGCCATTGAACATGCAATTCATTGAAGCTCCTACGTACAACATTTCCAAAACCTCCGGCATGTGAAAAGAATTACATAAATGAAAACTTATTGTTTGGTAAAAATGCACAATGGACTACAAAAAAATCCCTCGAAGCTCTTGATCGATCATTGCAAGATTTGCGTAGAAACATCAGACCATTTGGGAACGCATTAATATTCTTTGCAGGAGATTCCAGGCAAACACAATCTGTAATTCCTCCCTCGACACCAGCGGACGAAATAAATGCTTGCCTGAACTGCTTTACTTTGTGGAGCCATAGAAAGATGTTAAAATTAACTATAAATGTGCGTGTTCACCTGAAAACGATCCATCATCTGAGATATGCTCACATTAATTTCTGGAAATTGGGGACGGAAACGTGCCGGTTGATCTGACCTCAGGACGAATTGCATTGCCTCATAACTTCTACAATTTAGTGACATTCAAAAGAAGAATTGATTGAAAAATTATTTCCCGATATTCAAACCAATTATAAGGATCACGTTTGGCTGAGTGAACGAGCTATTCTTGCGGCCAAGAACAAAGACGTCTACGAACTTAACAATATTATTCAGTCTAACATCCAAAGCGAGGCCGTCACATACAAGTCCGTCAACATTGTTGTGGAAGCAGATTAAACGGTTAATGATCCAACAAAATTTTTGAATTCACTATCTGCCAGGGATACCACCGCACGTACAGCTGCAATTGAAAATTGACGTGCCAATTATCATGTTGCGAGATATCAACCAGACAAAGCTTTGCAAAGGCACGCAGCTTGCAGTAAAAAATAATTAACAACGTTATCTTGAGATGATTTCGGGGCTTTTTAGTGTCCCCGCGGCCCGGTCCTCGACCAGGCCTCCACCCCCAGGAAGCAGCCCGTGACAGCTGACTAACACCCAGGTACCTATTTTACTGCTAGGTAACAGGGGCATAGGGTGAAAGAAACTCTGCCCATTATTTCTCGCCGGCGCCTGGGATCGAACCCAGGACCACAGGCTCACAAGTACCGCGTGCTGTCCGCTCGGCCGACCGGCTCCCCTTACGTCATTGAAGCAACAATTTTGACAGGACCTTTCAAAGGTGAAGATGTCCTCATTCCTCTCATTCTTATGATTTCAAAGTATATGTCATTTCAATTAAAGATATTGCAATTTCAAATTCGATTGGCTTTCCAATCACCATTGCAGGGTGCTTGGCAGCTGAGTGGACAGCGCTTCTGAATTGTAGTCTTGTGGTTCCAGGCTCGATCCCCTGTGGAGGCGGAGAAAAATGGGCAAAAATGATTCTCTCACCCCCAGATACCCCCCCCCCCCCTGTTACATAGCAGTAAATATACACCTGGGAGTTAGACAGCTGTTACGGCTGCTTCCTGGGGAGGATAACAAAACTGAGGACTGGTCGTGGACTGGGCCGCGGGGACGCTAAGCCACAAAATCATCTCAAGATAACCTTAAGATAACCATCAACAAAGCTCAGGGCAGATCTTTAGAATTGTGCACTTTATATCAAGACATGGATTGCTTCTCACATGGACAATTATATGTTGCGTGTTCTAGAGTCGGCAAACCAGACAATCTCTATATCTCCACAGACAATGGAACAACAAAAAGTATTGTATACCCTTAAGCATTGTGAAATTAAACATACCAGAGAAGTGCACGTTCTCTTTTCTCGCTTTTCCATTTATCCAGACTGAGTCACAGCAACGCGTGGCGGGTACAGCTAGTATCAAATAAGGAGAGAGTGGGGAGTCACGGCAGCTCGAGTGAGTGTGTGCACGTGACAACGAGGTCAGTTTTGGAGTCGCAACCCCTTAAACATGTGACGTTGAACCCCTCTCCAAGTGCCAGAAGGGCCCAGCGTGATCTGGTTAAAATAAGCACTCTCCGGGTAGCATCATCATAATAAAATATGAGCTGCCTCGTATGAACCAATAGGCTTTCTGGAGTTATCATCATTCTTAAGTTCTTATGTTCACCAACTTTACTACTCTTTACCATCTTTCATACATTGCACCATCTTTCATACCTTAACCAACTTTCTTACCTTGCACCATCTATCCTAACCTGCCCCACCTTTCTTACCCTGCACCAGATTTCTTACCCTGCACTACCTTTCCTACCCTGCACCCGTTTCCCTACCTTGCACAACCTTTCCTACCATCCACCACCTTCCCTACCCGCACCACCTATCCTAATATGCACCACCTTTCCTATCCTACACCACATTTAAAATCTTTTACCATCCTTCCTACCTTGCACCACCTTTCCTAACCTTCAACACCTTTCCTACCCTCCACCACCTTTCCTACCCTTCACCACCTCCCCTACCCAGCACCACCTTTCCTACCTTGCACCACCTTTCCTAACCTTCACCAACTTTCCTACCTTGCCATACCTTTCCTAACCTTCACCACCTTTCCTACCCCTGCACCACCTTTCCTAACCTTCACCACCTTTCCTAACCTTCACCACCTTTCCTACCTTGCACCACCGTTAATCCCCTGAACCACCTTTCCTACCCATCTCCACCTTCCCTACCTTGCACTACCTTTCTTAACCTTCACCACTTTTCCTACCCAGCACCACATTTCCTACCCTTCACCACCTTTCCTACCCTGCACCATCTTTCCAAACCTTCACCACCTTTCCTACCCTTCACCACCTTTCCTACCCTACATCATGCTTCCTGCCCTGCATCATGCTTCCTACCCTACATCATGCTTCCTACCTTGCACCACCTTTCCTACCCTACATCATGCTTCCTACCCTGCACCACCTTTCCTACCCTGCACCTCCTTTCCTACCCCTGCACCACCTTTCCCACCCTGCACCACTTTTCCTACCCTGCACCACCTTTCCTACCCTGTGCCACCTTTCCCACTCTTCATCACCTTCCCTTCCCATGTCCAGCGTTCCTATCCTTCCTCATCTTTCCTTCCAATCACCACCTTTTCTACCCTTCCCCAACTTTCCTACAATTCACCACCTTCCATCCCTTTTTATGAAACTTCCATCGCCTTCACAACATTCCATCTGCTTTACTAAGTTTCCGACATTTCTCGTTCTCCGTCACCACCTTTTCTCTTCTTCTTCACTTTTCCTCTCTTTCATAACCTTCTCCATCCATCACTACTTTCACTACACTTTAGCACCCATCCTACCTTCCATCACCTTCAATACTCATCACCATTTTCACTTTCCGTTAACACTTTACTTATATTTCCTTACCTTCCTGCTTCAACTCCTTTAACCCTACGCGTCACTAGTCATCTTTTTTCTTCACAATTTTCCTTTAGCCATCTACTCTACCCTTCACAACCTTCCGTACCCTTCACTAACCTTCACAACTTTCAATACTCATCAAAACCTTCACAACCTTTCTTACTCTTGACAACTGTTCTTACTATTCAAACCTTCACTACCCTTTACAACCTTCCCTACCCTTCACAACCTTCACTGCCCTTCACAACCATCACTATCCATCACAAACTTCACTCAAATTCACAACCTTCAATATCCTTCACAACCTTCTCTATCCTTCACAACCTTCCCTAACCTACACAACATTCACTATCCTTCACAACCTTCACTTCCCTTCTCAACCTTCACTATCCCCCACAACCTTCCTATACTTTCACTACAATTCACAATCTAGCCCTTCCCTTCACAACCTTCCCTACCCTTCACAACCTCAAATATCCTTTTACACCTTCCTTTCTCTTCACATCCTTCACTACCCTTCACAACCTTCACTACTCTTCAAAACATTTCTTACTCATCACAACCTTCATTACCCTTCACAACCTTCCCAACCCTTCACTACCTTCATTACCTCTCACAATCTTCAATATCCTTCACAACCTTCCATACTCTTCACAACCTTCATAACACTTCACAACCTTCAATTACCTTCACAACCTTCCCTACCTTCACCATCTTCACTACCCTTCACAACCTTCCTTACTCCTCAGAACCTTCCTTACTCCTCAGAACCTTCACTACCCTTCACAACCTTCAACATCCTTCACAACCTTTCATACTCTTCACAACCGTCCCAACACTTCACACCTTCCTTACCTTTCGCAACGTTCCATACCCTTTACAACCTTCCTTACTCTTCAGAACCTTCAATACCCTTCACAACCTTCATTATGCTTCATAATCTTCCTTATCCTTCACAACCTTCACTAATTTTACAATCTTCATTATCCATCACAACTTTCCCTAACCTTCACAACTTTCCCTAACCTTCACAACCCTTCAAAAACATCTCTTACTCTTCACACCCTTCATTTCCTTTCATAACCTTCCCTACACTTCACAACCATCACTATCCTTCACAATCTTCACTACCTGTCACAGCCTTCACTTCCCTTCACATCCTTCAGTGCCCTTCACAACCTTCCATACCATTCAAAACCTTCCCTACCCATTACAACCTTCACTACCCTTCAGAAACATATCTTACTCTTCACAACCATCTCTAACCTACACAACCTTCACTTCCGTTCACAACCTTCACAACCTAACTTACCGTTCACTACCATCCTTACTATTCACAAACATCCCTACCCTTCACAACCTTCCCTTCTGTTCACAACCTTCACTACCCTTAACAACCTTCGCTACCATACACAACCTTCACTAACCTTCGCAAACTTCATTATCCGTTACAACCATCCGTATGTTTCACAACCTTCACTACCCTTCACAACCCTCCATTCCCTTCACACAATTCATTACGCTTCACAACCTTCACTACCCTTCACAACCTTCACTACTCTTTACAACCTTCATTACCTATCATAACTTTCCCTACCCTTCACAACCTTCACTACCCTTCAAAAATATCGCTTACTCTTCACAACCTTCATTTACTTTCACAACCTTCACTATATTTCACAACCTATAATACCCTTCACAACCCTTACTATCGTTCGCAACCTCCCCATACTCTTCACAACCTTCACTACCCTTCAGAAACTTCCCTACCCTTCACAACCTTCACCACCCATCTCAACCTTTCCTACCCTTCACAACAATAACTTCCCTTCACAACCTTCACTACCATTCACAACCATCACTACCCTTCACAACCTTCAATACCTTTCACTAACTGAACTACCCTTCACAACCTTCACTACTTTTCACAACCTTCACATCCTTCACTACCCTTCACAACCTTCCATACCCTTCACCACCTTCAATACCCCTCACAACCATCAATAACCTTCACAACCTTCACTACCCTTCAAAACCTAACTCATCGTTCACATCAATCCTTACCCTTCACAACCTTCACTACCTTCATCACCCATCACAACTTTTCCTACCCTCTACAACCTTCACTACTCTTCAAAAACATCTCTTACTCTTCACAACCTTCTTTTCCTTTCACAACCTTCCCTACCCTTCATTATCCTTCACAACTTTCAATACCCTTCACAACCTTCCATACCCTTCACATCCTTCCATACCCTTCACATCCTTCCATACCCTTCACAACGTTTACTACCCTTCACGACCTCCACTGCCTTTCACAACCTTATTTACCCATCACAACTTTCCCTACCCTTCACAACCTTCACTACCCTTCACTATTCTTCACAACCTTTCTTACTCTTCACAATCAGCACTACCTTCACAACCTGCAGTACCTACACAACCTTTCTTACCCTTCACAATCTTCAATATCCTTCACAACCTTTCTTACTCTTCACAACCTTCCCTACACGTCACAACCTTCCCTATCTTTCACAACCTTCCACACTCTTCACTACCCTTCACAACCTTCCCTACCTTCACCGTCTTCACTACCTTTCACCACCTTCCATACTCCTAAGAACGTTCACTACCCTTCACAGCCTTCATTACCTCTTGCAAATTTCATTACCTATTACAACTTTCCCTACCCTTCACAACCTTCACTACCCTTCAAAAACATCTCTTACTTTTGATAACTTTCATTTCGTATCACAGCCTTCCCTACCCTTCGCAACCTTCACTATCCTTCACAACCTTCAATACCCTTCATAATCTGAATTATCCTCTACAACCTTCCCATACGCTTCACAACCTTCACAACCTTCCCTACCCTTCACAACCATCCCTATCCTTCCCAACCCTTCACTACTCTTCATAACCTTCTCAACCTTCACTACCCTACACAACCTTCCCTACCCGTCACAACTTTCAATACACTTCACAAACTGAACCACCCTTCACAACCTTAACAACCCTTCTCCACCTTCACTATCCTTCACAACCTTTCCTGCCCTTCACAATTTTCACTTCCCTTCACAACCTCCACTACTTTTCACAACCTTCATTACCCTTAACAACCTTCATTACCCGTCAGAACCTTCCCTATCCTTCACAACATTCACTATCCCTCACAACCTTCACTTCCCTTCTGAACCTTCACTATCCTCCACAACCTTCCCATACTTGCACTACAATTCACAACCTAGCCCTACCATTAACAACCTTCCCTACCCTTCACAACCTCAAATATCCGTCTCAACCTTCTCAAATATCCCTACCTTCCATACTCTTTTTTGAGATTTTTTTTTGAGATATATACAAGAGTTGTTACATTCTTGTACAGCCACTAGTACGCGTAGCGTTTCAGGCAGGTCCCTGGAATACGATCCCCTGCCGCGAAGAATCGTTTTTTCGTCCAAGTACACATTTTACTGTTGCGTTAAACAGAGGCTACAGTTAAGGAATTGCGCCCAGTAAATCCTCCCCGGCCAGGATACGAACCCATGACATAGCGCTCGCGGAACGCCAGGCGAGTGTCTTACCACTACACCACGGAGACTCTTCTCATCCTTCACTACCCTTCACAACCATTCACAACCTTCCCTACCCTTCATAACCTTTACTACTCTTCAGAACGTTTCTTACACGTCACAACCTTCATTACCTTTAACAACCTTCCCTACCCTTCACTACCTTCATTACCCTTCACAATTTTCAATATCCTTCACAACCTTTCTTACTCTTCACAACCTTCCCTACACTTCACAACCTTCCCTACCTTCCACAATCTTCCATACTCTTCACAACCTTCACTACACTTCACAACCTTCAATATCTTTCATAAACTGAACTTCCCTTCACAACCTTCACTACCTTTCACAACCTTCACTTCCCTTCACAACCTTCACTACCCTTCACAACCTTCCATAACCTTTACAACCATCCCTAACCCTCAAAACCTTCACTACCCTTCAACACCTAACTTACCGATCACAACCATTCTTACTCTTCACAACCTTCCCTACCCTTCACGACCTTAACTACCCTCTACAACTTTCATTACCCATCACAATTTTCCCTACCCTCCACAACCTTCACAATCTAATTTACCATTCACAACCATACTTACTATTCACAAACATCCCTACCCTTCACAACCTTCACTAACCTTCACAACCTTCCCTATTGTTCACAACCTTCACAACCCTTAACAACCTTCAATACCCTTACCAACCTTCACTATCCTTTACAACTATCCTTACGTTTCACAACCTTCAATACCCTTCATAACCTTCAATACCCGTCACAACCTTCCATACCCTTCACAACCTGCACTACCCTTCCCATCCTTCACTACCCTTCACAACGTTCATTAACCCTCACAACTTTCTTTACCCTTCACAACCTTCACTATTGATCACAAACTTTCTTACTCTTCACAACCATCACAACCTTCCCTACCCTTCACATTCTTCCCGACCCTTCACAATCTTAACTGTATTTCACTACTCTTCACAACTTTTCTTATTCTTCACTTCACTAAACGACTACATTTCAACACCTAACTTACCGATCAGAACCATTCTTACTCTTCACAACCTTCCCTACCCTTCACAATTATCACTACCCCTTACAACCTTCATTACCCATCACAACTTTCCCTACCCTTTACGACCTTCACTACCCTTCACAACCTAACTTACCGTTCACAACCATCCTTACTATTCACAATCATCCCTACCCTTCACAACTTACACTAACCTTCTCAACCTTCCTTACTGCTCACAACCTTCACTACCCTTAACAACATTCGCTACAATACACAACGTTCACTACCCTTCACTATCCTTTACAACCATCCCTACGTTTCACAACCTTCACTACCCTTCATAACCTTCACTACTCTTCACAACCTTCCATACCCTTCACAACCTTCACTACCCATCACAACCTTCACTACCCTTCCCAACCTTCACTATTGTTCACAACCTTTCTTACTCTTCACAACCTGTACTATCTTCACAACCTGCACTACCTTCAAAACCTTTCTTACCCTTCAACACCATCACAACCCTTCACAACCTTCCCTACCCTTCACATCCTTACCGACCCTTCACAATCTTAACTGCCATTCTCAACCTTCACTACTCTTCACAACTTTTCTTATTCTTCACAACCTTCAATTCCCTTCACAACTTTTCTTATTCTTCACAACCTTCAATTCCCTTCACAACTTTGCCTTCCAACACAACCTTCACTTCCCTTCACAACTCTTCAAAACTCTCCCAACCCTTCACAATCTTCATTACCCTTCACAACCTTCACTGCCCTTCATAATCTTCAGAACCTTCCTTACTCTTCAGAACCTTCCTTACTCTTCAGAACCTTCACAACAACCTTCACAACAACCTTCCCAACCCTTCACACCATTCATTACGCTTCACAACCTTCACTACCGTTCACAACCTTCACTACCCTTTACAACCTTCATTACCTATCACAACTTTCCCTACACTTCGCACCCTTCACTACCTTTCAAAAGCATCTCTTACTCTTCACAACCTTCATTTCCTTTTACAACTTTCTCTACCCTTCACAACCTTCACTATATTTCACAACCTATAATACCCTTCACAACCTTTACTGTCCTTAGCAACCTCCCCATGTTCTTCACAACCTTCACTAACCTTCACACACTTCCCTACCCTTCACCACCCATCACAACCTTCCCTACCCTTCACAACCTTAACTTCCCTTCACAACCTTCACTACTATTCACAACCTTCCCTATCCTTCACAACCTTCAACACCTTTCACAAACTTAACTACCCTTCACAACCTTCAATACCTTTCACAACCTTCACTTCTCTTCACATCCTTTACTACCCTTCACAACCTTCCATACCCTTCACAACCTTCAATACCCTTCACAACCATCACTAACCTTCACAACCTTCAAAACCTAACTTACTGTTCACAATCATCCTTACACTTCACAACCTTCACTACCCTTCACAACCTTCATCACCCATCACATCTTTCCCTACCCTTTACAACTATCACTACTCTTAAAAAAACATCTCTTACTCTTCACAACCTTCGTTTCCCTCCACAACCTTCCCTACCCTTCACAAATTTAATTACTTTTCACAACTTTCAATACCCTTCAAAACCTTCACTATCCTTCACAAACTTCAATACCCTTCACAACCTTCACTATCCTTCGTAACCTTCCCATATTCTTCACAACCTTCACTACCCTTCACAACCTTCCCTACCCTTCACAACCTTCACCACCCATAACAACCTTCATTACACTTCACACCCTTCCCTACCCTTCTCAACCTTCGCTACCTTTCACACCCTTTAATATCTTTCACAACCTTCAATACCTTTCATAAACTGAACTTCCCTTCACAACCTTTCGTTTCCCCTCACATCCTTCACTACCCTTCACAACCTTCCATACCCTTCACAATCATCACTAACCCTAAAAATCTTTACTACCATTCAACACCTAACTTACCTATCACAACCATTCTCAATCTTCACAACCTTTCCTGCTCTTCACAACCTTCACTACCCTTTATTTCCCATCACAACTTTCCCTACCCTTTAAAACCTTCACTACCCTTCAAAAACATCTCTTACTTTTCACAACCATCTCTAACCTACACAACCTTCACTACCCTTCACAACCTTCACTACTCTTCACAACCTAACTTACCGTTCACAACCATCCTTACTATTCACAAACATCCCTACCCTTCACAACATTCACTAAGCTTCACAATTTTCCCTACCGTTCACAACCTTCACTACTCTTAACAACCTTCGCTACCCTACACAGCCTTCACTATCCTAAACAACCATCCCTACGTTTCACAACCTTCACTACCCTTCATAACCTTCACTACCCTTCACAACCTTCCATTCCCTTCACAACCTTCACTTCCCTTCACAACCTTCACTATCCTTCCCAACCTTCACTACCTTCATTAACCGTCACAACGTTCCCTACCCTTCAAACATTCACTATTGTTCACAACATTTATTACTCTTCACAACCTGCACTACCTTCACAACCTGCACTACCCTTCTCAACCTTCCCTACCCTTCATTGCCCTTGACTACCTTCCCTACCTTCATTACCCTTCACAATTTTCAATATCCTTCACAACGTTTCTTACTCTTTACAACCTTCACTACACTTCACAACCTTCAATATCTTTCATAAACTGAACTTCCCTTCACAACCTTCACTACCTTTCACAACCTTCACTTCCCTTCACAACCTTCACTACCCTTCACAACCTTCCATACCCTTCACAACCATCCCTAACCCTCAAAACCTTCACTACCTCTCAACACCTAACTTACCGATCACAACCATTCTTACTCTTCACAACCTTCCCTACCCTTCACGACCTTAACTACCCTCTACAACTTTCATTACCCATCACAATTTTCCCTACCCTTCACAACCTTCACAATCTAATTTACCATTAACAAACATACTTACTATTCACAAACATCCCTACCCTTCACAACCTTCACTAACCATCTGTTACGAACCCGGATCCAGCGTCCGTGCCTGGAGCAGTGACAAACACGCCATCTGTGGGTCAGCTCCCGAAACCCCCGCCAAACGAACGACGACACCTAGTGAGGACAGCGTGTACTGGCCTCGAGGACCAGTTTCCAGTCTGGTTCAGCGCTCAACACCGCCGCTCCTGACCTCTGGTGAGGTGGTGCTCCGACGACAGCGCCATCTATGGAGTGGATATGTCGGGCGTTTGTATCTGAGCCTGTGAGTGTGGTGTATTAGTGTCCCGGTTATTAATGACGTGTCTACTTACAGAGCCGACCTGGGACCACTGTGTTGAAGGTGGAGTCAGTCTACCCGAGGCAGCCAGTCTCCATACTGTGAAGTTTGCTGCAGCTGTTGTGACGTCGTCCCCCCGGAAGAACACTGTGGTGTGTTACGCCTGCCAGTGGAGTGGCAGTGGAAGGATTTACCCGGGACCGACGGTTGGAGACGATAATCCACTGGGGTATTGAGGACAGGAGGGTGATTGGTGATATCACACGAGACTCCTGTCTCGGGCGTACCCCTTTTATCGTTCGTGGAGTGGCCGTGCCAGCCTTGGTGGCTCAGTACCTGCCAGCAGACCTGCTGGACGTGTGGTTGACGGCCTCCACGACGGTGCCCCCAGTGGACCTGTGTTGTGGCTGACCTGTGGCCAGGGTAGACTCGGCGTTCTCAGAGGACACGTCTTGAGGCCACGAAGAAAGCACCGCGGACTCAGCACCTAGCTTCGAGGATCCATAGTCTCCAGCAGAAGACTACAGTGTTGATCCCCTTTGTAAAGTGGTAATACCCCTCCCCCTTGTGTACTCTTTTATTATATATATTAAACGGTGAAGGTGAACATTATACTATATTAAGTTCTTACCTTTCTTTCCCTACTCCTTTTAAGTTACTTGCGTCACGGATCGCATCCCTTGAAAGCCTCTACTGGCTTGAGGTCGGATATATATCTTCCTCTAACGACATCAGAGTAAGAACCCCGTTGCGTCCCGAGAGGGCCGTAACATAATTGGCATCCCCAGCGGGATCCGTCCCCTTGTTAAGTATGTTTGACAGGGGTGGTGAAGTGGCGTAATCCCTGTATATAATTCCCCCTGTGTGACGATTGTGACGTTATACGTCCTGTGCGGTGCTCAGTGACTAAGTGCGATATTGTGCAGTGCGGTGCTCGCTGAGATTAAGCGATTAAGTGCAATATTGACTAGTGCGGTGCTCAGTGATTCAGTGCAATATTGTAGAGCGAAGTGTTCGCTTGGACTCGGTGCAATATTGGGTAGTGCGGTGCCCGGAGTGATTACGTGCAATATTGGCAAGTGCAGAGTTTGGTGCGTTAAAGTGCAATATTGACGTAGAACAGTGCTCGGTGCGTTAAGTGCTAACGTGTAAACGGTGTGTTAAGTGCTCGTTAAGTGTTCCATCTGTGACAATGGCAGACAAAGCTACCATCGATGATCTGGACGATGTTCAGGCTTTTCTGAACAGAGTGGACTGTCTTGCCAGATTAAAATATCTGAGCAAACCGGAACTTGTACTAGTGAGCGCCTACCTGGAGATCAAGATCCGTGCCAGTGATTCCCGTGTGGAGATCTTGTCCAAGGTTCACCGGCACCTGAAGGCAGAAGAGAAACAGGAAGGCGAGACTCCTAGTACAAAGGAAGGTGAGGAAATAGCTTCCACGGAAAAGGAAGATAAGGGCAGCGACGTTGACAGTGATGCAGGTGAGCTTAATATCAGCTTCCTAACAGTCAAAATGCGTGCCCTAGAGATCAATCGTGAGATAGAGTGGAAGAAGTTAGAATTAGAACGAGAATTAAAAGATAAAGAAGTGGAAATGAAAAATAAAGAAATGGAGATGAAAGAAAAAGAATTGGCGATGAGGCGTTTAGAATTAGAAAGAGAAGAAAGAAGAGAAGAAAGAGAGAGAAGAACGAGAAATAGAAGAGAAACGAGAGAGAGAAGAACGAGAAAGAGAAGAGAGATGAGAGAGAGAAGAACGAGAAAGAGAGAGAGAAGAACGAGAAAGAGAAGAAAAAGAAAGACAGAGACAACATGAACTAGAAGTATTACGATTAGGCGCTGGACAGAGACAAACTGGAGTAAGCGGTTTCGATCCGGTAAGGAATATCAAAATGGTCCCCAAATTCAACGAGAGAGAAGTTTCGAAGTTCTTCGCAGCCTTCGAGAAGGTCGCTGCCTCTTTGGAGTGGCCAAGGGAGAATTGGGCCATCATGATACAGTCAGTCCTGACTGGGAAGGCCCAAATCGCCTACTCGACGTTATCCCTTGACGACTCCGGCGATTACGATATGGTGAAGAAAGTGGTGCTCATGGCGTACCAATTGGTACCTGAGGCATATAGGCAAAAGTTCAGAAACCTGAAGAAGACCTCAGAGCACACTTTCACCGAATTCGCCACCATCAAGGAGCGACTTTTTCAAGAATGGTGTGCCTCTCGGAAGGTGGAGACCAAGGAAGACCTCGAGCAGCTGATGCTGCTCGAGGACTTCAAGGATTGTTTGGCTGTAGACCTGAAGACGTACTTAGAGGAACAGCAGGTAGAGACCTTGAGTGCAGCAGCCACCATGGCTGAAGAGTACATCCTGACTCATAGGCCGTCTGCTAAGTACGTCCCAAGGCATTACCAGCGCCGGTTTGACAGACCTCACGACGAAGAAGAAGAAAGACCCGTCCCACAAAGTGTTAAGAAGACTCCCCCAAGTAGCCCTCGAAGAACAAGTCCTAGTAGTCCGAAACACCGTAGTCCGAGGAGGAATATGGTGTGCTGGACTTGTGGGCAGAAAGGGCATGTAGCTGCTAGGTGCCGAGGCAGAAGAGGTGGCAGCGCACGTAGGGAGGTGATGATGATGAGCTGTGTTACACCACCAGCAGGAAGCCAGTCGACGACTACGCAGGACGAACCCAGATTGTTTTCCCCTCACACTTCAGGTGGGTATGTATCGAGTGATCATACTGGTAGATCGGTTGTAGTGCTCAGAGATAGTGGAGCAGCCCAGTCCCTGATCGTGAAGAGCTCGTTACCCGAGGGAGTAAGCATTGACGGGAGACAACAGGTTGTCCTGGTTGGGTTTCCTAGGACGCAGTATATCGCCCCCTTAGTGTCAGTACATCTCGACTCGCCTTATTTCAGCGGCACATGTGCGTTGGCAGTAGTCGATACCCTCCCTGTGGCTGGGATTGACGTGGTACTAGCCAACGACTTGGTGACTGATTGGAGCACCAATCATCCCAAGGTTGCGGACGAGTCTACCGGAACAGCACAGTCAGAGGTGTCTACAGGCAATGGTAATGTCCAGGTAAAGACAGACCCGGATTTAAACATATTTAATTTGTCCTCTCACCCGCAGATCGATGATATTCAAGCAGAGACTTCTCTCGACAAGGAACATGAGGCTAAGAAGGCAGAGGTACCTGAGCTAGAAGAGAGGCCTTGTGTGCAGGCACCCACGAATACCAACGAGTCTGGAGCGAAGGCGGATGTGTGCTTGCGGTATGGCAAGTTACAGCATGTAGTGAACCAGCCAGAGATTCCCCAGACGTCAGAGGTATGTGACGTGTGTTCAAAAGGTCTAGTGCCCTCTTTGGTCCAAGCCAGGCTAGTGGATGGTGCCGGCTATGGACATGACAAGCTCAGGAAACTTATCCCTCGACTTACCAAATGTTTCCTATCGGTATTTTGTTTTGTTCTCCTATGGGCTCTCTGTGTTCTCAGTAAGGATCAGTGGACGACCCGAAGGATGATGGCTCCCGTGAACATCGAGAAGAGGTCCCAGGGATTGGAGAGTTGTACTGCAAGTGTTGCAGTTGAAGAAGGGACCTGGGAGGTAATAGATGATTCAGGAGGTACGACATGTGATAATGTGAGTGACTGTTTCCGACAGGTTGACACCCCCCGCGTGACTGCTGAGCCTCAATGCAGCGTTATGTGGAACGTTGGTCGACCTGACGGTGGCAGAGCGAATGCCACCTGCGACGTACGAACAGCCCCGTTGGGACTAGGTGTGGACCTAGTAGAGTATGCTGTAAGTACTGTTTTACTCGCGGTCGCTATCACTCTGAATTATCAGACCCCTGTATTCCAGGTTCCTGTCTCCCTGAAGGACCATCGGACTGGCACCAGAAATGCCGTCTGTGGTCAGCCATCATCGGTGCCACGACATAGGAAAGTGTCGAGTCACCCCAGATCGCGTCGGAACCAATCCGTACTCGAGAGATGTGAGATGACGCCCCTGCTTGACATCGCAGTGGAGACGTGGAAGATTACGTCAGGCAGATCATTGCCTTCTATCTGCAAGTTCCCGTTGTGCCGGAAATGGCTAGTAGAAAAGTTCTGTGGACAAGACAGCCTCATCACTCCAGCTCATAGTATAAGTAAGTCCATTTGGAGTTGTGTCGCCCTGCTAATTTGGTTTGTGTTTTTTATAGAACCCCAAACCAAATTCTTTTTGGTGGGGAGGTGTTACGAACCCGGATCCAGCGTCCGTGCCTGGAGCAGTGACAAACACGCCATCTGTGGGTCAGCTCCCGAAACCCCCGCCAAACGAACGACGACACCTAGTGAGGACAGCGTGTACTGGCCTCGAGGACCAGTTTCCAGTCTGGTTCAGCGCTCAACACCGCCGCTCCTGACCTCTGGTGAGGTGGTGCTCCGACGACAGCGCCATCTATGGAGTGGATATGTCGGGCGTTTGTATCTGAGCCTGTGAGTATGGTGTATTAGTGTCCCGGTTATTAATGACGTGTCTGCTTACAGAGCCGACCTGGGACCACTGTGTTGAAGGTGGAGTCAGTCTACCCGAGGCAGCCAGTCTCCATACTGTGAAGTTTGCTGCAGCTGTTGTGACGTCGTCCCCCCGGAAGAACACTGTGGTGTGTTACGCCTGCCAGTGGAGTGGCAGTGGAAGGATTTACCCGGGACCGACGGTTGGAGACGATAATCCACTGGGGTATTGAGGACAGGAGGGTGATTGGTGATATCACACGAGACTCCTGTCTAGGGCGTACCCCTTTTATCGTTCGTGGAGTGGCCGTGCCAGCCTTGGTGGCTCAGTACCTGCCAGCAGACCTGCTGGACGTGTGGTTGACGGCCTCCACGACGGTGCCCCCAGTGGACCTGTGTTGTGGCTGACCTGTGGCCAGGGTAGACTCGGCGTTCTCAGAGGACACGTCTTGAGGCCACGAAGAAAGCACCGCGGACTCAGCACCTAGCTTCGAGGATCCATAGTCTCCAGCAGAAGACTACAGTGTTGATCCCCTTTGTAAAGTGGTAATACCCCTCCCCCTTGTGTACTCTTTTATTATATATATTAAACGGTGAAGGTGAACATTATATTATATTAAGTTCTTAGCTTTCTTTCCCTACTCCCTATAAGTTACTTGCGTCACGGATCGCATCCCTTGAAAGCCTCTACTGGCTTGAGGTTGGATATATATCTTCCTCTAACGACATCAGAGTAAGAACCCCGTTGCGTCCCGAGAGGGCCGTAACACCTTCACAACCTTCCCTACTGTTCACAACCTTCACAACCCTTAACAACCTTCAATACCCTTACCAACCTTCAATATCCTTTACAACTATCCCTACGTTTCACAACCTTCAATACCCTTCATAACCTTCAATACCCGTCACAACCTTCCTTACCCTTCACAACCTGCACTACCCTTCCCATCCTTCACTACCCTTCACAACGTTCATTAACCCTCACAACTTTCTTTACCCTTCACAACCTTCACTATTGATCACAAACTTTCTTACCCTTCACAACCATCACAACCTTCCCTACCCTTCACAATCTTAACTGTATTTCACTACTCTTCACAACTTTTCTTATTCTTCACTTCACTAAACGACTACATTTCAACACCTAACTTACCGATCAGAACCATTCTTACTCCTCACAACCTTCCCTACCCTTCACAATTATCACTACCCCTTACAACCTTCATTACCCATCACAACTTTCCCTACCCTTTACAACCTTCACTACCCTTCACAACCTAACTTACCGTTCACAACCATCCTTACTATTCACAATCATCCCTACCCTTCACAACTTACACTAACCTTCTCAACCTTCCTTACTGCTCACAACCTTCACTACCCTTAACAACCTTAGTTACAATACACAACGTTCACTACCCTTCACTATCCTTTACAACCATCCCTACGTTTCACAACCTTCACTACCCTTCATAACCTTCACTACCCTTCACAACCTTTCATACCCTTCACAACCTTCACTACCCATCACAACCTTCACTACCCTTCCCAACCTTCACTATTGTTCACAACCTTTCTCACTCTTCACAACCTGTACTATCTTCACAACCTGCACTACATTCAAAACCTTTCTTACCCTTCAAAACCATCACAACCCTTCACAACCTTCCTTACCCTTCACATCCTTACCGACCCTTCACAATCTTAACTGCCATTCTCAACCTTCACTACTCTTCACAACTTTTCTTATTCTTCACAACCTTCAATTCTCTTCACAACTTTTCTTATTCTTCACAACCTTCAATTCCCTTCACAACCTTGCCTTCCAACACAACCTTCACTTCCCTTCACAACCCTTCAAAACTCTCCCAACCCTTCACAATCTTCATTACCCTTCACAACCTTCACTGCCCTTCATAATCTTCACAACCTTCCTTACTCTTCAGAACCTTCACAACAACCTTCCCAACCCTTCACACCATTCATTACGCTTCACAACCTTCACTACCCTTCACAACCTTCACTACCCTTTACAACCTTCATTACCTATCACAACTTTCCTTACACTTCGCACCCTTCACTACCTTTCAAAAGAATCTCTTACTCTTCACAACCTTCATTTCCTTTCACAACTTTCTCTACCCTTCACAACCTTCACTATATTTCACAACCTATAATACCCTTCACAACCTTTACTGTCCTTAGCAACCTCCCCATGTTCTTCACAACCTTCACACACTTCCCTACCCTTCACCACCCATCACAACCTTCCCTACCCTTCACAACCTTCACTACTATTCACAACCTTCCCTATCCTTCACAACCTTCAACACCTTTCACAAAATTAACTACCCTTCACAACCTTCAATACCTTTCACAACCTTCACTTCCCTTCACATCCTTTACTACCCTTCACAACCTTCCATACCCTTCACAACCTTCAATAACCTTCACAACCATCACTAACCTTTACAACCTTCAAAACCTAACTTACTGTTCACAACCATCCTTACACTTCACAACCTTCACTACCCTTCACAACCTTCATCACCCATCACAACTTTCCCTACCCTTTACAACTATCACTACTCTTAAAAAACATCTCTTACTCTTCACAACCTTCGTTTCCCTCCACAACCTTCCCTACCCTTCACAAATTTAATTATTTTTCACAACTTTCAATACCCTTCAAAACCTTCACTATCCTTCACAAACTTCAATACCCTTCACAACCTTCACTATCCTTCGTAACCTTCCCATATTCTTCACAACCTTCACTACCCTTCACAACCTTCCCTACCCTTCACAACCTTCACCACCCATAACAACCTTCATTACCCTTCACACCCTTCCCTGCCCTTCTCAACCTTCGCTACCTTTCACACCCTTTAATATCCTTCACAACCTTCAATACCTTTCATAAACTGAACTTCCCTTCACAACCTTTCGTTTCCCCTCACATCCTTCCATACCCTTCACAATCATCACTAACCCTCAAAATCTTTACTACCATTCAACACCTAACTTACCTATCACAACCATTCTCAATCTTCACAACCTTCCCTGCTCTTCACAACCTTCACTACCCTTTATTTCCCATCACAACTTTCTATACCCTTTATAACCTTCACTACCCTTCAAAAACATCTCTTACTCTTCACAACCATCTCTAACCTACACAACCTTCACTACCCTTCACAACCTTTACTACTCTTCACAACCTAACTTACCGTTCACAACCATCCTTACTATTCACAAACATCCCTACCCTTCACAACATTCACTAAGCTTCACAATTTTCCCTACCGTTAACAACCTTCACTTCTCTTAACAACCTTCGCTACCCAACACAACCTTCACTATCCTAAACAACCATCCCTACGTTTCACAACCTTCACTACCCTTCATAACCTTCACTACCCTTCACAACCTTCCATTCCCTTCACAACCTTCACTTCCCTTCACTATCCTTCCCAACCTTCATTAACCGTCACAACGTTCCCTACCCTTCACAACATTCACTATTGTTCACAACATTTCTTACTCTTCACAACCTACACTACCCTTCTCAACCTTCCCTACCCTTCACTACCTTCATTGCCCTTGACTACCTTCCCAACCTTCATTACCCTTCACAATTTTCAATATCCTTCACAACCTTTCTTACTCTTCACAACCTTCCCTACACTTCACAACCTTCCATAATCTTCCATACTCTTCACAACCTTCACTACACTTCACAACCTTCAATATCTTTCATAAACTGAACTTCCCTTCACAACCTTCACTACCTTTCACAACCTTCACTACCCTTCACAACCTTCCATACCCTTCACAACCATCCCTAACCCTCAAAACCTTCACCACCCTTCAACACCTAACTTACCGATCACAACCATTCTTACTCTTCACAACCTTCCCTACCCTTCACGACCTTAACTACCCTCTACAACTTTCATTACCCATCACAATTTTCCCTACCCTTCACAACCTTCACAACCTTCCCTACTGTTCACAACCATTAACAACCTTCAATACCCTTTCCCACCTTCACTATCCTTTACAACTATTCCTACGTTTCACAACCTTCACTACCCTTCATAACCTTCAATACCCGTCACAACCTTCCATACCCTTCACAACCTGCACTACCCTTCCCATTCTTCACTACTTTTCACCACGTTCATTAACCGTCACAACTTTCCTTACCCTTCACAACCTTCACTACCCTTCACAACCTTCACTATTGATCATAAACTTTCTGACCCTTCACAACCATCACAACCTTCCCTAACCTTCACATTCTTCCCGACCCTTCACAATCTTAACTGCCATTCACAGTATTTCACTACTCTTCACAACTTTTCTTATTCTTCACTTCACTAAACCTTCACTACATTTCAACTCCTAACTTACCGATCACAACCATTCTTACTCTTCACACTCTTCCCTACCCTTCAAAACCATCACTACCCCTTACAACCTTCATTACCCATCACAACTTTCCCTACCCTTTACAACCTTCACTACCCTTCAAAAACATATCTTACTCTTCAAAATATCTCTAACCTTCACAACCTTCACTACCCTTCACAACCTAACTTACCGTTCACAACCATCCTTACTATTCACAATCAGCCCTACCCTTCACAACTTTCACTAACCTTCTCAACCTTCCTTACTGATCACAACCTTCACTACCCTTAACAACCTTCGCTACAATACACAACGCTCACTACCCTTCACAATCCTTTACAACCATCTCTACGTTTCACAACCTTCACTACCCTTCATAACCTTCACTACCCTTCCCAACCTTCACTATTGTTCACAACCTTTCTTACTCTTCACAACCTTTACTATCTTCACAACCTGCACTACCTTCAAAACCTTTCTTACTCTTCAAAACCATCTCAACCCTTCACAACCTTCCCTACTCTTCACATCCTTACCGACCCTTCACAATCTTAACTGCCATTCTCAACCTTCACTACTCTTCACAACTTTTCTTATTCTGCACAACCTTCAATTCCCTTCACAACCTTGCCTTCCAACACAACCTTCACTTCCCTTCACAACCCTTCAAAACTCTCCCAACCCTTCACAACCTTCATTACCCTTCACAACCTTCACTGCCTTTCATAATCTTCACAACCTTCCTTACTCTTCAGAACCTTCACAACAACCTTCACAACATCCTTCCCTACCTTTCACACCATTCATTACGCTTCACAACCTTCACTACACTTCACAACCTTCAATACCCTTTACAACCTTCATTACCTATCACAACTTTCCATACACTTCGCAACCTTTAAAAACATCTCTTACTCTTCACAACCTTCATTTCCTTTCACAACCTTCCCTACCCTTCACAACCTTCACTATATTTCACAACCTTTACTATCCTTAGCAACCTTCCCATGCTCTTCACAACCTTCACTACCCTTCACACACTTCCCTACCCTTCACAACCTTCCCTACCTTCAACACATTTCACAAACTTAACTACCCTTCACAACCTTCAATACCTTTCACAACCTTCACTTCCCTTCACATCCTTTACTACCCTTCACAACCTTCCATACCCTTCACAACCTTCAATACCTTTCATAAACTGAACTTCCCTTCACAACCTTTCGTTTCCCTTCACATCCTTCACTACCCTTCACAACCTTCCATACCCTTCACAACATCTATAACCTTCAAAACCTGTGCTTCAAATCTTTCTGTTCACAAGCATCCTTAATCTTCACAACCTTCACTACCCTTCACAACCTTCATCACAACTTTCCCTACCCTTTACAACCATCACTACTCTTAAAAAAACATCTCTTACTCTTCACAACCTTCGTTTCCTTTCACAACCTTCCCTGCCCTAAACAAATTTAATTATTGTTCACAACCTTCAATACCCTTCACAACCTTCAATACCCTTCACTATCCTTCGTAACCTTCCCATATTCTTCACAACCTTCACTACACTTCACAGCCTTCCCTACCCTTCACAACCTTCACCACCCATAACAACCTTCCCTACCCTTCACACCCTTCCCTACCCTTCACAACCTTCGCTACCTTTCACACCCCTTAATATCCTTCACAACCTTCAATACCTTTCATAAACTGAACTTCCCTTCACAACCTTTCGTTTCCCTTCACATCCTTCACTACCCTTCACAACCTTCCCTGCTCTTCACAACCTTCACTACCCTTTACAACCTTTATTTCCCATCACCACTTTCCCTACCCTTTATAACCTTCACTACCCTTCAAAAACATCTCTTACTCTTCACAACCATCTCTAACCTACACAACCTTCACTACTCTTCACAACCTAACTTACCGTTCACAACCATCCTAACTATTCACAAACATCCCTACCCTTCACAACCTTCACTAAGCTTCACAACTTTCCCTACCGATCGCAACCTTCACTACCCTTAACAACCTTCGCTACCCTACACAACCTTCACTATCCTAAACAACCATCCCTCCGTTTCACAACCTTCACTACCCTTCATAACCTTCACTACCCTTCACAACCTTCCATACCCTTCACAACCTTCACTACCCTTTCCAACCTTCACTACCCTTCACAACCTTCATTAACCGTCACAACGTTCCCTACCCTTCACAACATTCACTATTGTTCACAACCTTTCTTACTCTTCACAACCTGCAATACCTTTACAAACTGCACTACCCTTCCCAACCTTCACTACCCTTCACATCCTTCACTACCCTTCACAACCTTCTGTACCCTTCACAACCTTTACTACCCTTCAAAACCTAACTTACCGTTCACAACAATCCTTACTTTTCACAATCTTCCCCACTCTTCACAGCCTTCACTACCCTTTACAACCTTCATCACCCATCACAACTTTCCCTACCCTCTACAACCTTCACTACTCTTCAAAAACATCTCTTACTCTTCACAACCTTCTTTTACTTTCACAACCTTCCCTACACTTTACAACCTTCATTATCCTTCACAACCTTCAATACCCTTCACAACCTTCACTATCCTTCACAACCTTCCCATACACTTCACAACCTTAACTACCCTTACAACCTTCCCTACCCTTCACAACCTTCACTTCCCATTAGAACCATCCCTACCCTTCACCACCCATTAGAACCATCCCTACCCTTCACCACCCATTAAAACCATCCCTACCCTTCACCACCCATTAGAACCTTCACTACCCTTCACAACCATCCCTACCTTTCACCACCCATTAGTAGCTTCATTACCCTTCACAACCTTCCCTACCCTTCACCACCCATCAAAAGCTTCATTACCCTTCACAACCTTCCCTACCCTTCACAACCTTCAATTCCCTTCACAACCTTTACTACCATTCACAACCTTCAATTCCCTTCACAACCTTTACTACCATTCACAACCTTTCCTACCCTTCTCAACCTTTAATACCTTTCATAAACTGAACTACCCCTCACAACCTTCACCTAACTTTTACAAGCTTCACTTCCTTTCACATCCTTCACTACCCTTCATAACCTTCCATTCCCTTCACAACCTTCACTACCCTTTACAACCATTCCTATTTTTCACAACCTTCACTAACCTTCACAACTCTTCACATCCTTCCATACCCTTCACAACCTTTAGTACCCTTCACAACCTTCACTACCCTTCACAACCTTCACTATTCTTCACAACCTTTCTTACTTTTCACACTCTGCACTACCTTCACAACCAGCAGTACCTTCACAACCTTTCTTACCCTACACAACCCTTCATAATCTTCAATAACCTTTCACAACCTTCCATACTCTTCACAACCTTCACTACCCTTCACAACTTTCCCTACCTTCTCCATCTTCACTAACTTTCACAACCTTCCTTACTCCACAGAACCTTCACAACCTTTCCAACCCTTCAAAAACATCTCTTACTTTTCGCAACCTTCATTTCCTATCACAACCTTCCCTACCCTTCACTATTCTTCAACACCTTCAATACCCTTCACAACCTTAATTATCCTCTACAACCTTCCCATACTCTTTACAACCTTCCCATACTCTTTACAACCTTCAGTACTCTTCATAACCTTCACTACCCTTCACAAGCTTCACTACCCTTCACAAACTTCACTACCCTTTACAACCTTCCCTACCCTTCAAGACCTTTGCAACCCATCACAACCTTCCCTACCCATAAAAGCCTTCACTACCCTTCACAACCTTTCCTGCCCTACACAACTTTCACTTCCCTTCACAACCTTCACTACTTTTCACAACCTTCATTACCCTTCACAACCTTCATTACCTGTCAGAACCTTCCATATCCTTCACAACCTTCACAACTTTCATTACCCTTCACAAGCAGGCGATGAGTCACAATAACGTGGCTGAAGTATGTTGACCAGACCACACACTAGAAATTGAAGGGACGACGACGTTTCGGTCCGTCCTGGACCATTCTCAAGTCGATTGTGATGAGGAGGTAGGGACAGGCAATAAATAAATAGGCAAGAGAGAGCTGAGGAGGAAAGTCAGGTGTAGGGGATAGTAGTAATGAGAACTGCAGCAGGCCTATTGGCCCATACGAGGCAGCTCCTATTATAACCACCGAAGGAGATAGTAATAGGAAAAAGAAGAGGATAGCAAGGGAGCGTAGGAGAAGACAATGAACAGAAAAAGGGAGAAGAGAGAAAGAAAAGGAAAGAGAAAGAAAGAAATGGAAGGGGGAAAGCTTATGTTAAGTCACGTTTGTTAGAAAGATTAGAGCATTTGAGTATATACTGTGAAAGGGAAGAGTCCATAGCAACAAAGCCAGGACTCAAGTTCATGTTGGGTACATTGTTTATAAGAGCCGATTCTACAAGACGGCGTCTGTGTAGAGTAGAGGCAGGAAAGATTATTTTGGAGGAAGACCAATCAATGGGATGATTAGAATCCCTCACATGGCAGAAGAGAGCATTGTTAGTGTCTGCAGACTTAACACTTCTCTTGTGTTCTTTAAGTCTGTCATTCAGTGTACGGCCAGTTTCGCCAAAGTATTGGAGAGGACAAGATGAACAGGAAATAACCGAAACGTCGTCGTCCCTTCAATTTCTAGTGTGTGGTCTGGTCAAAATACCCTTCACAACCTTCAATACTCGTCAGAACCTTCCTTATCCTTCAGAACCTTCCACTGTCCTTCACGACCTTCACTTTCCTTCTCAACGTTCACTATCCTCACACAACCTTCCCATACTTTCACTACAATTCACAACCAAGCCTTACCCTTCACAACCTTTCCTACCCTCCACTTCCTCAAATATCCTTCTCAGCCTTCCCTACTCTTCACAACCTTCCCTACCCTTCACAACCTTCACTTTTCAAAATATTTCTTACTCATCACAACCTTCATTAACCTTTACAACCTTCCCTACCCTTCAATACCTTCATTTCCCTTCACAATCTTCAATGTCCTTCACAACCTTTCTTACTCTTCACAACCTTCCCTACACTTCATAACCTTCCCTACCTTCCACAACCTTCCATACCCTTCACAACCTTTACTACCCTTCACAACCTTCAATACGCTTCACAACCTTCCTTATCCTTCATAACTTTCACTACTTTTTACAACCTTCATTACCTATCACAACTTTCCCTTACCCTTCACAACCTTCACTTTTCGTCAAAAATATCTCTTATTCTTCACAACCTTCATTTCCTTTCATAACCTTCCCTACCTTTCACAACCATCACTATCCTTCACAACTTTCAATACCCTTCACAACCTTCACTATCCTTCGCAACCTTCCCATACACTTCACAACCTTCCCTACCCTTCACAACCTTCCCTACCCTTCACAGCCTTCGCTATCTTTCACACCCTTTATTACCCTTCACAACTTTCAATACCTTTCATAAAATGAACTTCCCTTCACAACCTTCACTACCTTTCACAACCTTCACTTCCCTTCACATCCTTCACTACCCTTCACAACCATCCATATCCTTCACAACCATCACTAACCCTCAAAAACATCACTACCCTTCACAACCTTCACTTCACATCCTTCGCTACCCTTCACAATCTTCCAAACCCTTCACAACCTTCAATACCCCTCACAACCATCACTACCCTTCACAACCTAACTTACCGTTCACAACCATCCTTACTCTTGACAACCTTCCCTACCCTTCACAACCTTCACTACCCTTTACAACTCTCATTACCCATCACGACTTTCCTTACCCTCTTCAACCTTCACTACTCTTCAAAAACATCTCTTACTCTTCACAACCTTCTTTTCCTTTCACAACCTTCCCTACCCTTCACAACCCTCAATAACCTTCACAACCTTCAATACCCTTCACTATTCTTCACAACCTTCCCTTACTCTTCACAAACTTCACTACCCTTTACAACCTTCCCTACCCTTCACAACATTCTCCACCCATCAGAAGCTTCATTACCCTTCACAACCATCCTTAACCTTCACCTCCCATCATAACGTTCACTAAACTTCTCAACCTTCCCTACCTTTCACAACCTTCAATTCCCTTCACTACCATTCACAATCTTTCCTACCCTTCACAACCTTCAAATACCTTTCATAAACTGAACTACCTTGCACAAGCTTCACATCTTTCACTGCCCTTCACATCCTTCCATTCCCTTCACAACCTTCAATACCCTCTACAACTTTTCTACCCTTCAACCCTTTCACTATCCTTCACACCCATCTTTACTCCTCACAACCTTCACTACCCTTCACAACTTTCCCACCGCTTCACAACCTTCCTTACTCTTCACAATCTTCACTACCCTTCACCACCTCTCCTACTCTTCTCAACCTTTATTTCCTTTCACAACCTTCCCTACTCTTTACAACCTTCAATATCCTTCACAATCTTCTCTACCCTTCAATATCCTTCACAACCTTACCATAATCTTCACAACCTTTACTACTCAGTACAACATTTCATTCCCTTCAGGACGTTCAATACCGTTCACAACCTTCATTACCCTACATAACCTCTCCTACCCTTCACAACTTCCCTTACTCTTCACAACCTTCACGTACTACCCTTCACAACCAACACTACCCTTTACAACCTTCAATACCCTTCACAACCTTCAATACCCTTCACAACCTTCAATACCCTATACAACTTTCCCAGCCCTTTCACAACCTTTTTTTAACTCTTCATAACATTCATTACCCTTCACTACTTTCCCTTCCCTTCAACCTTCAACCTTCCAATATAGAAGCATCAAGAAATATGGACCAATAGGCTTTCTACAAACACTTCTATTCAATATCCATTGTTTCGTGTTCTGTCTTGTGTTGATGAAATTAATACCCTATTAATACCACCTTTTGTTCTGTCTTGTGTTGATGAAATTAATACCCTATTAATGCCACATCTTGTTCTGTCTTGTGTTAATGCCACATCACCCCTTCCACCTCACTCATATGTAGATATAAAATCGGAGATGCGTAAGTTCTATTCAGTTGTGTATTTGTGAACTAAAGTCTTTGAAAATGTAATAAGTTTTACGAAACGCGCTCGTGTCGCGTCAGACTAGAAATAAAAATGAATTTTGGAGAATTGATTTTTGATTTACCTCCAACAGTGAAAAGAAATGTACGAAAGATTGAGAAAATTCGTGTTAGAATTATTAATCTTACTTTTTCGGTCATATTTAATAATATATATATATATATATATATATATATATATATATATATATATATATATATATATATATATATATATATATATATATATATATATATATATATATATATATATATATATATATATATATATATATATATAATGTTTCATTGAATATGACCGCATATTCTGTATTTATTATTTTCTGGTTTAGGGCTTCTATCCCTCTAACTATTTTCTTAGCATCAGGGCTTAATTGAAATAGGAGTTCTCCAAAACTCATTTTCGTACTTTTAAGGTGAAGAAAAGAAGTGATTTACTATAGAGTGTATTACACTTATTTGTATAATTTGCACGACGTTTCGAACCTCCATGGTTCATTCTCAAGTGAACAGATCTTACAATACTAGTTGATTTTATACCCGCATTAGGTCAGGTGATAATACAATGAAGGTGAAAACACGGGGGGATACATAAGGGATAAACATAGGGGCTGCAGAAGGCTTATTGGCCCATACGAGGCATCTCCTATCTAAACACAAAGATTAATCCAGTGTAATTGGCCTGTTATGTTGGACATTGTCTTCTGTGTTGGCATCGATATGTTCTTGTCTTGTCCTTACTCTCATGGTGGGTAGAGTAAATAGTTCCGTGATTTGGGTGTTCATGGTAGGTCGCTCTATTCTTATGTGAATTGCCTCAAGAATTTGTAATCTTCTTGAATCTTGGGTTTTGTCTATTATGCAAGTATTTTTGTTCGCACCTTAAAAGTACGAAAATGAGTTTTGGAGAACTCCTATTTCAATTAAGCCCTGATGCTAAGAAAATAGTTAGAGGGATAGAAGCCCTAAACCAGAAAATAATAAATACTGAATATGCGGTCATATTCAATGAAACATGTTTGAAAGAAAACCTGCTGCCAGTATACACCAATATAAACCCACATGACCCAGCAGTCCGCAATACAGAGTTTACCTATAGGTATAGGCAAGAGCTCATTCGGCATTCAACTAAACAAGAAGAAGGAAGCCCTCCAAACCTTTATAGAGCAGGCGGAGCATCTGTTAAACAAATGGACCCAGTACGACATCCCTATCCAACTCAAGCAAACCATCAACAGTGAACTATTTAACCTGAAACAACAACATAAAACTCTTGTAGAAACAAAGACACTCCGTAAGTTAACATCCCTAAACGGTGGACAGCTAAAAATCCCGCGTCCTAAAGATGGCTACTTTAACCTGACTTCTTATGATCTTACCCAGGACCAACGAGACCTCTTAAATCTTGGTCTGAATTGTCAATTCTTATCTAAACCAAAGATGCATCAAAAACGCCTGGAAATCGAAATGCTTCTGGACGATATCCATAAGCTAGAAGACAACAAAAAAGTCATCACCACTGACACACTTCAAGCTGAACTACTTGCAGAAGCAGGGAAAAAACGAGGAACATATTCATCTACAATCTTAACCCCACTACTCAAAGAAGCAGCGAAACAACTAAAAAATCTGAAAGACGTAACAATAAGAAAAGCCGACAAAACAGCAGCATATGTATTGATTCCTACCCATGAATACATGAACAAAATTAGCGACATCCTAAGTGACGACTCCAAATTTCAACGAATCACGAGGAACCCCGTAGAAGACCTTAAACGGAAAGTAAACAAAACAATTACAGCAATCAACGCAAAGAAAGGTAGTGTGCATTTCAATAAACTTCAAGGCGACTATGGCTTAGGATATGCCTACGGCAATGTTAAGACGCATAAACCAGGTAACCCACTACGCCCTATAATCAGCCAAATACCAACCCCAACTTATCACCTGGCAAAGAAACTCAATGAACTCCTAACTCCATACACTCCAAGTAAGTTTAGTCTACAATCATCAGCAGATTTCCTAGAATTGATCAAATCTACCCAGCCCGATGGAATCATCGCTTCCCTGGACGTTGAATGCCTTTTTACCAACGTCCCAGTCGACACAACCATAGGAATGATACTGGACAGAGTATACAGAGACGAGAGCACCCCCAAATTAGACATACCTGAGCCACACTTGAAAAGTCTTCTCGAAGCATGTACAAAGGAAGCCCCTTTCATCAGTCCACAAGGAGACATGTATTTACAAATAGACGGAGTAGCAATGGGCTCCCCCTTAGGAGTTTTATTTGCTAATTTTTATATGGGAACCATCGAAGATAGGGTCTTCAGTAGCAGAGAAAAACCAACTGTATACTGCCGTTATGTAGATGACATATTCGTAATAGTAAAAGACTCAGATGAACTAATTGACCTAAAAAGACACCTAGAGAGAGAGTCAGTACTCCGATTTACACATGAAAATAGTGAAAATAACAGTCTGCCATTCTTGGATGTACTAATAACAAAAACAGGAACCTCTTTAAGCACCAACGTATATACCAAGCCCACCAACATAGGATTATGCCTGAACGGTAGAAGTGAGTGCCCCCAAAGATACAAAGCCAGTGTTCTCAATGCTTATATTCGTCGAGCGCTTACCCACTGCTCTGAATGGAGCAACGTGAGTAGAGAGTTTGAAAGAGTAACTCAGGTATTGGTGAACAACGGATATAGCAACGCGGAAATAAACGCCGCTATAAGAAGACACTTGGACCGTTGGTATAATTCAGAACCTAGAACAGAAACCACAACACCCCCAATAAAATTATATTACAAATCAACCATGCACAGTGAACATATAAAAGAGGAAAGAATAATGAAAGAAATAATCCGTAAAGGAGTAAAAAGCACTACTCCTAACCAAAACATAAACCTGATAATATTCTACAAAACCAAGAAGACTTCCGAACTCCTTATCAAAAACAGCCCGAAGCCGACGGAGAACTCTCTACAGCAGTCAAGCGTTGTATACATGTACACTTGCCCCCACGAAGGATGTAACCTTCAATGTAAGTACATAGGTATGACGTCGACCAAGCTGACGAGGCGTTTGACATGCCATCTTCAATCTGGTGCCCCAAGGAATCACATGAGACAAGCCCATGACATTACTCTAACAAGAGAAATGTTGAACAAGAATACTTGCATAATAGACAAAACCCAAGATTTAAGAAGATTACAAATTCTTGAGGCAATTCACATAAGAATAGAGCGACCTACCATGAACACCCAAATCACGGAACTATTTACTCTACCCACCATGAGAGTAAGGACAAGACAAGAACATATCGATGCCAACACAGAAGACAATGTCCAACATAACAGGCCAATTACACTGGATTAATCTTTGTGTTTAGATAGGAGATGCCTCGTATGGGCCAATAAGCCTTCTGCAGCCCCTATGTTTATCCCTTATGTATCCCCCCGTGTTTTCACCTTCATTGTATTATCACCTGACCTAATGCGGGTATAAAATCAACTAGTATTGTAAGATCTGTTCACTTGAGAATGAACCATGGAGGTTCGAAACGTCGTGCAAATTATACAAATAAGTGTAATACACTCTATAGTAAATCACTTCTTTTCTTCACCTTAAAAGTACGAAAATGAGTTTTGGAGAACTCCTATTTCAATTAAGCCCTGATGCTAAGAAAATAGAGGGATAGAAGCCCTAAACCAGAAAATAATAAATACAGAATATGCGGTCATATTCAATGAAACATATATATATATATATATATATATATATATATATATATATATATATATATATATATATATATATATATATATATATATATAAAAATATATATATATATATATATATATATATATATATATATATATATATATATATATTATTAAATATGACCGAAAAAGTAAGATTAATAATTCTAACACGAATTTTCTCAATCTTTCGTACATTACGCTTCACTGTTGGAGGTAAATCAAAAATCACTTCTCCAAAATTCATTTTTATTTCTAGTCTGACGCGACACGGGCGCGTTTCGTAAAACTTATTACATTTTCAAAGACTTCACAAATACACAACTGATTAGAACTTACGTCTCTCTGATATTATATCTACATTTGAGTGAGGTGGGAAGGATGATGTGGCATTAACACAAGACAGAACAGGGGATATTAATAGGGTATTAAAAGTATCAACACAAGACAGAACAGAAAACAATGGGTATTGAATAGAAGTGTTTGTAGAAAGCCTATTGGTCCATATTTCTTGATGCTTCTATATTGGAGCGGAGTCTTGAGGTGGGTAGAATATAGTTGTGCAATAATTGGCTGTTGATTATGGTGTTGACTTCTTGATGTGTAGTGCCTCGCAAACGTCAAGCCGCCTGCTATCGCTGTATCTATCGATGATTTCTGTGTTGTTTACTAGGATTTCTCTGGCGATGGTTTGGTTATGGGAAGAGATTATATGTTCCTTAATGGAGCCCTGTTGCTTATGCATCGTTAAACGCCTAGAAAGAGATGTTGTTGTCTTGCCTATATACTGGGTTTTTTGGAGCTTACAGTCCCCAAGCGGGCATTTGAAGGCATAGACGACGTTAGTCTCTTTTAAAGCGTTCTGTTTTGTGTCTGGAGAGTTTCTCATGAGTAGGCTGGCCGTTTTTCTGGTTTTATAGTAAATCGTCAGTTGTATCCTCTGATTTTTGTCTGTAGGGATAACGTTTCTATTAACAATATCTTTCAGGACCCTTTCCTCCGTTTTATGAGCTGTGGAAAAGAAGTTCCTGTAAAATAGTCTAATAGGGGGTATAGGTGTTGTGTTAGTTGTCTCTTCAGAGGTTGCATGGCTTTTCACTTTCCTTCTTATGATGTCTTCGATGAAACCATTGGAGAAGCCGTTATTGACTAGAACCTGCCTTACCCTACAGAGTTCTTCGTCGACTTGCTTCCATTCTGAGCTGTGGCTGAGAGCACGGTCGACGTATGCGTTAACAACACTCCTCTTGTACCTGTCGGGGCAGTCGCTGTTGGCATTTAGGCACATTCCTATGTTTGTTTCCTTAGTGTAGACTGCAGTGTGGAAACCTCCGCCCTTTTCCATGACTGTTACATCTAGAAAAGGCAGCTTCCCATCCTTTTCCGTCTCGTAAGTGAAACGCAGCACGGAACTCTGCTCAAATGCCTCCTTCAGCTCCTGCAGATGTCTGACATCAGGTACCTGTGTAAAAATGTCGTCAACATACCTGCAGTATATGGCCGGTTTCAAGTTCATGTCGACTAAGACTTTTTGCTCGATGGTACCCATGTAGAAGTTTGCAAACAGGACACCTAGGGGAGAACCCATGGCGACCCCATCTACTTGCTTATACATGTGCCCATCCGGGCTCAAGAAGGGTGCCTCTTTAGCACAAGCTTGGAGTAGTTTCCTCAGAATACTTTCTGGCATGTCAAGAGGAGTACAGGCTGGATCACGATACACTCTGTCGGCTATCATTCCGATTGTCTCGTCCACAGGTACGTTGGTAAACAGCGATTCTACGTCCAACGAGGCTCTTATCCCTGTGGCCCGTGTGCCCCGCAGTAAGTCCACAAATTCCTTTGGAGACTTCAGGCTGAAGGCGCAAGGAACATAAGGAGTCAGCAGGCCGTTGAGTCGCTTCGCCAGTCTGTACGTGGGTGTGGGTATCTGGCTAATGATTGGCCGAAGTGGGTTTCCAGGCTTGTGCGTCTTGACATTTCCATACGCATATCCAGGTTTATATTCCCCAATGATCTTTGGCAATCATTAGCCAGATACCCACACCCACGTACAGACTGGCGAAGCGACTCAACGGCCTGCTGACTCCTTATGTTCCTTGCGCCTTCAGCCTGAAGTCTCCAAAGGAATTTGTGGACTTACTGCGGGGCACACGGGCCACAGGGATAAGAGCCTCGTTGGACGTAGAATCGCTGTTTACCAACGTACCTGTGGACGAGACAATCGGAATGATAGCCGACAGAGTGTATCGTGATCCAGCCTGTACTCCTCTTGACATGCCAGAAAGTATTCTGAGGAAACTACTCCAAGCTTGTACTAAAGAGGCACCCTTCTTGAGCCCGGATGGGCACATGTATAAGCAAGTAGATGGGGTCGCCATGGGTTCTCCCCTAGGTGTCCTGTTTGCAAACTTCTACATGGGTACCATCGAGCAAAAAGTCTTAGTCGACATGAACTTGAAACCGGCCATATACTGCAGGTATGTTGACGACATTTTTACACAGGTACCTGATGTCAGACATCTGCAGGAGCTGAAGGAGGCATTTGAGCAGAGTTCCGTGCTGCGTTTCACTTACGAGACGGAAAAGGATGGGAAGCTGCCTTTTCTAGATGTAACAGTCATGGAAAAGGGCGGAGGTTTCCACACTGCAGTCTACACTAAGGAAACAAACATAGGAATGTGCCTAAATGCCAACAGCGACTGCCCCGACAGGTACAAGAGGAGTGTTGTTAACGCATACGTCGACCGTGCTCTCAGCCACAGCTCAGAATGGAAGCAAGTCGACGAAGAACTCTGTAGGGTAAGGCAGGTTCTAGTCAATAACGGCTTCTCCAATGGTTTCATCGAAGACATCATAAGAAGGAAAGTGAAAAGCCATGCAACCTCTGAAGAGACAACTAACACAACACCTATACCCCCTATTAGACTATTTTACAGGAACTTCTTTTCCACAGCTCATAAAACGGAGGAAAGGGTCCTGAAAGATATTGTTAATAGAAACGTTATCCCTACAGACAAAAATCAGAGGATACAACTGACGATTTACTATAAAACCAGAAAAACGGCCAGCCTACTCATGAGAAACTCTCCAGACACAAAACAGAACGCTTTAAAAGAGACTAACGTCGTCTATGCCTTCAAATGCCCGCTTGGGGACTGTAAGCTCCAAAAAAACCAGTATATAGGCAAGACAACAACATCTCTTTCTAGGCGTTTAACGATGCATAAGCAACAGGGCTCCATTAAGGAACATATAATCTCTTCCCATAACCAAACCATCGCCAGAGAAATCCTAGTAAACAACACAGAAATCATCGATAGATACAGCGATAGCAGGCGGCTTGACGTTTGCGAGGCACTACACATCAAGAAGTCAACACCAGCAATCAACAGCCAATTATTGCACAACTATATTCTACCCACCTCAAGACTCCGCTCCAATATAGAAGCATCAAGAAATATGGACCAATAGGCTTTCTACAAACACTTCTATTCAATACCCATTGTTTTCTGTTCTGTCTTGTGTTGATACTTTTAATACCCTATTAATATCCCCTGTTCTGTCTTGTGTTAATGCCACATCATCCTTCCCACCTCACTCAAATGTAGATATAATATCAGAGAGACGTAAGTTCTAATCAGTTGTGTATTTGTGAAGTCTTTGAAAATGTAATAAGTTTTACGAAACGCGCCCGTGTCGCGTCAGACTAGAAATAAAAATGAATTTTGGAGAAGTGATTTTTGATTTACCTCCAACAGTGAAGCGTAATGTACGAAAGATTGAGAAAATTCGTGTTAGAATTATTAATCTTACTTTTTCGGTCATATTTAATAATATATGTCTACAGGAAAGACTGCTACCAAAATATACTAATATATATATATATATATATATATATATATATATATATATATATATATATATATATATATATATATATATATATATATATATATATATTATTAAATATGACCGAAAAAGGAAGATTAGTAATTCTAACACGAATTTTCTCAATCTTTCGTACATTTCTTTTCACTGTTGGAGGTAAATCAAAAATCAATTCTCCAAAATTCATTTTTATTTCTAGTCTGACGCGACACGAGCGCGTTTCGTAAAACTTATTACATTTTCAAAGACTTTAGTTCACAAATACACAACTGAATAGAACTTACGCATCTCCGATTTTATATCTACATTTGAGTGAGGTGGAAGGGGTGATGTGGCATTAACACAAGACAGAACAAGATGTGGCATTAATAGGGTATTAATTTCATCAGCACAAGACAGAACAAAAGGTGGTATTAATAGGGTATTAATTTCATCAACACAAGACAGAACACGAAACAATGAATATTGAATAGAAGTGTTTGTAGAAAGCCTATTGGTCCATATTTCTTGATGCTTCTATATTGGAGCGGAGTCTTGAGGTGGGTAGAATATAGCTGTGCAATAATTGGCTGTTGATTGCTGGTGTTGACTTCTTGATGTGTAGTGCCTCGCAAATGTCAAGCCGCCTGCTATCGCTGATTTCTGTGTTGTTTACTAGGATTTCTCTGGCGATGGTTTGGTTGTGGGAAGAGATTATATGTTCCTTAATGGAGCCCTGTTGCTTATGCATCGTTAAACGCCTAGAAAGAGATGTTGTTGTCTTGCCTATATACTGGGTTTTTTGGAGCTTACAGTCCCCAAGAGGGCATTTGAAGGCATAGACGACGTTAATCTCTTTTAAAGCGTTCTGTTTTGTGTCTGGTGAGTTTCTCATGAGTAGGCTGGCCGTTTTTCTGGTTTTATAGTAAATCGTCAGTTGTATTCTCTGATTTTTGTCTGTAGGGATAACGTTTCTATTAACAATATCTTTCAGGACCCTTTCCTCCGTTTTATGAGCTGTGGAAAAGAAGTTCCTGTAAAATAGTCTAATAGGGGATATAGGTGTTGTGTTAGTTGTCTCTTCAGAGGTTGCATGGCTTTTCACTTTCCTTCTTATGATGTCTTCGACGAAACCATTGGAGAAGCCGTTATTGACTAGGACCTGCCTTACCCTACAGAGTTCTTCGTCGACTTCCTTCCATTCTGAGCTGTGGCTGAGAGCACGGTCGACATATGCGTTAACAACACTCCTCTTGTACCTGTCTGGGCAGTCGCTGTTGGCATTTAGGCACATTCCTATGTTGGTTTCGTCGAAGACATCATAAGACATCATAAGCACTGGGTGACATTGCAAAGAACCTCCTGGTGGAACTAACCAGATTCACCAACACATGTCTAGCTGGCAACATACCAGCGACCATAAGACCTATCTTTTTTGGAGCATCTCTCAGTGCTCTAAAGAAAAAGGATAGAGGGATCAGGCCAATAGCTGTGGGCAATTCTCTCCGGCGTCTCGTCGCAAAGGCAGCTGCAAGAACAGTTAGTGATGCAGCGGCCAACATGCTGAAGCCAAAACAGCTCGGGTTTGGCATTCCACAAGGGTGTGAGGCGGCAGCCCTTGCAGCTCGAGCCTTCATCGCCAACAGCACAGACGAAAAGGCCCTTATCAAGCTAGATTTAAAAAATGCCTTCAATTTGGTGCGGAGGGATGTTGTACTCCGTGCGGTTCATAGTCATTTCCCTTCCCTCTACCCTTTTGTACATTCATGCTACAGTATGGATCTTAAGCTACTTTTTGGCGAACATGAAATTGACTCGCGAGAAGGCGTCCAACAGGGTGACCCCCTTGCTCCTCTCCTTTTCTGCTTAGTCATCAAACAAGTCACAGAGGTCCTGTCCAGCGAGCTTAACATCTGGTTCTTGGATGATGGTACCCTAGCTGGTTCCCAAGACTCAATCCTGGAGGACATCAGAAAAATCCAGGAGCAAGGTGCAGTTTTAGGCCTCACCCTGAACCCTTCTAAATGTGAAATATTATGTTCCAACCAGGGCATCGTAGAGAGAATAGAGGGTCTTCTGCCAAATATCCATAAAACTAAACCTGAAGACAGCACACTCCTAGGAGCTCCCCTGGGGTTGAAAGCCATCGATGAGGTCCTTGATAAGAAAATCGCCGACCTTAAGAGGATGGATGGGAGGATTGAGGATATTGATGCTCATGATGCACTCTACCTCATCACCAGATGTCTGTCGCTCCCCAGGTTAACCTACTTTCTGAGGTGTTCACCATCTTACAGTAGCCAAAAACTAAGTGAGTATGACCGGTTACTGAAATCAATACTAGAAAAAGCCCTTAACCTCTCTCTCGATGACCTACAGTGGAAACAAGCCTCTCTTCCCGTAAGACTTGGGAGCCTCGGAGTTCGAACAGCAACGCAAATCGCTGTTCCAGCCTTCCTGTCCTCCTTATCAGCATCCGACGACCTTGTGAAGGAAATTCTACCTGCCCACTTACATCAGCTGGCAGGTGTACATGATCCCAATTTTACACGCTGTGCCACAGAGTGGGCCTCTCGTGCAGGCCAATCACCTCAACCACCATTCTCAAAAGCCCACAAGCAATCCAGCTGGGATGGCCCCATTGTAGACCAAGTTGCTGCAGAGTGCCTGGGTGCTGCAACAACACAACACGACATTGCTCGCCTCACAGCAGTAGCAACACCACATGCAGGGGATTTCCTGTTAGCAACCCCAATGTCGGCATCTGGCACGCGTCTCACACCACACGCCCTCCGAATTGCTGTGGCCCTCCGCCTTGCTGCCCCAATCCACACCAGATATAGGTGTATTTGCGACGAGGTGGTGGCTGACAGGTTCGGCCACCATGGCCTACTCTGCCAAAGCACAGGGGGATGGCACTCGAGGCACAGTGAAGTTAACGACATCATCAAGAGGAGCCTCACCACAGCTGGATGCCCAGCTGAAAGAGAGCCCCGTTACCTAACGCCCCGTAACTCTGATGCTCTTATTGGTCGCCCAGATGGTATCACAGTGAACCCCTGGAAGAATGGCAAGCAGTTTGTATGGGACTACACGTGCGTATCAACCCTGGCTAACACCTACATTAACCTCAGTGTTGCACAACCAGGTGGTGCTGCCACCCCCAGGGAAGCAGCCAAATCCTGTAAGTATAGAGAACTGGATCACCACTACAATTTTGTCCCCATTGCTTCTGAGACACTCGACGCCTGGGGTAAAAGTGCTACCAGTTTTTTTGAAGGAACTGGGTTCTAGGCTCATTGAAACAACAAGGGACCCAAGATCTGCAAGCTTTCTTTTCCAGCGCCTCAGTGTGGCGATACAGAGGGGAAATGCGCACTGCATTCAGGGTTCCTGCCCGCCATCTGAGGAGCTGGAGGAACTCGACAACCTATGATAACCATCTTTGTAACCCATATGTAACTCCTTTTTTGTAACAAAGTTCAAATAAAGTAAATATATATGTGTACATACAGAAGAATGGGGGTGGTAGGAGAAGATAATATTAGTGTTCAGTGAGAAACCACAAGGTCTCCTCTGAATACTTTTTATTTTCTTCTCCGAGGCTATGGGTCCCCACATTGGCACCAGAGGTGGTACCCCCATATAAAATATATATATATATATATATATATATGTGTGTATATCACGAGAATAAACACGTGATTAAGAATGTGACAATGTCAGACCACGGAGGAAAAATGAAACAGGAAATTTCCTTAAGTACTTTCGTATATTAAAGTATATTATCCTTCTGAAGATGTATTTAATATACGAAAGTACTTAAGGAAATTTCCTGTTTCATTTTTCCTCCGTGGTCTGACATATATATATATATATATATATATATATATATATATATATATATATATATATATATATATATATATATATATATATATATATATATATATATGTATGTCGTACCTAGTAGCCAGAACGCACTTCTCAGCCTACTATGCAAGGCCCGATTTGCCTAATAAGCCAAGTTTTCCTGAATGATTATATTTTCTTTAATTTTTTTCTCATGAAATGATAAAGCTACCCCGTTTCATTATGTATGAGGTCAATTATTTTTAATGGAGTTAAAATTAACGAAAATATATGACCGAACCTAACCATCCCTACCTAACCTAACCTAACCTATCTTTATAGGTTAGGTTAGGTAGCCGAAAAAGTTAGGTTAGGTTAGGTAGGTTAGGTAGTCGAAAAACAATTAATTCATGAAAAGTTGGCTTATTAGGCAAATCGGGCCTAATAAGCCAACAATTATAATAAGCCTAATTATCATCTAGAAATTATACATTTCTTAGATGATAATTAGATATGGTGGGTAAAAATTTCCCACAAGTTTTGTGTTATAAATATATTCTCATAGACATATTTTAATTAGGATACACTCTATTAGCTCACAGTTAATATATTCCCTACCTTGAACGATATTAAATAGTGTTGCAGGTTCTTTGTCTAAACATGACTGAACTTTTATTTCAGTAAGGTCTGATTAGGATGAGTTTCAAAACATATTTTTCCACAATTCATCATTGATATAGAAATTAATTACATTGCGTTTTTGTTTCTGATTGATTTTACTATATGCTGATTTTGAGGTCATTTGAATGCGACTGGTCATTTAAATTTTAATGAACTTAGAACGAAAATTGAAGTTAGATCAAGATGATGATTTGCTCTGGATTTGTGATGTTTTCGATTTTCAAAATATATTTATATTGCTGGTGATTTTCATATGATTATTTGAATACAAAGACAATAACTGAATGGTGGTTTTTCATTTTTAATTGTAAACGCATCTACTATATATTTTATTGTGTTAAGGATCTGAGTACAGAAAAGTTTTACATAATTAGAACAAACCTTGTTAATTGTTTATTCATCATACTGAAAAACGAGTAATTTTATTATACATAATTCATTTTCAAACTAGTCCGAAATTTCGGTGTCCTTCAAGGATGCAAACACTGGAGTTCCCTCATTGTCAGCGATCAATAAAACTTTATATGTTAAAAAGATGTGTAGGTTATATGTACATTATAACAGACAAATATTTATGTTAAAACCAAAATTTTACAACTTACCTCAATGCCAATATTTAATGAATCTTATGTTCCGTGAATGTGAATTATTTCTGCAACTTAGAACTTAAAATTTGAAAGTAATGTAATGAGGTATTCTTGAGGTATTCGTAAGGTGCTATCTCCTCCCTATCACACACTCACACACTCACCCTGAGTGTTCCCTCTCTATCACACCTTCACACACTCACCCTGAGTGTCTGTATCAGCTGAGCCAAATCTATGGAAAAATGTATGCTTCCTTTCCGTAAGTTAGTCGTAATGGCTTGGTGCTTCCTCCTGATAGTTCCCGTCCCTTCCCTTCCTTTCCCTGCACATTAATGTGTCAACATTAATGTGGTCTCCGTGCAGTCTGCACGGAGACCGTGCAGACTGCAGCTTAACTGCAGTCTCCGTGGTGTAGTGGTAAGACACTCGCCTGGCGTTCCGCGAGCGCTATGTCATGGGTTCGTATCCTGGCCGGGGAGGATTTAATGGGCGCAATTCCTTAACTGTAGCCTCTGTTTAACGCAACAGTAAAATGTGTACTTGGATGAAAAAACGATTCTTCGCGGCAGGGGATCGTATTCCAGGGACCATAGGATTAAGGACTTGCCCGAAACGCTACGCGTACTAGTGGCTGTACAAGAATGTAACAACTCTTGTATATATCTCAAAAAAAAAAAAAAAAAAAAAAAAAAAAAACTGTAAACTTATCACTTCCTTCCCTCCCCTCCCATCCCCTCTCCCGCTGAATTTCCAATTCCTTGGGACGGATATGGAGACATGTCATTCAGACCCCAGAGTATAAATAAATATTGAGTCAAGGATCCCTTTGTAGTTTTGGGTGGTCATTTATCAGCTTTGCATAGTAAGTTCCTTCCCTATACCCTCTTTCCCCTTCTCACTTCCCTCGCCCCTTCCCTTTCGTCCCCTCTCCTCCCTCTCCTTTCCCCATTTCCATGGACGAGGTATCATTCTATCAGTCCGGGTACAATACAAAAACATTGTTTTCAAGTTACCTCCTTGAACGACAGCACAAGAAGGCCTGTTTCAAGTGTCTTGTTTTTGTCAAACTCCTCCAGTTGTTAGAAACTTTCCACCCAGGGCAGGCTGAAATACTCTCATTGGTCTAGGACTAGGACCCTTGGCCTAGACCTACTCCCATTGGTCCTACTCCCTAGACCTACTCCCATTGGCCGAGTGTTGGAGGGCACAGGGCCCTGGTTTGAAGGGAGTGAATGTCAGTCTAGGGGTGGGGTTTCTCAGGTCCAGGGCCTGGCACGCCATTGGCCGAGTGCCAGGTCACTAAGGATAAGTTTAAAATGATTGGAGGTAGTCCTACAATGGGCGGAATTTTCTTGAACAACAAGCTGTAGGGTGGCCGTCCTTGGAAGAGGAAGAAAAGTTTTTAGTGAATGTGACTTGCGGAGTGCTGGGGCAGAGGTTAACACCACACCTTGGAAGAGCAACACCATCTTATCTAGGACATGGCAGGGAAGATAAAGTGCTTTGTAGTGTTATGTTCAATGACTAGGGTCTACTCGCAGTGCCTCAAAAGATAGGAATTGCTAGACTACAATGTATTTATGTGCCATTTTTATTAATAAAACTTATGTAGTATTCTAATGTGTATTTCATATTTCCCCTTAATTTGTGTCTGAGTCATAGTATCCCGACTGACGGTGTACATCCCCAGTGATCCTCCTAGTTCCCTTTTGTTAATAAATATGTCCCCTTGTCTTGAGTAAGCATTATTTTAGGAATTCCATCCATCCTTCCGCAGTAATCAAAGTTCAAGCTCCTGCTAAATATATGTTTAATTGACCCCTCTTCTCCTGGGTCAATTAGCTCATTCCCCTTTCATTAGGAGAAGTGGTGGCAGTGTTGATTATTAAGTGAAGGGCAGCAGTGATGTTCCATTGGTAAGTTTACACGTGGTAGCAGTGGTGCACAAAACTGATGTTATAATACCTCTATCAGTGTGGGGCAATTATTATCAGTTACGAATTATTGCCAGTTACTAATGCACACTGCTTACCGTCTCATTTGTAGGCTACAGTCCCCTGTGTTGTTGAGTCCTCCACTCAATACTACAGTTCAAGTTTCCCACTATTTGATTATTAATGACTTTTACCTTACAAGCTAGAAACGGCAGTATGGATATTCCTTTAGATCAATTTACACATACACACCAAGGTAGAAGTTAGTTAAACTTAGAGCAAATTGAAAACAAATTTACTAAAGATGGATATGAATACATTGCACTATCAAAGTAATCCAGTAAGACATTAAGAATTGTGGTATGTTAGGATAAATACATCATGAATACTCAGTTGGCTGAAATTTTGTAGGATAGTTGCTCCCGAACCACCAAGAAATCACAATAATCTCTGTACAATCAAAGAATTTTACACAAATCGTTCTCTAGATATTAGCAATGACTATAACAATAACAATAATATATACTATAAGAGAGAATGTCTGTTTGTCTGCTTAATGTTGGAGGCCAGACACTTGGGCCAAGCCTCACCCAAATTGGGAGAGGGAATGGACTGGGGGACGGGATCAACATAGGCTGGTTGGACTCGCCAGAATTGAAAAGGAAACAACATGTCATGGTCACATTCAAACTCCCGCGATGATTTTTGGCATGTGTTTATTCATCATACTGAGAAACGTTTCACTCTGTTGTATATAATAAACAATCCAATTATTCAGAAATTTGGTTTTCTTCACGGTTGCAAACATTGGATTTCCCTCAGTGAAAAGCTCTGCAATGAAGAAAACTTTATATATTAAAATGGATTTCTAGATTATATACACATTATAACAGGTCAAAATTTATGTTAATACCATAAAATTACAATTTACCTACTTTGCCCAATATTTAAAGGGTAATAAGTTTGGTGTATACTAGTTATTTCTGCGACTTAGAAATTCAAATTTTTAATAAATGAAATGAGGCATCCATATGGTGCCATCTCTGTGTAAATATTGTGTTGTGTAGCTGAGTAGCCTGCCGGTTTCACAAATATTTTAAAAACAAACATATCAAAACTATTTTTTCTTTCATAATATTCACCATTCCGCACTGATCTCAGAAAAGTTAACAGAAATTTCCTGCTATCCATAATTTGCCTGTATTCGCATAAAACAGACGATCCCTCAACAGCTTTAAAAGTTTCTCAAACCACGCCACTTTCTCAGACTAAGGGGGAACTATTCCTGTTTTAGTGTTTCACTCTGCCAAGCCCCTTTTCCCCAGGGACCGCCCACCCATTAGACAATTAAATTATATTTTTAATTCGAGAGAGAGAGAGACTAACAGACAAAAAGAGAGACCCAATAGTAGTATACATAAAATAATGATAGCATCACAAAAATTCTCAAAAAAAAAATTAATGCAGCCTTGTAATTTTCTTCATCTCTTACTTTCTAAATACTACCTCGCCACTGTATAAATTCCTCAGCATTTGGTGTGTCAGTCATCTCTTATTCCTTAATCAATGACTTTAACGCCTATAAAAATAAATTAACATTGGCATAAACACAATAAATGCAAATAATCAACAGTTAAATTTCAATCTTTAATATCTTATGCCTGAGCTGTTATTTTTTTCAATCGAAAATGTCCTATTACTGTCAAATTTACTTTATCACCAATGCGTGTAATATATCGTTAAAAAACTACTTTTAAAGACCGACAAGCTGAAACCTAATATATTTTCAGTTATTTGGGGTGTGTTTACAGGGTTACCTTGAACCTGTAAATTCTCTCACAGGCCACTACCTATCAAGGAATTGTAATTAATCTAACGATATCAGCGCTGCTCAAGACTTAAACCTCAGTTTACGGACCCCACATCTCCTATTGTCTCTTTCAACTTTATCTCACCACCTCTGCGGATTCTTAAACTATCTGCTTGTGCCCTTACTCACTGGTATCAGGTATACACTCATTAGTCCTGTTAATATATTGGCACTGATTTACTGTCTTTAAACTTCTGCAAAGAATGGGTCAGTCTTCACTCGACTGCCGGGGCTTCAATCACTCCCTAATACTGTTGTCTAACTAACAACACTCTCTCAACTGTTCAATTGATCGGTTCTCACACAACCACCTGGGGCTCCAACCACTGGTACTTGCTGCTGTACAAACCAACCCGTCCTCCTAATAGCACGTCGCAATTTGACGTATACTTTACCTAAGGCCAAAACTCTCTTATCAGAAAATGATAACGACTCACGAACTTTACGTAATTTCCGGTTTTCTGTTCGTAGGTCTTCTGGTAGATTAAAATAGGTCAGTTTAGTACGACAGTTTCTTGACTTTACGAAAACGGGCTGCTTAGCTAATCCTTGGGCTTGCAAGGCCCTCCAATCATGCTTCATGTTGACTGCTTCCCATCTTGGCCCGTTATTATGGCAATGCTTCATTTGCAGCATCTATTATTTTCTGCGTTGCCGTCCTCTTGGAGGGGGGGAGGGGTAAACTTCCCTCGCTCTTCTAAGTTCCTCTTCACCACAAAATCTTCCCTAAAATCACAAAAATGCATTCATCTGACCATACCTAATTTCGGGTGAGTTACACATATTGGCATAAATAAAGAGAAAAGACAATGGTGACTGAGTATATACACCTCCTACACAGGTGGAGTAACTGGAATCATGACTCCAGTTATTTGGCTTATTAGTAAGAGGGATAAGACAAATTTGTAAAAATAAGGTTGTTCTGACAAAAGATTGAAGAGATGAAAGAATTAATGTTGAGATGTTGAAAGAAAACTAATTTTGCAAACTAGGAGTTGATTGTGATACTCAATGAAACGAGACCTAAAAAAAATAATCACAGTGATACGGGATGTGTTGAAATAACTTGTTGAAAAGTGAGACGGTTATGTAGGTTTGATAAGGAAGTGACGAAGGCTACTGATGAAAAGACAAAACATTAAATTGTGCATATAAAGTAAAATAACATACAAAGTAACAAAGCTAGCACCTGATAATTCAATACCAGTTCTAAGCAGCTCTGAATCCTTGTAACGACAAGTGCAATGAAAATGACTGAACTTCTTGATTCTTGCCTTATAAACAAGATAAAAAATTTAATTGGCTACATTACATGCTGCCTTACCAATGCCAGGTTATCTGCCTCTTAAATCGCAAATCAGTGAGTAAAAAACGTCCCTATATAAAAAAAACTGTGCACATATACTTGGAGCGCATATTGAAACTTTCTGCTAGACTTGTCGTGATCAACAAACATTACCATTAATCTGAAAGAAGTAGGGTTCTAGTTGTACACAAAACGAAAAAAAGACATCAGTAGAAACCTATAGTTGTTAGGTAGATCTTCCTTGTTTTTGCAGTGAAAACCCCATTTATTACAACTACTTGTTTATACATACAAAATTAATTTTAGAAATAAAATAAGCATATGAAATTTGCTAATACTGTTGATCATAAAATGCAACAACAATCTTCAGACCTAAAGGACTTGTGTATAAGCTTCAGAAACTTGTTGATGATAAAAAGCATCAAATCTTCATTGAAAATTACTTAACTGTTTTCGTAAATAGCATGTTGTCATAAACAACAGGTTATTGTAAATAGTGATACATATGTTTTGAAAACCTACGTCGAGGTGAGTGAACCCATGAGTGGTGTGATTTTATTATTCTTGTAAGGTGTCTTTTTCCATGACATCCAGGAGCTAATACTATGGGCTATAGTTCCTATGTAGGTGATTGGGTGCTCATTTTTTTCTTCAGGAGAAAAGAGAGAAGCTGTGAATCACATTAATGACATGCTTAAAAAATAATTGATCTTGGGTATGATAGTGGTAAGTTATTGTTGCCCCTAATAAACTTAACTGATTGCACTCTCACAGAAACACTAAATATATTGTTTTGTCATAAGACTAGAGAAGAAAACTCTTATAAAAACTAATCACAATATTAGCAGTAACAATTATTTTAAAATTTCAAACGACTCATTAAAAATGTTACAGTGAAATGTACTAAGAAATAACCTTAGTTTCAAATGGTTGTGCATCACCAATGTACTAATGAATGTATACACTCTACAATCTGTATAAATACAAATGCAAATGTTCGTTTGTTCAAAATCGCTAATCTCCGAAAGTTCTTCACCGATTGCCTCGAAATTTTGACACAACTTTCCATTCGCATTCGAACAAGTTTTTAAATTCATACTATAGATGTCACGTCTGTGACGGGAAAAACACATGCTTTTTTTAAATTGTGTTTTCAAATGTTTTTCATGTGAGGGAAATCTTCCAAACTTTTTTACCTATTGCTTTGAAATTTTGACACATTATTGCATTCGAATAGGAACATCTTTTTATATATCTACTATATACATACCTTACCTGCGACAGGAAAAAACATGTTTTTTTTTAACAGTGCCATCTGTTGAACGTAAGAGCAACACACGCTGTAATCTCCGAAATTTCTTCACCAATTGCTTTGAAATTTTGACTCAACGTTGCATTCGAATAGGAGCATCTTTTTATATGCCTACTATATGGATGACATCTCTGAGACAGGTAAAACATGCGTTTTTGAAAAACAGCACCATCTGTTGCACATAATAGCAATATGCACGCTGTGCTAAATATGTCACAAATTCCATTTCAATTTTTCCGATTACATTGATAAATTTTATTTTCATAGATTTCGATTTATTTGATTTTTTATTGAATTATTTTGTGTGATATTGCGTTGGAATTAAGCTGTGATGTTTACCTTACCGGTCTTTTCGTAACTATAAGTATAGATGCCATACCTGTGACAGGTAAAACTATGCTTTTCTTGAAAAGCAGCACCATCTGTTGCATGTCAGAGCAACACACATATTATATAAAAATATGTTACAATTCTATTTCAATGTTTCTTATTGCATTGATAAATGGAATTTTCATAGATTTTGATTTATTTTCATTTTGATTTAATTATTTTGTGTGAATTGCATTGGAATTGAGCTTTCTTGTCTATATAAATAAAAATGGAAATGTTCGTTTGTTCAAAATCGCTTATCTCCGAAAGTTCTCCACCGATTACTTTGAAATTTTCACACAATGTTCCATTCGCATCAGAGCGGGTTTTTATAAGCATATTATATTGCTGTCACATCTGTGACGGAAAAAAACATGTTTTTTTTTTAAACTGTGTTTTTCATGTGTTTTTCATGTGCTTCGAAACCTGTTTACTGATTGCTTTGAAATTTTGTCACAATGTTGCATTTGAATAGGCGCATGTTATTATATTCTTACTATGTACATGTCTCACTTGTGATGGGAAAGAACATGCTTTTTTGATAAACAGCGCCATCTGTTGGACGGTAGAGCAACACACACAGTTATCTCCCAAAGTTCTTCACTGATTGCTTTGAAATTCTAACACAACGTTCCATTCGAATATGTGCGAGTTTTTATATGCCTACTATATAGATGCCACACCTGTGACAGGGAAAAATATAATTTACAGAAAAAACAGCGCCATCTGTTGAACGTAATAGCAACATACACACGCTATACTAAATATGTTGATTTCCACTTCAATGTTTCCGATTGCATTAATAAATTGAATTTTCATTGATTTCGATTTATTTTAATTTTTATTTAATTATTTTGTGTGACATTGTGTTGGAATTGAGCTGTGTTGTTTACCACACCATTCACTTCGTAAGTATAAGTATAGATGCCACACTTGCAAAAGGTAAAAACATACGTCTTTTTTTAAGAAACAGCGCCATCTGTTGCATGTAAGAGCCATACACACTATAATAAATATGTTATGATTCCATTTCAATCTTTCCAATTGCACTGACAAATTAAATTTTCATATATTTTGATTTATTTTCATTTTGATTGAATTATTTTATGAGATATTGCGTTGGAATTTAGCTGTGTTGTTTACCATACCGTTCATTTTGTGAGTATAAGTATAGATGCCACACAACTGTGACAGTAAAAACATGCATTTTTGAAAAACAGTGCCATTTGTTTCCATATAAATAGATAAATTTAATTTTCATAGATTTCGATTTATTTTCATTTTGATTCAATTATTTTGTTTAACATTGCATTGCAATTGAGCTGTGTTGTTTACCATACCGTTCTTTTCGTAAGCATAGGTATAGATGCCAAACCTGTGATAGGTGAAAACATTATATTTTTTAAGAAACAGCACCATCTGTTGCACGTAAGAGCAACTTACACTATACTAAATATGTTACGATTCCATTTCAATGTTTCCGATTGCATTGCCAATTTAACTTTAATAGATGTTTATTTGTTTTCGTTATGAGTTATTTTTTTCTTGTGTGACATTGCATTGGAATTTAGCTATGTTGTTTATCATTACGTTCATTTTGTGTGTATAAGTATAGATGCCACTCCTGTAACAGGTAAAAATGTGCATTTAAAAAAAAAACACTGCTATCTGTTGCACTTAATAGCAACACTTGCTATACTAAATATGTTAAGATTCCATTTCAGTGTTTCCGATTTCATTGATAAATAGAATTTTCATAGATTTCGATTTATTTTCATTTTGATTTAATTATTTTGTGTGACATTGTGCTTGAATTGAGTGGTGTTGTCTACCATACTGTTCATTTCGTGAGTATAGTTTATGTTTTTATTTTTTCACATCTTTTTTTAAACTGTTTTTCATATACTTCAGTGATGGGATGATGGGAACATCAGATCATTTGGGAATGCATCAGACAAGGGAGTGGGGGAATGGTGGGGAGGAAGAGGGGACGGGAATGGGCGATGGTGTGGAGGACGAGGAGACTAGGAAGTTGGGGATGGAGGGGACGAGGGGACTGGGGATTTGGGGATGGTGGGGACGAGGGGACAGGGGGAATGTAGATTGATGGGGAGGACAGTCAGACAGGGGAGTTCGGGATGGTGGGAAGACGAGGGGACAGGGGAGGGGGGGGGAATGGTTAATAAGATGAGAGGACTAGGAAGTGGGGGATGGAGGGAGGATAAGGAAATGGGGGAGAGGGAAATGGTGGGGAAGACGAGGGGACTGGGGATTGGGGAATGGTTGGGAGTACAAGGGGACAGGGAAGGGGGGAATGGTGCGGAGGACTAGGAGATACGAAAAGGTTGCTGAGGCTCAGCAATTCACATGCGTTGCTGAGCCACAGCATCACATGGTCGGGTACTGTTAATATTTAAATAAAAATGTATATGTTCGTTTGTTCAAAATCGCTAATCTCCGAAAGTTCTGCACCGATTGGTTTCAAATTTTCACACAATGTTCCATTTGCATCCGAGCAGGTTTTTATATACATATTGTATTGATGTTACGTCTGTGACATAAAAAAACATTTTTTTTTAACTTTTTTATCTTTTTGTAAAGAATTTCTTTTCCATTTGTAAAGAAGTTTTTTGAAAAACCTCTTTACCGGTTGCTTTGAAATTTTGACTCTACGTTGCATTTGAATAGGCGCATGTTTTCATATACCTACTATATACATGCCCCCACCTGTGACAGGAAAAAACATGCTTTTTTTTAAAATAGCATCATCTGTTGTACACAAGAGCAACACATGCTGTAATCTCCCAAAGTTCTTCACCGAATGCTTCGAAATTCTGACACAACGTTCCATTCGAATATGTGCCTATTTCTATATACCTACTATATAGATGCCACACATTGGACAGGTAAAAAACATTTATTTTTAAAAAAAATGCGCCATCTGTTGCACGTATTACCAACACACACGATATACTAAATATGAGGGGACGGGGGAGTTGGGGATGGTGGGGGACGAGGAGACTGGGGAATGGAGAATGGTGGGAAGGACAAGGGGACAGGAGAGTGAGGGATTGTGCGGAGGACAAAGGAATATGGGAGGGGGGATTGATAGGGAGGACAAGGGGATGGGGGAGTGGGAGATGGTGGAGAGGACGAGGGGACTGTGGAGTGTGGAGTGGTTAGGAGGACGTGATGACGGTGGAGTGGGGGGATGGTGGGGAGGACATTGGGATGGGGGAGGGAAGAAATGGTGGGGAGGACTGGGAGACAGGGGAAAGGCTTATGTGGCTCAGCAATGCACATGCATTGCTCAGCCACAGCAACTCGTGGCCGGGTACTGCTAGTTCCTAAATAAGATAAAAAATAAAGTACTCACCGTTTATTTGGAATTCTTGTCCACAGTCATGTCTTAAATTGTTAAGCAAAATTCCAGAATAAACTGCACATATAGTGGAAAGCAAAATTAATTTACTTGACTAAGTATAGTAAATGCAGGATTTCCAATGCAGTTATTGGCTATGGCTGGTCTGTGCCTTTTGTAAAAGATTCAAAATATGCCTGTCTCCCAATTTACTTCTCTACAGCTACGACCCTCAAGAATATACTACGAAATTAAAAATAGGATATGGAACTACAACATAGATGTTCCCATCAAACTGTTACGGCCCTGGCGGGACGCAACGGGGTTCTTACTCTGATGTAGTTAGAGGAAGATATATATCCGGCCCCAAGCCAGTAGAGGCTTTCAAGGGATGCGATCCGTGACGCAAGTAACTAAAAGGGGAAGGGAAATAAAGGCAAAAACTTAATATAATATATTGACCACCACCAATAAATATATAAGATATAAAAGGAGTACACAGGGGGAGGGGTATTAATACTATGCAAGGGGCTTATTCACTGTAGTCTTCTGCTGAAGACTCTGGTGCCACACCACTTCCGGTGCCGATTCCTTGGTGCTTTCTTCGTGGCCTCAAGACGTGTCCACTGAGAACGCCGAGTCTACCCTGGCCACAGGTCAGCCACAACACAGGTCCACTGGGGGCACCGTCGTGGAGGCCGTCAACCACACGTCCAGCAGGTCTGCTGGCAGGTACTGAGCCAACAAGGCTGGTACGGCCACTCCACGCACGATAAAAGGGGTACGCCCTAGACAGGAGTCTCGTGAGATATCACCAATCACCCTCCTGTCCTCAATACCCCAGTGGATTATCGTCTCCAACCGTCGGTCCCGGGTAAATCCTTTCACTGCCACTCCACTGGCAGGCTTAACACACCACAGTGTTCTTCCGGGGAGACGACGTCACAACAGCTGCAGCAAACTTCACAGTATGGAGACTGGCTGCCTCGGGTAGACTGACTCCACCTTCAACACAGTGGTCCCAGGTCGGCTCTGTAAGCAGACACGTCATCAATAACAGGGACACTAAAACACCACACTTACAGGCTCAGACACAAACGCCCGACATATCCACTCCATAGACGGCGTTGTAGTCTGAGCACCACCTCACCAGAGGTCAGCGGCGGCGGCGTTGAGCGCTGAACGGGGCTGGAAACTGGCCCTCGTAGCTAGTACACGTCGTCGGTTTGGAGGGGGTTTCGGGAGCTGACCCACAGATGGCGCGGCCGTCACTGTTTAGAGATTGGACGCTGGATCAGGGTCCGTAACACAAACAAACCAAGTTATTTTGGAGTTCCTACCAACCGAAAAACTAAAATTATAAATTACATTTTGGCACCAAGGTGAAAATAAAATTTACTGCCATTGCAACAATAAGCAAAATCCTAGGTAACTGTTTGTTTAATAACACACACCAGTATCAATAAAAATAAAAAAAATTCAGCATCGCTACTGATAACTGAACAAAACAGTTTAGATCTTGTTTGCAAATTGAAAAATGTCACTAGTGACGACAAAAAATATATAATAATAATGCAAAAAAAAATAATTATGAGAAAATCAGTATACGTCTGTGTGGAGTATTCGAACCTGTGATCTGTGTACTCCCAAGCAAATGTCGTAGACAACTACACCAGGACATCATAAAAGAATTGCAATCTGGCATTCAAATATATCCTCTAGTGTTCTTAAGGCTTCTCTTGAAGCCAAACCAGGGTTTCACACAACTCCCCAATGCCCTTTGTCTTTGTAGTCTAGGAATTTTGCCTACAACTCTTCCCTTCAATGTACAAAAAATCATATTAAGGTGATGTGTCAATGAGAAAATCAGTAGGAGCCATGAAAATGATTCGAACCTGCATACTGGGCACTCCCAAGCACATGCCTTAAGCCACCAGACTACGATACCCAGGGTGCAGGTTGGAATCTTCTTCAGGGGTTACTACTAACTTTCTCGTTGATACATCACGTTAATATGGTTTCTTGGTGTATTTGAAGAGAAGTGTTGTGGAGTAGAACTTCTATTTCAGACCAGAGTGTACACAGGTAATGTGTGAAACTTTGACTTGGTATCAGAACAATGTCTCAGGACCCCAAGAAGGTTCAGTTGAAACCCCAGCTTCATTATGTATTGTGTATCCTGCTCCAGTAGTTGAGGAAGTATGCTTGGAAGTACCTAGTGTGCAGATTCTAAGCCTCCTCATCAGTCCTACTAACTTTCACAATGATACATTACATAATTTGATTACTTATCGCATTAATAAGATTGATTATTACAACAATAATATTAATAAAATCAATAATAATTATTACAGGTGAAACATTTGCTACTCATAAAACGAGTAACACTGAGGGAGTAAAGTATTTCTTTCAGAAAGTAATGAATTCTTCTGAAAAAAAAATCAGTAAGGAGACAGGATAGTTCTGAATAGAAATGTTGAAATTAGCTTTGGGAGAAAGTTAACTTGTGAATAGGAGATTGGAAGTATTTGGTGAAAGATTTTAATGGAATACAATTGAAAAAGTCTAATGTGAAAATATTTCTCACTTGTAGATGAGTGAGGAAGAAGTTGGATGAAAGATGGTGATGTGTAAGTAGGATGCAATATACTCTCAACGTTACCATGATGACTGCAGTGACATTTCTGGTGCTGTTACTGGTTGTCACTTCCCTCCTGGCAGCCACAGAGCTCCAACCCTCCCACGGTATTTAACTATTAGTATCTTCCTGAATTATAATTTTCCTAGCAATTGTATATTATAACTTAATTATTTATAATTCAGTTTCATTCATTAAAATCGGCTTGACAAATACCTAATATATTAGTAGATATTAAAAACTTGCTTTCATTACAAATATTTTACAGAGCGCCTTGATTCAATAGCTCTACTGAGTGGTGGTGTGGATGCTGTGTTGGCAACACTGTCTCAGCCTCGTTGTTCTGTCATGTTCTTCACGGACGGAGCCTCAACCCTCAGCTCTGTGGCTAAGGTGAGTCTCAGCCTCACTGTTCCATCATGTTCATCACGGACTGTGCCTCAACCCTCAACACTGGCTAAGGTGAGTCTCAGCTTTGCCGTTCTGCCATGTTCATCACAGACGGCGCCTCAACCCTCAACACTGTGGCTAAGGTGAGTCTCAGCCTCACTGTTCCATCATGTTCTTCATGGACGGTGCCTCAACACTTAGCATTGTGGCTAAGGTGAGTCTCAGCCTCGCTGTTCTGTCTGTTCCGTCATGTTCTTCATGGTCGGCTCCTCAACCCTCAGCAACCCTTTAGTAGTGTAAAAGGAGACTATGGCCGACTTTTCTTGGTTTCCCCGAAGCCGTTCATAGTTTCTGAAAAATATCTCCTGAATAATGTCATGCGTAAGTCGTTGCACAAGGCATTTTTAGTGGTCTAGGCATAGGTTGGACATAGTGCAGGTCATTTTTAGTAGGTATTAGCCCTTAAACTGCGCATGGCGTATATATACGCCCTGAGTAACATGTCCCATGGTGCGCATGGCGCATATATACGCCATAGGGTGCCAGGCCTGATTCAAATGGCCTGCGGCTACACGGGGGTTCACAGTAGCTTCCTCAGGGCTCTTGTAAACAGATGCCATTTAAAAAAAAATCGTGGGCAATATTCTCAGGTGTGAGAGGCACAGTACTGTTGGAGCAACCAAGGCCGGCGCACGCAGCATGAGCGAACAGCATTGCTATTCAGCTTGTGACCACAGCATCACCGAAAAATGTCAAAATAAATATATAATTGTTATTATTTAGCGATGACAATATTACAGATGACCCATGACTGTGATATAAATAACCAGGGTTGTGATAATAGCAGGATTGTTGTAATAATTAGCGCTGTGGGAGGAGTGATGCTTAGAGATGGAGGGAGACAGCATCGTTTACTGACTGTGTGGCTAGCTGTTATTGCTTGCATTCACCATACCTGGTGAGTGGTTCTCTATGGTGAACACAAATGTAGATACTTATATATAATGTGTGTATTAGTGTAATAACAGCAAAAGGATTATGCTGGGAGGAGCCATATGGGTGACGGAGGTGACGTCGTCTGCACGATTTGTCTAGTTGTTTAGAGGGTGGCCACTATGCTCTTTGGGCGCACTACAAGCTTAGGTGTACAGTTACGGTGCATAAAACATGTAGATATTTATATGTAATATGTGTATATAGGGTAATAACACTGCAATCAGTACTGTTGGGGTAGAAAGTTCAGTGCGTGTGACCTTGAAAGAGTGAGGGAGCCGCCAGCCGCCATCTGTGTATAACGACGACTCTTAGTGCCTGAACTAACTATATCAGCTTAGCTGTACAGTTGTGGTGAACAAAATATATACATACTTATATATAACGTCTGTATATAGTGTAATAACACCACAAATGGTATTATTGGGGAACAAAGTTTAGTGCGTGTGTTGAGGGAGTGGCAGCGAGTGGCTGGCTGGTGTGTGGCGGTAACTCTTCATTGCTTTTCGACTCTTAATACCAACTTAGTGGTTCGTTATGGTGACCAAAACATGCAGATACTTATATATAACCTGTGTATAGAGTGTAATAACAGCAAAACTATATGTTTATTGTTTTATAAACATAATAATTGAATCACTAATATGCACATCATACTTTTGAGTATAGCGATTATTCACCACTTTTATTATATAAATATATTACAATACACACTATTGAATAATATTACTGTAAAAAACTAAGAAAAAATCAATTGGAGACATTGAAACAATTAGGTAATAATATCTTTGTGGCAACTCCCATCTGTCAGCGCGGGTGACGCTGACCGGGTGGGTCTGACGACCGCTCTGTCAACGCCCACTTTTTGCCAGACTTCCTCGGTCAATTGCGCCCAAAATATGTCACCTACGATTTTTTCTCTTTTTTCCGTGCTCAGGGGACACAAATTAACATGTTTAGAAGACGAAAAAAAAATTTGGAATTTTTTTTTCCTTGCGCACAGGGGTGTAAATGTCCCCAGGACCCCTGAGCAGTGTAAGGGTTAGACAAGGGTCAGTCTTAACTCCGAGGGTGTTTTCCCAAAACCCAGTTGTAGGCCCCAGGTTGCTGAAGCAACCAAGGCAGGGGAACAGCTTACATGATCAATAATAATCAATAACATCAACAGTTAGTCTTCATCCTTCCACAGTAAGTACGTTTTCAATGATTGAACATCTAATTCCCTTTTCAGTGGTTGATTATTTCTATCAACGACATAAAGAATTGTATATGAAACATAAGAATAAAATTGTAGAAGGCCAATGGGGACCATACAGTCTTCCTATTTAAATTCATCTATACTAAAAATTAAAATTGCACAAAGCTTATACTTAAGAATCAAGGAAAGAGCACAATGGTCACACCTTTGTATTTGCCAAAATCTTTCCTAAAATCTTTTGGAAAACAAAACTCAGGAACTAAATTATTTTTCCTGATGAAGAGCATTTGCCTCACTCGAGAGTTGAAGTCTTCCAAGAGAATAAAGACTTCATAAGAGTCCCAGTAAATAAAATGTTTATTGCCATGATAGTGATGTTGACAGTTTATATAATGTGGACAAGGCTCACTAAGTGTCTTGAACACTTAGTGTTCAAGACACTAGTGTTCAAGTTTATACTTCACTCTGTATAATTAGTGTTCAAGTTTATACTTCACTCAGCTATGGCTGAGTGAAGTATAAAATTTCAGTTGGGCAGTTGTTTACTGCATCTGAAATCTTCACTATTGTAGCTGTCTGCGTGGTCTAGAGGTAGAGCTTTTGCCTCACGCTCTTGAGGTCGAGAGTTCGAGTCTTCACAGGGAACAAGTGAAACAAATAAATAATTAAATAATATATATATATACATTTATACAAGGTATGTTACTCGACTTTCTCCTACTAATGTAAGTGTGTTGCATGGATACCATACGCAACAGCAGTTCCAGGTTTGAATTGTCAGGTCAGTATTTTCTGTGGGATGCAACAAAAGGAAATCTGCAGGGGTGCTGCGGACTTCCCCAGGTGCTAGGCGTTATGGTTAATTCAAGAAGATGGTCGCGACCATTGAGGGATGAGTGAGTGACGTTATTAGCAACTGTATAGACAACTAGTGATCGTACACTCGTCAGTTAATGTCGATTCGGTTCTAGTCATAGCAATTCTCGTAAAAGCGGCTTTCTATGCAGGGAAAACCAAGAGGCTCAAGGCCACTACGATTAGGACAGTTTATGGCGGACAGGGAAAAGCTTTAGTTTTAATATCGAGTTTCTCTTAAGTAAACATAAGCATCCCTTGTTGTTACGGACCCGAATCCAGCGTCCGAGCCTGGAGCAGTGGCGACCACGCCATCTGTGGGTCAGCTCCCGAAACCCCCTCCAAATGGACGACGACACCTGGTGAGGACGAGGTGTACTGGCCACAAGGGCCAGTTTCCAGTCCTGTTCAGCTCACAACACAGCAGCTGCTGACCTCTGGTGAGGTGGTGCTCAGACGACAACGCCATCTAGGGAGTGGATACGTCGGGCGTTTGTGTCTGAGCCTGTAAGTGAGGGGCTTTTGTGTGTCCCTGTTATTGATGACGTGTCTGCTTACAGAGTCGACCTGGGACTGCTGTAATGGAGGTTGAGTCAGTCTACCCAAGGCAGCCGTCTCGACACCAAGTGTTTTGCTTCAGCAGCTGTGAGTCGCCTCCCGGATGAACACTGTGGTTTTACCCTGCCTGTGAAGCGGCAGTTGAAGGATTGTCATACCCGGGACTGGCTGGTGGAGACGCTTAACCACTGGGGTATTGCGGAAAGGAGAGTGATCTGTGGTATCACACGAGGCTCCTGACTAGGGCGCTACCCTAGTATCGCTCGTGGAGTGGCCTAACCAGCGTTGCTGATTCGGAACCTGCCAGCCATCTGCTGGACTTGTGGTTGACGGCCTCCATGGCGGTGCCCCCAGTGGAACTGTGTTTTGGCTGACCTGTGGCCGGGGTAGACTCAGCTTCTCGAAGGATTCGTCGTGAGGCCACGAGAGCACCGAGAGCTTGGCACCGAGAGGATCCAGGGTCTTCAGAAGAAGACGACAGTGTATTATAGTGTTTATACCCCCCCCCCCCGTGTAATCGTTTATATATATTTATTGGTGACGGTGATCATTATATTATATTAAGTTTTTGACTTTATTTCCCTTCCCCTTTTAATTTACTTGCGTTATGGATCACATCCCTTGAAAGCCACTACTGGCTTGGGGCCGGATACCCTTCCTCTAACAACATCAGAGTAAGAACCCAGTTGCGACCCGAGAGGGCCGTAACACTTGTACATGAAGTTCTCCTTCAATTTAAGTAATCCCCTTGTTAATTAAGTGTTCCCCTTGTTTAAATAAATTCTCGTAAATTAAGTGTTATTTTTCTAGGTATTTTTTTACATATAATTATAATGAAGTTTGGATTTGTTTTGTTTCCGTGTTTTGCAGTATTAATTCTCTGAGAGAATTACTACGGAGAGTGGTTTCACTCTATTTACAAGTGAAGTACAGTGCATTAAAAGTGATAATTGAAAGACTTAGTGAAAATCGTTGAAAAAATTTGTGGTGAGATTTTTTTTTCAAAGTAGATTGAAAAATCTCAGATTTTGGAATAAATCCCAGTTTAGTGTCTAGCCGTACGTCCAACGGGTCGTCAATGATAATTCAAGTGTGCTGTTAAAGTGATTCGAGTTACAGCTTTGAGAGACCAATAGTCGATTTTTGGTCATTTAAGCGAATTAGCGTTGAGACTTAATTTTTTTCTAAGAGCATGTCTCAGCGGCCAGCGGGGATGCAGTCTGTAACTGTTTGCGTTCTACCAAGTGTCCAAGTGTCTAGTGAGTAGTATATTCAATTCAAGTAATAAGTAAACAACACGACGGTATTTAATTTATAATTTTGAGAAAAATACTTGTTTAATTAAGAATTAGTGCGGAGACTGTTTTCGGCGGATTTGATTCAGTGATAGTCAGTGAGATTGCGTTTAAGTTTTTGTATACTTCACAATGTGTCCAAGTGTTTAGCGAGTGTTATATTCTGTTCAAGTAATGATTCACCTACACGACAGTATTTAATTTATAATTTTGGAAGAATAATTAATAATTTTTTTAATTAAGAATCAGTGTGACTCTGTTGTGGCTGAGAGCAGTGCTGCTATGAGTGTTAATTTCTCTTATCTACAGCGCGACTGGCGGTGAACAAACGTTTACTATATAAACATCGAGTTCATTCCATAACGTAAATATGTAATTTAACATTAATTTTGTTTTACTAATTAAATAATTTATGAATTCCGAGCATCATTGTAAGGTGTAAGAAGTGAATAATTGTTGAAGTCTTAAAGATCGATCCAGTTATTAAATTTTACGATAACATCATTCATTCCTAGTGCGCCTACGAATTATAGAAAATTTGAACAATTCAATTAACGTAGAGTATTGTACTAATTGTGCACTGGTCGACCAGATTTAAATTATTTTGTTTAATTAAAAGAGACTTCAAACTAAATTATTTACAGTAAACTCGGTAAAGTTCCTTTCGCAATAATAATAATTGTACAGTTTTCAGTATATTTTGTTCAAGAATTCGGTAATTACTAAATTTTTCTAAGATTTATATATGGACTTGTATTTGAGAAGCAAGAAATTCTTACTTTAATTCTTTTCAATTGCAGTACCAGTCAACATAGATTGTTAAATATGGTAAAATAATTACATTTATCAAGTTCATCCTAGTAATTTTCTGGCATTTAATAGATTAACTTAGCCTTTTATTTTGTTTATATTGGCGCACGTATGTTTTCAAACGGTGTATACAGTGTTTTGTTTCACAGTGATAATTGGTAGTAAATTCCGGTTGTGTATTTCCATCTGTCCACTATTAATTTATGAATTAGAGAGGAAGCAGACAAGACACAAAAATTTCATTCATTGGTAGAGTTTAGTCAGTGAGATTCTGCCCCCGACATCTGTCACCGCCTTGTCAGTTGGTGAGGAGATTTATGGTCCTAACTGGCGAGCTCGAGAAATGATTAGAAAAGGTGGCAATAAATGGGACTTCCGGTTTGGACACACGGAACATTTTTTCAAGGATTGAGTTTAGGAAACGTTTTGTGTTTTCACTAGAGGTTATATATGGAACCAAATGGTGTGTTAAAATTTCACTCTGATCCGACGACGGGTCTTGAAGTTACGTTTTGCGGTGAAAATGTTTTTTCTCCATGAATGGACAATGTACACAGACGTACCCTCCTCAATATCCCCTCCTTACCCAGGCGCCCCTCCCTGCCTACATCCCCCAACCTAAAACCCTCCTTACCCAGGCACCCCTCCCTACCTACAACCACGTTCCCCAGCCTTACCTCCAGGCCAACCCATGTCCACTACAATCCCTGGCAGACCCATACTATCCCCAGCCAAATACCACTCAAACGCTTGTTGACGCGTTATTGGAATTGTGGAAAACTACATTTCCCTCTCAACCCCCACCCTCACAATCCCCAGCATCACAACCCCCTGCTTACAACCCCCCTCCACAATCAGTCCCTTACCCCACCTTCCAACCCTCCCCAGACCTGCCCTCGCCCTCTCTCCTATCCCCCAACCCATCCAATCAACCTCTCCTGTTACCCACCCTACAACCTCCATTAATCCTACACCTTGCTCCTCCCCTCCCCTCCACCCCTCATCCCCCCTTCCCCCATTCCTTGTGTTGCCTCTACAGAAGTTGCTGGAGAATGTAGCCAGCGGGCTTCTGGGACACGTAAATTTTGTAATGAAATTTGTTGGACCTGACATGGCCGAAGCCATTACACGTATGTGTGCACGAGCACACGGGTCAAAGATGACCCATGACAGATCAGTGCATTGGCTGGTAGACCTACGTTTGAGATGAAGCTGGAAGGTGTGAGATTGACAGTTTTTGTGGACACTGGAAGTCAAGCAACGCTCATTACAAAGGCAGCCTTCAGCACATTTAAAGTGACACGTCTTAAGCTTTGTGGGAAGCATTTAACAGCAGTTAATGGTCAACATATTAATATCTTGTGCCAGGCTACACTCAATTTTGAATTGGGTAAGGGAGATTCTTACGCACACAATTGCACGATTGTTGAGAATCTTGCATTTCATGGCCATATTTTATTGGGAATGAATTTCCTGGGACGGGTTAACTTTTCTCTGTCGGCTCACGAGGGAGCAAGGAATTGCAGATTGAAGTTGGACCAGGCAGTTTATCCCATTAGAATGGTAGATTATCCGCCAGTAGTTGCTTCCATTAGTAAGAAACAGAAGTACAACATTCACTACCTTCGGTTGTTGTTTAAGTCATCCAGACACAGATAAGAAGTCATATGGGTTACATGCATTGATGAAACAATGTTGCCCACCCCATTCAGTTAAATTTATTAAAGTATCAGTGGGACGTCACATTGCACCAGGTACCACCCTTCAGGTGGCTGGGAGATGTGACAGGTTGTTGATCCCTCATCATTTAATTACAGTACTTGATAGTGATGCCCTTATCCCAGTTGTCAATCTGACGCATAAAACCTATCGTTTCAGGGCAGGTGATAAGTTGTCTCAGGCTACGATTGTGGAAAATACGGGAATTTTTCAGTATCAAAGTCAGGAGAAGATGCCAGCCACCATAGCACACTGTAGTGCACTTAATGTTACAGGTGGTATTAAACAAGGGAAGTACAAGACTAAGACAGGGAAAAATAATAATATTCAGGAAGTAGATAAGTTAATTTCAGCACTGGACTTGCAACATGTGCAATAGTCAGATAGGAAACTTTTGATAGGGATATTACATAAATTCCCTAGACTGTTTGCAACAGAAGACGACCAAATCGGTCTTCTGGATACAATTAAACATGTTAATTAGTTCTAAGGTTGTTTTAGTTCTAAGTTAGTTGTTACAGGTGATCATCCTCCTATTAATATTCGTCAATGGAGGCTTCAGGACTGAGCAAAGGAAATAATTAGGGATGAGTGTCAGAAAATGTTGAGACAGAATATGATAGAGCCTAGTACGTCACCATGGTTGTCGCCAGTGGTATTGGTACGTAAATCGGATGGTAGTTATAGGTTTTGTGTTGACTACCGGAAGGTCATTGAAATTACTAAAGTTGATGTGTACCCGTTACCTCGGATTCAGGAAATAATACATCAGTTTGGGTCAGCCAAGTATATTTCCACTCTGGATGCCAAATCTGTGTATTGGGCCATTCCCGTTTCTGAGATGGATAGAGAAAAGGCAGCTTTCTCTTATAGTGTTCATACTTATCAGTTCATGCGTATGCCTTTTGGATTAAAGACAGCCCCTACGTCATATCTGAGGGCAATTAATTATATTCTTAGCCCAGTCTTGGGAAAGCACTCATTAGCATACCTGGATGATGTGGTTATCTACTCCAGGACGTTTGATGAGCACTTACGCGATTTGACTGAGACGGTGACATTATTAGATAAGGCGGGCTTTAAATTGAACGTAGGGAAATGCACTCTGGCATCTCAGAAATTCAAGTTTCTGGGGTTCCAGGTAAGCACAGACGTTATCCGACCTGACCCCGACTCCTGTCGAGCCATTGCTGACATGCCAACACCTAAGACAGCAAGGGATGTTCGCAGATTTCTGGGGGCAGCCAGATATTTTCGTCGCCACTTTGAAGGTTTTGCAAGTACATCAGCGCCTTAACTGAACTGACTAAAAAAATATTAAATTCATTTGGAAACCAGAGCATGATAATGCTTATGTAAAATTAAAAAGTCAATTCATTACAACCCCAGTATTGGCAGTACCTGATTTTGATAAGGAGTGGGAAGTACACACTGACGCCAGTGGCATAGCAATTGGTGGGTGTTTAATGCAACGTGATAATGACAATCTGCCTCACCCAGTAGCATATTTTAGCAGGAAGGTTAATTAAGGGGCCGGAAGTCTGCTATTCTGCAACGGATAGGGAAGCTTTGGCTGTAGTAGAAAGTGTCAGGTACTTTGAACCGTATCTTTTCCAACGTCACCTTGTCATTTATACAGATCACAGGGCTTTAACTCATATATTTAAGAAAAGAACTACGTGCCCTCGCATGTCAAGTTTGTCTCATGAACTGGCTGCTCACTCATTTCAAATACTATACAAGCCTGTACCATCACATGTTGTACCAGACACATTGAGTAGAATCATCACTACGATTAATGTTAACCTTAATACTAAAAATATTTCTAGTGAAACAATGCGAGAATTCCAGATGAAGGAACCGAGGTGGAAGGAAATTACTGAACATTTGGAGGGAGGAAAATATCCGTCAAAGAAACGTAATTTAGCAAATCATGACTTTGAAATGAGGGATGGGGTATTATTTTATGTAAAGGGACAAAAGGATCGTGCAGTTTTTCAGCTGGTTATCCCAGATGTATTGAGAACGTCGGCGTTGAGACTCGCACATGCGTCTTAGATTACAGGTCATCCGTGGATTTGTAAAACTCGCATAAAAGCAAAGTCACTCTTTTCTTTACCGGTATGTTAACAGAGGACATTTAACTTCGTTAAGTCCTGTGGTCACTGTCAAAGGACAACACTTAGTGGGCCAGCCAGAGGCTTAGGGCCCGCGCAGGAATATCCCTGCAAAAAAAAAAAAAGAAAAAAAAAGAAAAAAAGAAAAAAAAAAGAAAAAAAAACTGCCGAAGGAGGAGAGGTACCCTTAAGGTACAAGCTCCATTGCAAGAATTCCCAGAAATTTTCGAACCCTTAGATCGGGTGGGGGCTGATCTGATTGATCTGCCTCACAATCATTCAGGAAATCGATTCGTATTGGTGTTGGTAGACTACCTTTCCAGGTACAGCACACTGATTGCATTGCCTCAGAAAGACTCTCGAACTGCTGCAAAGGGGTTCTTGGATAGATTCGTCACTGTATTCGGCCCCCCTAAAGTGTTAGTTTCTGTCAGAGGTCAGAAATTTAATGGGAATATATTTAGAGAAGTATGTAAGATTTTAAAAACCACGTCAGCATTTACTACTGCTTGTCACCCTCAGGCTAACGGTATGACAGAACGGACGAAGCGGTGAGTTAAAGATATGCTTGCAATTCTTGCAGAGCATGATGCAAATTCGTGGGACGAACACCTGCCCTATGTCCAGCTGGCTCTGAAAAGTTGTTAACAGCACGAGACTGCTATGCTCAGCATTATGATTAAAAGATACGACCTCTTGAGATGAAAGTGGGGAGCCTTGTGTTGAGAGTAAATGAAGCGGCTCCTCCCAATCAAAGTAGGAAACTTGCACCTAGATGGCGGGGCCCTTATCGAGTAATTGAAAGAAAAGGTCAGAACGATTCATATTATTAAGTTAAACCCGTATGACGTGAGGGAGGAATTAGAGCTGCCTTCAGCAAGTCTAATTTCTGACCTGTCTAATGATTCTAGAGCTGAGTCAGATACAGAGGATGACCTTCTGTCAAATATCATCAGTAGTCAAGTTCAGTCTTGTCACCCCATGGTAACAAGGTTGCAAACGGTACAGTAAAATGTTAGTTAACCCCCCTTAGTCAGGTTTAGTAGAGTTCATGATTTTTATCCTGAAGAGGCAATGGTGTGTTTACTGATGTGCATGACTCGGGTAGTATACTTGGCCTTACTCTGAGGTTTTCCAACTTCCTATACCCCAGAGTAATATCAATGCTTCTGCCAGTTGTTGTTGTCTGTCTTTCTCAGGACTGATGGTACACCAGTTCTAGCCTCCCAGTCACACGTGAACCAAGGATCAAGATCAGAAGATCTAGGGATGACCCACCTGGCTGATAAGATCGGGGTCTGAGGCACGTTACATAAAGTCCTCCCCCTTGTACCCGGTAACTCGTCAATAGATTGAGGAAGGGGTGACTGGCGTACATCACCCGGCCGACACCTCATGTCACTAACGAGGTTGTCTCAGTCATGTTATGCTGTCTTCACGAAGCAGAGTCCAGAGTCAACGTCACATCACCGTGGGCAAGCTGTCTCAATGTCACCAACCAAGCCCACCAGCCACGTAGTCAAGACTGCGGGAAAACCGGAGGTGGAAGACGAGAAGTCTACGAAGAAGTACGCTAATTGCAACGACTTGTCAGCTCTCTCAAGACCTGCAGTTGTGTTGTCTCTGGAAACCAAGAAGCAAAACTGTGGTCTCAGGTACGAGGAGCACTACTCCTACAGAGTGCTGCTGAATCGCCAGATGAGGTACAACCCTGTACTTTGGCCCAAAGCTCAGCTGCACGAGGGGTTGCATGGAAGGTGTACCGGCCCAGGATTAGTACCAGCATAACAAGTAAACGCCGGTAGATGACGTCGCCCAGGAGCTAAGGCAGGACCCATCTGTCCTGTCACCATGCCATCCTCTTCAACGCCACTCAAAATTTACTACCAACGCGAGACATCGTGACTCGTCGAAGCTCTACTCTACTGTGACAGCCATGGTTAACGATCGTCATCATGATTGCCTAGGAGTGAGGAAAGGAGTTGAACCCGGGTTCCTGTAAGCGGGGTCCACCTGAGCTAACAGCCGCCAGCTGTCAGCTGTCACTCAGTCAGGTACATGGAAGTACGAGACCCCCCTCCCCTGTACTGTCCGTAGTTTGGCAGAGGCAGGAAATGGAACTTCCAGACGACCAGGATCTTCAAGCAACATGCGGTAGTCGCTGGAATCCTTAGCTGAACAAAATGCCACCAAGAGAGAACAATAGAAATCTTAATAGTAAAAGTTTCATATAAAATAAATAATGTTGAATAGTAAATGGTGATAACTCGGAACAGTTAGTTAATTTTTTTCCATCTGACAGTAAGGTATCTGAACAGCTCAGGAAAGTGACTCTGGAACAGTATTAAATGTTGAAAACTAGAATTGGTTGAAATAGAGAACAAAATCTAGAAAGTGAACATCTAGAAAATTGTTACTAGAAAATTACCCTGTCTCTAGATAAGTTTGTTATGATTGAAATGGTTTGAGAACCATCTAGTAGGCTTTCTAGAAGCATGATCAGTGGGGAACTTTATCTAGATTTTAGCTAGATCCTAGAAACTGATATATATTTTTTAATTTCTTATTTTTTGTGGAGAATTTGAACCTGGGTGTTGTACACAGTCTGAAAAATGTGTTCACCCACAGTTGCCGTGGACTTGAGTGAGAACTCTGGGATATTAGGAGATTTAGAAACTTAAATTCCAGTGGATTTTTATTAGGCTAGGAGACATGTCCGTGGACATTGATTTTTTTTTAATAACAAAATTTTTTTGTGTGTATTTTCTTTAAATTTTGAGGATCCAGAGATACACTGTGGTGGGCAGTTGCTATAGGTGTGGAGTGGAACACTAAGTCCCTGAGAAGTAGTGTTCCTCTAAATGATTTTTTTTTCTTTGAATTTTTAATGACATTTTTTTTTTTTTTTAATGTTTCTATTTCATGTGATGTGATGTGTATGATTTTATTCCAGGAGAAATACTTTGATAGCTGAGGGCTATCTAATGATTTTAGCTAGTTGTATGTTGTTAGGAATGGAGTTTTACAGTTGTATGTGTTGCTATAGCAGGATAGGTATAGGATGTTATGTCTTCCAGGTAGTTGGAAGGGGCGTAGAGGCTGCATCCAAGTTGGACAGCCGGGATTATGGGGACGGTCTCTGTCCTCATTTCATTTTTTTTATGTATTATTGCTGTTGGTTTTTATGTTGATATGCATTCATACATGTTGGGTCACACCTTTGTGGGGTGCCAATTTTTTGGGAGATTGTATGGAATTAGTTAGGATTAGATAATTTTCTTTTGTTTGTGAGGCATTGGGTCAATATTGCTGAGTTAAAAATGTTTTAATTTTTTGAGTTAATGATCATGGTAAGGCAGGATACGAAATGTGTGCTTTAAAGTGCTTTACACACAAATTTCTTAATTCTGAAGAGGGGGGCGTTGTAATGATATGTGCAGGCGATCTTGTGCAGACCATGTCTTCTCCCTTCTCCTCTTTCTCCCCTCTCCCCTTTCTCCCCTCTTTCCTTCTCCTATTCCTCGTGCCATTGTTCATTCGCCTCCCTCCCCTGTTGCCTCATTCCCCTTCCCTTTTCCCTCCCCTGTTGTCCAGCCGTACCTTACCCTTACCTTGAGGTTACCTTGAGGTGCTTCCGGGGCCAAGCGTCCCCGCGGCCCGGTCGTCGACCAGGCCTCCTGGTTGCCGGACTGATCAACCAGGCTATTGGACGCGGCTGCTCGCAGCCTGACGTATGAGTCACAGCCTGGTTGATCAGGTATTCTTTGGAGGTGCTTATCCAGTTCTCTCTCTTGAACACTGTGAGGGGTCGGCCAGTTATGCCCCTTATGTGTAGTGGAAGCGTGTTGAACAGTCTCGGACCTCTGATGTTGATAGAGTTCTCTCTCAGAGTACCTGTTGCACCTCTGCTTTTCAACGGGGGTATTCTGCACATCCTGCCATGTCTTCTGGTCTCATGTGATGTTATTTTTGTGTTCAGGTTTGGGACCAGCCACTCTAATATTTTCCACGTGTAAATTATTATGTATCTCTCCCACCTGCGCTCAAGGGAGTAGAGTTTTAGGCTATTTAGTCGGTCCCAATAGTTTAGATGTTTTACTGAGTGGATTCTAGCAGTAAAGGATCTCTGCACACTCTCCAGGTCAGCAATTTCTCCAGTTTTGAAAGGGGCTGTCATTGTGCAGCAGTACTCCACTCTAGAGAGCACAAGCGTTTTGAAAAGTATCATCATCGGTATAGCATCTCTAGTGTGAAAAGTTCTTGTTATCCAACCTGTCATTTTTCTTGCAGTTGTGACGGCTACTTTATTGTGTTCTTTAAAGGTAAGGTCTTCCGACATGAGTACACCCAGATCCTTTACATTGCCTTTTCGTTCTATGTTATGATTTGCCTGAGTTTTGTACGTGGTTTCCGTTTTTATATTTTCATTTTTTCCATAGCGCATGAGCTGGAACTTATCTTCGTTAAACACCATATTATTTTCAGTAGCCCATAGAAAAACCTGATCTACATCTGACTGGAGGTTTGCTGTGTCCTCTATGTTGCCTATTCTCATGAAGATCCTAGTGTCATCTGCAAAGGATGATACAGTGCTATAGGTTGTGTTCTTGTCTATGTCCGATATGAGGATGAGAAAAAGTACTGGAGCAAGCACAGTACCCTGGGGGACTGAGCTCTTCACGGTTGATGGGCTGGATTTTATTTTGTTGACTATTACACATTGGGTTCTGTTGGTCAGGAAATTGTAGATCCATCTGCCTATTTTTCCGGTAATTCCTTTTGAACGCATTTTATGTGCAATAACACCATGGTCACATTTATCAAAAGCTTTTGAGAAATCTGTGTAAATTACATCAGCGTTTTGTTTGTCTTCCATAGCATCTAATGCCATATCATAGTGGTCCAGCAACTGCGACAGGCAAGAGCGCCCTGTTCTGAAACCATGTTGTCCGTTGTTATGGAGATGCTGTGATTCCATGTTTTCGTGATCTTACTTCTTAGCACTCTCTCAAAAATTTTTATGATGTGCGATGTTAGTGCTATCGGTCTGTAATTTTTGGCCTCTGTCTTATTTCCTCCTTTATGAAGTGGTGCTATCTCTGCTGTTTTTAGTATATCAGGAATAACGCCAGTATCTAGGCTTTGTCTCCACAGAATGTGGAGGGCCTGAGATAGTGTTTTTTTACAGTTCTTTATGAATATGGAGTTCCAAGAATCCGGGCCTGGTGCAGAGTGCATAGGCATTCTGTTTATGGCTTCTTCAAAATCCAGTGGGGATAGGGTGACGTCTGATATATGATTTGATGTTGGTATCATATCCATGAAAATTAATTTGGGTTATCAATCTTTAGTGTGTTTAATGGCTCGCTGAAAACAGAGTCGTACTGCTTCCTCAGTAGCTCGCTCCTTTCTTTGTTGTCATCGGTGAAAGTTCCATCTCCCTTTCGCCGGGGCCCGATACTAGATGTGGTTTTTGATCTTGATTTTGCATAGGAGAAAAAACATTTCGGATTTCCCTCTATTTCACTGATGGCCTTTTGCTCTCTTTGCCTCTCCTAGGTTTTGTATGATTCTTGTAGCTTCCGTTCAATTGTTTCAATTTCTCTACCTAACCTTCTTCGCCGTTCTTGAGATAGGGTGCGACTCTCAAGTTGTTCCGCGATTCGTTTTCTTCGCCTATATAGGGAACGACGTTCTCGTTCCAATCTGCATCTCTTTCTCTTTTTTCTTAAGGGTATGCGGTTTGAACATATTTCTAGTGCTACTGAGCTTATTTTTTCCAGGCACTGGTTCAGGTTTGCATTTTCTAGCTGTTCTTCCCAGTTTATTTCTGTGAAGTCCTGGTTTATTTGCTCCCAGTTTATCTGTTTATTATTGAAGTTGAATTTGCTGAAATCTCCTCCACCGGGAATCTGGACTGGTTTTGAAGGTCTACTCCCCATGGTTGTCATAACTTCAATTAAGTTGTGATCTGAGTAACAGGTATTTGTAATCATTATGTTCCTGATCAATTCATCATTATTAGTGAAAATGAGGTCCAGCGTGTTCCCCTTCCTAGTTGGTTCTACTATTTGCTGGTTTAAGGCAAGCCTGTCGCACATCCGCAGCAGGTCATTTGCATATGCCTGTTCATTTAGGCTACTTCCTTGTATTCTTTCTGATATTACTGTATTGGCCAGGTGCTTCCATTTCAGGTGCCGTAGGTTGAAGTCCCCAAGCAGGATGATGTTCGGAGCTGGATTTGTGAGATTTTCCAAGCAGTGTTCTATTTTCATTAGTTGGTCTTTAAACTGCTGAGGGTTTGCCTCCGGTGACGTATATACAAGGACAATAACTACATTTAAAATTTCTATTTTGATTATCAGCACTTCCACCATATCATTTGAGGTGTTTAGCAGCTCAGTACAGATGAGTGTGTCTATGATGTAGAGGCTAACCCCACCCTGAAGCTGGTGTTTCCTATCACATCTGAAAAGATTGTACTCTGAGATCCATATTTCACCATCATGGTAGTCCTTTGTGTGGGTTTCTGTTAGGGCTGCAAACACTGCATTTGCCTCATGAAGGAGACCATCTATAAAGTGAACTTTGTTGGATTTGCGTGTTTTTATACCCCGGATGTTGGCAAATATAAATGCTTTACTTGGTGCTTAATATCTGAGGCTCTGGTAAGGAGGCCACTGTGTTTGCGTCCAAGGTGTGTCGGTTTGGAAGTGATTCGTCCAGTTTTGGTAGTAGGACAGGTGTTGTCTGGTGTAGTACCTGTGTGCTTGTTGATAATTTGAATTCCAGTCGTGTGGGTATCTCCGTTCCCCTCTGTAATCCTGTAGTGGTTCCATCTGACTGTTCCTCTCTCTTATATTTACTACTCTGTTTCTGCCTTCCTCTAAAAAATTTCCAGTAGTGTCATATTGATCTTCCCGTCTATAACGCTCTGTACCTCTCACGTGGAATTCCGGACACTGAAGATTGTAGCATTTTTTGTCCCTAATTGAAAATTGACATAATTTAGGGTGGAAGTATCTACACCCTGTTCCAAACCGGCATGCACCCTTCTCCAACATGTTCCTGCATTTTCGAGGATGCAGAAAATGGCATTTTGCTCCTAATTTTCCACATTTGCATATTCCTTTAGCGTAGAATTTTCAAATGTGTTCCGGTTTTGCGTTTTTCAAGGTATTTATATCTGTGTCTGTCTTGTCTACCTCTTTATTGGAGCCATCTCCGTTTTTCGTCCCAATTCCTTCATCTATGCACTCTGTTTCACTGTTTCTCTCATCGTTTATATTATCTGGCTCTGCAATATTGTTGTTATTTTGTACCACAATAGTCTCCTCCTCCACACTACTGCTGTGGTTCTCTAAACTATCTATTCCTGAGTTTTGGTCGTTATCCAATGTTGTCTTTTCCCAGTCCGCATATATCACTGGTAGTCTGTCTGTGAATGATAATCTCTGTGACTCGGGAATGTTTTTCATCAGTTTAGTTATGTTCTCTAACATTAATCTGTCATCTTTGAAAACCCAGTAAATTCCTTGCCTTTTTGTGCATCCTGGAGCTAATTCTGTACAGCCCAGGTGAAATCTTATGTTACAGATGCAGCACTGGACGCCTGCATTACGTTTTCCCAGTACTCCCGAACACTCGCCACACCTCTCCATTGTCTGATGTATTGTGTTGTATTTGAGATTCACTGTATGGATCACTTGTTGATGTCAGTCCTTTTAACTCTTTATAAAATTATATTTATATATTTATATGTTTAATATTTATAATATTATATGTATACCGTATATTTGTAATATTATGTATGTTATTTTGTTCAAACTTTATGGCAGGTACTTAGCGTAGGGTAGCGAAGCTGGTCCCCCGGTCGGTACAGGTGACCTCTTGTTGTCCCAGGTTGATGTCACCAGTTTCCAGTTACCCGATTTATAACCACTGATGCCGCCTCTTGCCACTATTCTATATTTCTAGTATTCTATATTTATAATATTCTATGTACGATTTTCCTTCACTTCCAACTTATATGTTGTTGTGATACCAGTTCCACATCACTGTTCCACGAATCACCGTTCACTATTTTTTTTCCTAATACACTCATGTACACAAAGCCTCGTTCACTGGCTAACACGTGGTCTCCCGTTTATTCTCTATTTAACACAAAGTTCTATTGTTAATGACTATTTTCAATTTTCCAACGGGTCACTATGCACTTTGTTATGTCTGTAATCAGTAATCCATGACAGTAGTCCTAAGAAATCCCTGTTAATGTCACGATTTTAACGGAGCGCGCACGGTACGTCTTCCCCTCCCTCGACCTCGACCCGTCCCTTGCCTTAAAATCTGTTGGGGTCAGGTGTCCTTCCTGGGAGACCACCCCACTCCAGTCCTCCTCCAATCCTTGTCCCAATCCTATTTTCTCTAGTCCTTTCAATCGGTTATCTCCCAGTCTTTTTCAATCGTTCAACTCTCCTCCTGCCTTCGCCATAACCATTCAGTGCCATAAACCTTAAGGTTCAGATATCCGTTGGGTGGCTGAGGGGGCTATATACTTCTGGCCGGTCCTGGATGTAGCATGGGAATGCTTCAGAACTCCACGGAAATTAAACATAACTTTCAAAGAGGCCTAGGGGGCGGGGATAGTCTGAGTATTTGGCTGGCCTAGAGTAACACTTTGATTTCATTGGCTGGGGCCTTGAGAGCCTTATTGGGCCTAGGAAAACTTAGAAATTGAAGAATCTTGTTGTCCACAGAGAAGAGTTTTAAAAATATTGGTTAGTATGTCTTGGGGCTTCAACTGGAGTATAGGTCTGGTGACCTGGAGGGCAGCCACTCTACATCTGGGATGTTTTTGCAGTATTAATGTATGGTGCCACATCAGTATTCATGTATATCAGTATTACATTTTTGTTGCCTCTTAGGATGTTTTATTAAGAGTAATATATATATTTCATATTTTTTATTTCAATATACGTGTTTCATTTTAATAGAGTGTATTAATGTATTTGTGTTTAGTTATCTGTTCCCTTTGTTTAATGCAGGTTATTCATTTTACATGTGGTTTTTATCTGCTGTGTTAGAAATTCCCCTGTGTTCTCCATTTTATGGATATTAGAGTTGTCCTTGAATCTTCAGTCAGTAAAGGTTACGTTTTAATTCTCAAGCATTCTTATCCAAGATCCTTATACCCCTTGAGTTCATGATTATTGGCATATGCCCTCCCTGGGAGATCAATAAAAGACACATTCAGATTATGTTCACGAGGAAGGTGGTGGCAGTGTTTAATGAGTTTCTAATTATTAGTTGTAAATTAATAATCCCTTCTCTTGTTGTCCCCCCTCCTTTATTATTCCAGTCTCAATATTAACTGGCAGTTCATTGAGGGTTATACTGAGCTGCAAGCAGTGTTGAGCTGGGGTGTGGAGTGGAGTAAAGGGAATAGAGCAGGTAAGGGTTACTACAGGGGAGTAGGTGACGAAAGAGATAATGAGGGGAAGGTGGGAGTGGAGAATGGTTTGGACGGCAAGGGGGCAGGGGAGTTGGGGATGGTAGGGAGAGGGAGGATGGTGGGGAGGACGATGGGACGAGAGTGGGGGGATGACGTGGAAGATGAGGGGATGGAGGAAGGGGTAATGGTGGTAGGACAAGGGGACGTGGAAGTGGAGAATGGTGGGGAGAAGAAGGGGACAGTGGGTGGGGAATGGGGAGGGGGACTGGTGGGGAGGACGAGGGGACAGGAGTGGGGGATGGTGGGGAAGTGTAGGGGACGGAGATTGGGGTAATGGTGGCGAGGATGAGAGCATTGGGCGTGTGGGATGGTGGGTAAGACAAGCTGACGGGGAATTGGAGAATGGTTAGGAAGACAAGGTGACAGGGGAGTGGGGGATGGTGGGGAGGACGAGGGGACGGGAATGAGGGGAATGGTGGGGAGGACGATTGGACGGGTAGTAGGGGATGGTGGGGAGGACGAGAGGAGAGGGGTGTCGGAAATGGTGGGGAGGACGAAGGGATGGGGTAGGGGGGAATGGTGGGGAGGATGAGGGGACTGGGGAGGGGGGGATGGTCGGGAGGATGAGGGGACGGGGGTGTGGGGGATGGTTGGGAGGATAAGGAGACGGGGGAGGGGTAATTGAGGGGAGGACGAGTGGATGAGGTAGTGGGGAAAAGTTGGGAGGATGAGGAGGCTGGAGAGAAGGGAATATTGGAGAGGGCGGGGAATAGAGGGCAGGGTTGCTGTGGCTCAGCAACTCACATGAGTTGCTGATTCACAGCAATGCATGGCTGGGTACAGCTAGTAAAAATGAGTGTGTGTGTGTACTCACCGAATTGTGCTTGTGGGGGTTGAGCTCTGGCTCTTTGGTCCCGGCTCTCAACCGTCAATCAACAGGTGTACAGTTTCCTGAGCCTATTGGGCTCTATCATATCTACACTTAAAACTGTGTATGGAGTCAGCCTCCACCACATCACTTACTAATGCATTCCATTTGTCAACCACTCTGACACTAAAAAAGTCCTTTCTAATATCTCTGGCTCATTTGGGCACTCAGTTTCCACCTGCGTCCCCTAGTGCATGTGCCCCTTGTGTTAAATAGCCTGTCTTTATCTACCCTATCGATTCCCTTGAGAATCTTGAATGTGGTGATCATGTCCCCCCTAACTCTTCTGTCTTCCAACGAAGTGAGGTATAATTCCCGTAGTCTCTCCTCGTACCTCATACCTCTCAGCTCGGGTACTATTCTGGTGGCAAACCTTTGAACCTTTTCCAGTTTAGTCTTATGCTTGACTAGATATGGACTCCATGCTGGAACCGCATACTCCAGGATTGGTCTGACATATGTGGTGTATAATGTTCTGAAAGATTCCTTACACAAGTTTCTAAAGGCCGTTCTTATGTTAGCCAACCTGGCATATGCTGCCGATGTTATCCTCTTGATATGAGCTTCAGGGGACAGGTCTGGCGTGATATCAACCCCCAGGTCTTTCTCTCTCTCTGACTCTTTGAAGTATTTCATCTCCCAAGTGATACCTTGTATCTGGTCTCCTGCTTCCTACCCCTATCTTCATTACATTACATTTGCTTGGGTTAAACTCTAACATTCATTTGTTCGACCATTCCTGCAGCTTGTCCAGGTCTTCTTGAAGCCTCAAGCTGTCCTCCTCTGTCTTAATCCTTCTCATAATTTTGGCGTCGTCAGCAAACATTGAGAGGAATGAGTCTTTACCCTCTGGGAGATCATTTACGTATATCAGAAACATGATAGGTCCAAGCACAGAGCCCTGTGGGACTCCACTGGTGACTTCACGCCATTCTGAGGTCTCACCCCTCACTATAACTCTCTGCTTCCTATTGCTTAAGTACTCCCTTATCCTCTGGAGCGCCCTACCAGTTACTCCTGCCTGTTTCTACAGCTTATGCATCAACCTTTTATGGGGTACTGTGTCAAAGGCTTTCCGACAGTCCAAAAAAATGCAGTCTGCCCATCCTTCTCTTTCTTGCTTAATCTTTGTCACCTGATCATAGAATTATATCAAGCCTGTAAGGCAAGATTTACCCTCCCTGAACCCATGTTGATGGGTTGTCACGAAGTCTCTTCTCACCAGATGTGTTACTAGGTTTTTTCTCACAATCTTCTCCATCACCTTGCATGGTATACAAGTTAAGGACACTGGCCTGTAGTTCAGTGCCTCTTGTCTGTCACCCTTTTTAAATGTTGGTACTACAATAGCAGTCTTCCATACTTCTGGTAGGTCTCCCGTTTCCAGTGACCTACTATACACTATGGAGAGTGGCAAGCAAAGTGCTCCTGCACACTCTTTCAATGCCCATGGTGAGATTCCATCCGGCCCAACAGCTTTTCTCACATCCAGCTCCAATAGGTGCTTCTTGACCTCATCTCTTGTAATTTCGAACCTTTCCAAGGTCACCTGGTTTGCTGCCACCTCTCCTAGCGCCGTGACTTCTCCCTGTTCTATTGTAAAGACCTCCTGGAACCTTTTGTTGAGTTCTTCACACACCTCTTTGTCATTCTCTGTGTACCTGTCCTCGCCCACCCTAAGTTTCATCACCTGTTCCTTCACTGTTGTCTTCCTCCTGATGTGACTGTGTAGTAGCTTTGGTTCGGTCTTGGCTTTATTAGCTATATCATTTTCATACTTTTTCTCAGCTGCTCTTCTCACACTAACATACTCGTTCCTGGTTCTCTGGTATCTCTCTACTTTCTGGTGTTCAGTTATTACGGAAGTTCCTCCATGCCCTTTTGTTCAGTTCCTTTGATTTCATACATTCCCTATTAAACCACGGATTCTTCCTTTGCTTCTCTGTTTTTTCCTGTTGGGCTGGGACAAACCTGCTTACAGCCTCCTGACATTTTTGGGTGACATAGTCCATCATGTCTTGTATGGACTTGGTTCCGAGTTCTGTGTCCCAATGTATATCCCATAGGAATTTATTCATCTCCTCATAGTTTCCCTTTCGGTACGCCAGCCCTTTGTTTCCCAGTTCTTTTTTGGGGGTGATAATTTCTAGCTCAACCAGGTACTCGAAGCTCAATACACTATGATCACTCATTCCCAAGGGGGCTTCCAACTTAACTTCCCCTATATCCCACTCATTTAGGGTAAATATCAGATCAAACAAGGCTGGTTCATCCCCTCCTCTCGTTCTTGTCGGTCCCTTGACGTGTTGGTTTAGAAAGTTTCTTGTTGCCACATCCAGCAGCTTAGCTCTCCATGTGTCTGGGCCTCCATGTGGGTCTCTGTTCCCCCAATCTATCTTTCCATGGTTGAAGTCTCCCATGATTAGTAGCCTGGATCCGTTCCTGCTAGCCACAGAAGCTGCTCTCTCTATTATATTGATGGTGGCCAAGTTGTTTCTATCATATTCCTGTCTGGGTCTTCTGACATTCGGTGGGGGGTTATATATGACTACTACTATAATTTTCTATCCTCCAGTTGCTATGGTGCCTGATATGTAGTCACTGAAACCTTCACAGTTCTGAATTACCATCTCTTCGAAACTCCAACCTTCTCTTAGTAGCAAAGCTACACCGCCTCCTCCTCTCCCTTCTCTCTCTTTCCTCACTACATAGTAGCCTTGTGGAAACACTGCGTTTGTTATGGTGTTTGTTAGCTTTGTTTCTGTGAGTGCTATTATGTCTGGGTTTACTTCTAGTGCCCATTCTCCGAGTTCACTTGTTTTATTTGTAATTCCATTTATGTTAGTGTACATTGCCTTGAAGCTCACTTTCTTCAGTTCATTTTCTTGTCCCTTTCTTGGCGAGCATTCTGCTGGTGTGGGAAGCTTTTCAGTGGGTGAGATGATCTGTGAGGTGGATTGCAGGGTTTCAAAGGAGTTTGGGGTGAGGGGTGGGGGTTTCAGGGTAGGGGGGACAGGTAGGGTGTGGGTTAAGGAGATAGGGGGGACATGGAGGATACAGCGTGAGGGGGAGGAGGGATAGGGAGGGTATGGGATGAAGGGGGAGGGGGGAAAGGTGGGAGGGGGGACATGATGGGAATGGGGAAGGGATGACAGGGTAAGAATGGGGTGGGGGGGAGGTAGGGTTGGGTGGGGGCAGATAGGGTGAGGGGAAGGGAGGGTTTCTATGCAGAGGGGGGTGGTGGGGTTGCCCTCCCCTCTGGTGTTGCTGGGATGCTGGTTTTGGGTTCGCCTCTGGTCTCTAGGACTGTTGTGTTGGGGGCTGTGATTTCCTGGTTTGCTTCTCCCTCCCTGCGCTTCCTCCTTGCCTCTGCTGCCCTGGCTCTCTCCTCCTTCGTCCTGTCCCTCTGCAGGAATACTTTCTTGTATCCCTCCACATGCTGCAGTCGACTCTTCCTTTCGAGAATATCCTCCTTTGTGGTTTCGTTTGTAAACACCACTTTTACAAGTCGGTTTCTGTCCTTGTTGTACCAGCCCAACCTGAAAACCTTGTGTATGTGCGTGTGTGTGTGTGTGTGTGTGTGTGTGTGTGTGTGTGTGTGTGTGTGTGTGTGTGTGTGTGTGTGTGTGTGTGTGTGTGTGTGTGTGTGTGTGTGTGGGTGGCTGGGTGGGTGGGTGTTTGTGTGTGTACTCACCTAGTTGTACTCACCTAGTTGTGCTTGCGGGGGTTGAGCTCTGGCTCTTTGGTCCCGCCTCTCAACCGTCAATCAACAGGTGTACAGATTCCTGAGCCTATTGGGCTCTATCATATCTACACTTGAAACTGTGTATGGAGCCAGCCTCCACCACATCACTTCCTAATGCATTCCATTTGTCAACCACTCTGACACTAAAAAAGTTCTTTCTAATATCTCTGTGGCTCATTTGGGCGCTCAGTTTCCACCTGTGTCCCCTTATGCATGTGCCCCTTGTGTTAAATAGCCTGTCTTTATCTACCCTATCAATTCCCTTGAGAATCTTGAATGTGTTGATCATGTCCCCCCTAACTCTTCTGTCTTCCAGCGAAGTGAGGTTTAATTCCCGTAGTCTCTCCTCGTAGCTCATACCTCTCAGCTCGGGTACTAGTCTGGTGGCAAATCTTTGAACCTTTTCCAGTTTAGTCTTATCCTTGACTAGATATGGACTCCATGCTGGGGCTGCATACTCCAGGATTGGCCTGACATATGTGGTATACAAAGTTCTGAATGATTCTTTACACAAATTTCTGAATGCCGTTCGTATGTTGTCAGGCCTGGCATATGCCGCTGATGTTATCCTCTTGATATGTGCTGCAGGAGACAGGTCTGGCGTGATATTAACTCCCAAGTCTTTTTCTTTCTCTGACTCCTGAAGAATTTCCTCTCCCAGATAATACCTTGTATTTGGCCTCCTGCTCCCTGCACCTATCTTCATTATATTACATTTGGTTGGGTTAAACTCTAACAACCACTTGTTCGAAAATTCCTGCAGTTTGTCTAGGTCTTCTTGAAGCCTCAAACAGTCCTCTTCTGTCTTAATCCTTCTCTTAATTTTGGCATCGTCCGCAAACATTGAGAGAAATGAATCTATACCGTGCGGGAGATCATTTACATATATCAGAAACAAGATAGAACCGAGTACAGAGCCCTGTGGGACTCCACTGGTGACTTCACGCCAATCGGAGGTCTCACCCCTCACCGTAACTCTCTGCTTCCTATTGCTTAGGTACTCCCTTATCCACTGGAGCACCTTACTAGCTACACCTGCCTGTCTCTCCAGCTTATGTACCAGCCTCTTATGCAGTACTGTGTCAAAGGCTTTCCGACAATCCAAGAAAATGCAGTCTGCCCAGCCCTCTCTTTCTTGCTTAATCTGTGTTACCTGGTCATAGAATTCTATTAAGCCAGTCAGGCAAGATTTACCCTCCCTGAACCCATGTTGTCGATTTGTCACGAAGTCCCCTCTCTCCAGATGTGCTACCAGGTTTTTTCTCACGATCTTCTCCATCACCTTGCATGGTATACAAGTTAAGGACACTGGCCTGTAGTTCAGTGCCTCTTGCCTGTCGTCCTTTTTGTATATTGGGACCATATTCGCCGTCATCCATATTTCTGGTAGGTCTCCCGTCTCCAGTGACTTACTATACACTATAGAGAGTGGCAAGCAAAGTGCCTCTGCACACTCTTTCAGTACCCATGGCAAGATCCTGTCTGGACCAACAGCCTTTCTAACATCCAGGTCCAGCAGGTGTCTCTTGACCTCCTCTCTCGTAATTTCAAACTCTTCCAAGGCTGCCTGGTTTACTTCCCTTTCTCCTAGCACATTGACCTCACCTTGTTCTGTTGTGAAGACCTCTTGGAACCTCTTGTTGAGTTCATCACACACCTCTTTGTCATTCTCTGTATACCTGTCCTCGCCTGTCCTAAGTTTCACTACCTGTTCTTTCACTGTTGTTTTCCTTCTGATGTGACTGTGGAGTAGCTTTGGTTCGGTCTTGGCTTTGTTTGCTATATCATTTTCATAACTTTTCTCTGCTTCTCTTCTCACCCTGACATACTCATTCCTGGTTCTCTGGTATCTCTCTCTCTGCTTTCTGGTGTTCTGTTATTCCGGAAGTTCCTCCACGTCCTTTTGTTCAGTACCTTTGCTTCCATACATGCCCTATTATACCATGGATTCTTCTTTTGCTTCTCGGATTTTTCCTTTTGGGCCGGGATGTATCTGCTTACTGCCTCCTGACACTTTTGGGTGACATAGTCCATCATATCTTGTACAGACTTAGCTCTGAGGTCTATGTCCCAAGGTATTTCCCTTAGGAAGCTTCTCATCTCCTCATAATTTCCCTTTCGGTATGCCAGCCTTTTGTTTCCTAGTTCTTTTTTTTTGGGGGGGGGGGATAATTTCTAGCTTTACCAGGTACTCAACGTTCAATACACTGTGATCACTCATTCCCAAGGGCGCTTCCATCTTGACTTCCCTTATATCCCACTCATTTAGGGTAAATATCAGATCAAGCATTGCTGGTTCATCCTCTTCTCTCATTCTTGTGAGAATGAGAGGAGAGGATGAACTCCTCTTCATTCTCTGGTCCTCCATGCGGGGTCTCTGTTCTCCCAATCTATCTTCCCATGGTTGAAGTCTCCCATAATTAGTAGTCCAGATCCATTCCTGCTAGCAACAGAAGCTGCTCTCTCCATTATGTTAATAGTGTGTGTGTGTGTGTGTGTGTGTGTGTGTGTGTGTGTGTGTGTGTGTGTGTGTGTGTGTGTGTGTGTGTGTGTGTGTGTGTGTGTGTGTGTGTGTGTGTGTGTGTGTGTGTGGGTGTGTGTGTGTGTGGGTGGGTGTGTGTGTGGGTGTGTGTGTGTGTGTGGGTGGGTGTGTGTGTGGGTGGGTTTGTGTGTGTGTGTGTGTGTGTGTTGTGTGTGTGTGTGTGTGTGAGTGTGTGTGTGTGTGTGAGTGTGTGTGTGTGTGTGTGTGTGTGTATGTGTGTGTGTGTGTGTGTGTGTGTGTGTGTGTGTGTGTGTGTGTGTGTGTGTGTGTGTGTGTGTGTGTGTGTGTGTGTGTGTGTGTGTGTGTACTCACCTATTTGTACTCACCTATTTGTGCTTGCAGGATCGAGCATTGACTCTTGGATCCCTCCTTTCCAGCTATCGGTTGTTTACAGCAATGACTCCTGTCCCATTTCCCTATCATACCTAGTTTTTAAAGTATGAATAGTATTTGCTTCCACAACCTGTTCCCCAAGTGCATTCCATTTTTCCACTACTCTCACGCTAAAAGAAAACTTCCTAACATCTCTGTGACTCATCTGAGTTTCCAGTTTCCACCCATGTCCCCTCGTTCTGTTATTGTTACGTGTGAACATTTCATCTATTTCCACTTTGTCAATTCCCCTGAGTATTTTATATGTCCCTATCATATCTCCTCTCTCCCTTCTTTTCTCTAGTGTCGTAAGGTTCAGTTCCTTCAGACGCTCTTCATATCCCATCCCTCGTAACTCTGGGACAAGCCTCGTCACAAACCTCTGAACCTTCTCCAGTTTCTTTATGTGTTTCTTCAGGTGGGGGCTCCATGATGGCGCGGCATACTCTAAGACGGGTCTCACGTAGGCAGTGTAAAGCGCCCTAAAAGCCTCCTCATTTAGGTTTCTGAATGAAGTTCTAATTTTCGCCAGTGTAGAGTACGCTGCTGTCGTTATCCTATTTATATGTGCCTCAGGAGTTAGATTAGGTGTCACATCCACTCCCAGGTCTCTTTCTCGAATCGTTACAGGTAGGCTGTTCCCCCTTCATTGTGTACTGTACCTTTGGTCTCCTGTCACCTGATCCCATTTCCATAACTTTACATTTACTGGTGTTAAACTCCAGTAGCCATTTCCCTGACCGTCTCTGCAACCTGTTTAAGTCCTCTTGGAGGATCCTACAATCCTCGTCTGTCACAACTCTTCTCATTAATTTTGCGTCATCCGCAAACATTGACATGTATGATTCCACTCCTGTAAACATATCATTTACGTAAATTAGAAAGAGGATTGGTCCCAGCACCGATCCTTGAGGTACTCCACTTGTTACTGTTCGCCAGTCCGACTTCTCGCCCCTTACCATTACCCTCTGGCTCCTTCCAGTTAGGTAGTTCTTCACCCATACTAGGGCCTTTCCGCTTACTCCTGCCTGCCTCTCAAGTTTGTATAGCAGTCTCATGTGCGGTACTGTATCAAAGGCCTTTTGGCAGTCAAGAAATATGCAGTCTGCCCAGCCTTCTCTGTCCTGCCTTATCCTTGTTACTTTATCCTTGTGTGTGTGTGTGTGTGTGTGTGTGTGTGTGTGTGTGTGTGTGGGTGGGTGGCTGGGTGTTTGTGTGTGTGTGTGTGTGTGTGTGTGTGTGTGTGTGTGTGTGTGTGTGTGTGTGTGTGTGTGTGTGTGTGTGTGTGTGTGTGTGTTGTGTGTTGTGTGTTGTGTGTGTGTGTGTGTGTGTGTGTGTGTGGGTGTGTGTGTGTGTGTGTGTGTGTGTGTGTGTGTGTGTGTGTGTTGTGTGTTGTGTGTGTGTGTGTGTGTGTGTGTGTGTGTGTGTGTGGGTGTGTGTGTGTGTGTGTGTGTGTGTGTGTGTGTGTGTGGGTGTGTGTGTGTGGGTGTGTGTGTTGGTGGGTGTATATGTGTGTGGGTGTATGTGTGTGTGTTGGTGTGGGTGTGTGTGTGTGTGTGTGAGTAGTGTAAACAGGGCCTACGAGTGTCCGTTTTGCTTTTTCCGACGGACACTCATAGGCCCAGGGGTTTTTCATGACATTTAGCCGCGGACACTCGTAGGCCCTGGTTTTTTTCGTGACATTTAGCCGCGGACACTCGTAGGCCCGGTTTTTTTTCGTGACATTTTTTCCGACGGACACTCGTAGGCCCGGGGGGTTTTCGTGACATTTAGCCTCGGACACTCATAGGCCCAGAGTTTTTCATGACATTTTTCCGATGGACACCCATAGGCCCGGGGATTTTTCTTGACATTTAGCCTCGGACACTCGTAGGCCCGTATCTTTTTCGTTACCCTGATGACCCTTGCACAGACATCGCTAATGGTCAATGACGTCACTAGCTAGCCGATCAGCGTTCTTGCAAAGGCACGATCAAGGGGATTAAACAGCCGGATTATGAGTCGTGTGTTTTGCGTTACAACAGTGACCCTGAAACCTAGTGTAAAATACCATCATCCCTAGACTATTTTATATTTCATATTTACTTCCAACCATCGGCCATTGCATGTATCAAAAGGGGGAGCAACTCAGAGCAAGAACTATCATGTATCTCAGCATTCTCCCCCCTGTTACTGAACCAGTATTTACCAGGACTTTTCCCTAAATCTTAAACTTATCCAATTTATACCCATTGTTTCATATTCTGTCTCATGTTGATACGTTTATTGACCTATTAATATCCCCCTTTATCATGTTCATTTAGTCACAGCTCTATCATGTCATCTCTATTTCTTTGCCTTTCTAGAGAATGTAATGTAAGCTTTGACAATTTTTCTTCAGAGACTGCTTAATGAGCATAGGGTAAAATAAAAATGAAAACCGCTATCGGTCATTTATATGAAAAAACAGGGCCCTGGGCATTGGCGATTTCAATGCAAGTTCAGTGGTAATCCAATATTGCTGCTATCGTATGCACATCTCACATTCGCTCAAAACACACCTCGCACACCTTACTGTAGAATATAACAGATCAAAAATACTCATTCAGTAAAAGCAAGCCTCTCATGTTTTGAAAATAAGGCCTTCTGCAGTTACCTTCTTTTCTGACGTCATCATCCCTAATGCAGTGCGAGGCGCCAACGTGCTAAATGCGGATCCCAGGAGGTTCACACATAAATGTGAACTCTTAATCAGGCTTAATATCTCAACTCTACTCTGTGCTTCATCAGAGTCGATATTCAGCTACAATAGCTCGTATTTTCGTTCATTGCTTATATTTTCTGTTATTCATTTCATAAACGCGATCAAACCATCCTAGCCTAACTTATTGTATATAACAAACAAATACATTCTACAGACCAGTTGTTGTTGTGGTTTAGTGACATCACGATAAGCCACCTCAGGTATAGGGATAAGGTACTGCTGGCCATTAGCATATAAGTGTCAAGTTATCACAGCACCTAACTGGTCAACTATGTATGACTTCACCAGATAACCAATGCGACCTTTGGCGTCCTACTGGCATGTGTATTTAATGTTATTATTCAAAAATGACTAGACTATCCATCCCCTACCTAACCTCATCAGAGGAATAAGAATATGCATTTTAGTCATCCGCAACTATAACCATTCATTATGCAGTGTTAAGTTCAAAACTCAAATAGATGCCCAAATGGTGTACTGCAATTTAAGCAGAATCGTACATCTGGCAGCATAGCAGGTGAGCTGAACATAAGAATAAAGGTAACTGCAGAGGTCCTATTGGCCCATATGAGGCAGCTCCTATATATTTCCACCCAATCTCATTCATGTCCACCCTATGCTTAAAACAACCAAGGGATCCCACTTAAAGTATTAGTTTGCAGTAATAGTTTTAATAAATAGCTCTTATTCTAGTTTTATACACAACAGCAATTATGAAACCCAATAGCTAGATATTCTACTATAATCCACAAGTACTTACCACACATCTAGCAGCAAAGCGGATTAGTAGCTTTGTTCATAGGCTAGTCAACTGTCCTCACATCCATCAAATAGCTATCCAAATGTCGCACCTCAATTCATCCATCTAGCAACTCAGCTGGATGCTAGTCACCATATTCATAGGCTAATCATTTCTACACCTCAAAAATAATCCTAGTCTTGCTACGCAAATCAGCTAACTTGTTTCTAAACCAACGCTCGCAAATACAATCATATTTACCTACACATACTCCACAGCCTATGCATTCATAGAGAATGGCCTAGTTTTTTGCCACCATTTCCCCCATTAATCAGATGTAATTTATGCCATACACAGAAAATACAGCATTTACACACCAAATATGTCATTTATGCACAAAATATATTATTTACACTCAAAATATACCGTCACACAAAAAAATATGACATTTACATACAAAATATGTCAGTTGCACACAAAAATATACCATTTACGCAATATTTCATGTACGCTCAGAGAATGACATTTACACAAAGTATGGTATTTGCACAAATATATCAAAATGCTTCTGCATTTAGACAATCAAAAATGCGCTTTCACTAAAATTCCACATTTCCACATACATAATTTTCACAAAATTCCCATACATTGTCTCATAAATCAAAATACACTTACACCATTAAGATCTATTTTTTTATATTACAAAGCTTACACAAAATACACAATTTGCACACAAAAATACAGCTGCACCAGTTCCACTTCATCAAATTAAAAACACAGCTTGCATAAATGCACTATTAGCACAAAAATTATTATAAAACATGGACAATTATTACACAATTTGTGTAATTATTATACATCTTTGCACAATTAATACAAGAAAACTTGCTATATAATTACTCAACTTGCACAATGACAATCAATACACAAAAGTATAAATAAACAATTCCTCCATATGCAATTACACAACATGCGCAATTAATACACAACTTTCACAAATATTACACATCTTTCATAATTTAAGCTATGCCACTTAAATTCGAGCGAATTTAAGGCAATTTCCACCAAATATACCGAAATGTTGTGTAGCATAGCACTGCCAAAGCTCATTTTTACCCACATTTTCTCCTGTTCCATACTACCCTACTCAATCTCACCTAACCTAAGCTAGCATATCCAAACCTGGATTTGGTGAACGTTAGCGAAATGTAAGCTATCCCACATAAATTCGACCTAATTTAAGACAAATCCCACCAAATATACCCAAATGTTGTGTATCATAGCACAGCCAAAGCCCATTTTTTACCTACATTATCTCCTATTCCAGCCTACCCTACGCAGCCATACCTAACCTAACGTTGCATATCCAAACCTAGATTTGGTTAAAGTCGGCGAAATTTAAGCTATTACCACCTAAATTTGACCAAATTTAAGACAATTTCCACCAAATATACCCAAATGTTGTGTATCGCAGCACTGCCAAAGCCCACTTTTACCTACATTTTCACCTATTTCCATCCTACCCTATGCAACCTCACCTAACCTAACCTAGCATATCCAAACCTGGATTTGGTTAAAGTTGGTGAAATTTAAGATATGCCACCTAAATTCGACCTAATTTAAGACAATTCCCACCAAATATATCCAAATGTTGTGTATCATAGCATCGCCCATTTTTACCTACATTTTTTTCCTATTCCATCCTACCCTACACATCCTTACCTAACCTATCTTAGCATATCCAAACGTAGATTTCGTTAAAGTCGGCGAAATTTAAGTTATCCCACATAAATTTGACCTAATTTAAGACAATTTCCACCATATATACCCAAAAATGTTTTGTAACATAGCTCGGCCAAAGCTCATTTTAGCTGAGTTTTCACCTATTCCAACCTGCCCTAGAGAACCCTACCCAGCCTCAACTGTCATATCTAAAGTTAGATTTGATTAAAGGTGGCAAAATTTATGCCTTTCCCACCTAAATTCAACCTAATTTAAGCCAATTTCCACCGAATATACCCAAATGTTCTGTATCTTAACATAACCAAAGTTCATTTCACCCAAGTTTTCACCGATTCCATCTTACAATACACAACTTTACCTAACCTGTCCTAGCATATCCCAAGCTAGATTTGATTAAAGTTCGTGAAATTTATGCTTACTCACCTAAATTCAACATAATTTAATACAATTTCTACCAAATATACCCAAAATGTTTTGTTACATAACACAGCCAAAGACCATTTTAGCCAAGTTTTCACATATTCCAACCTACCCTACCTAGCCTTACCTAACCCTGACCTAGCAGATTTGATTAAAGTTGGGGAAATTTAAGCTATCGCCTCCAAATTGGAGACAATTTCCACCAAATATGCCTAAATGATGTGTAACATAGCACAGTCAAAGCCCATTTTACCCACATTCCATCTAATCTAATTCCATCTAAACCTGGACCTAACCTCTGATACGACATATACTCAGAGAAGTGATGTTTTTTCGATATGAACCTAAATGCCCGTGCCTAACCTGCATGAGTCTTGGAGCTTTGATGAATATTTTATCTATTTTCTTCGAAAACTGAAGTTTTGGATATGAACCTATCCGCACTATGCCTAACCTACTAGGTTCTTTGTCGAACATTGTAACCATATTCATAGAAAAGTGATGTTTTGGATATGGACCTAACAGCCCCTCTCCTTTTAAAACTTGGAATTGTTTTTAATATTGTAGCTATATTGTTGGGTAGGTGTTTTGTTTTTACACATCAACCCAACCGTCCTGGACCTAACCTCCCTTTATCTAACTTCAAATTTATCGTAAATATGGGAGGAACGTGTTGTTTGTGCATCAACCCAACCATCCTGGACCTAACCTCCCTTTATCTAACTTCAAATTTATTGTATTTATGGGAAGAAAGTGTTGTTTATGCATCAATCCAACTACCCTGGACCTACCCTCTGATACACGGATCTTGGTTCAATATTGCGTCATATTCGTAGCATTTTTTTTTTCACATCAATACAACCATCCTCAACCTAACTTCTATTTCCTGGGGAAGGAGGTTAATGAAAAATATGATAATAATGGAAATTTTCTCTACATCAGTTCAACTTAACCATCCTTAACCTAACTTTAGTTAGAAAGGGATATGGAGTTCCGTGGTGACCGCCGACCAGGTCGGACGTTCCTGAGGTCTCTCCGCTTCTGGCTAGTGTTTACGTTGGGTGATCGCTTGTTTGCCCTGCTGGTGGTGGTTTGCCACTGACAGGGTGACGTTTGCTTAGCCATGGGGACGTCTCGCCCTCCAATGACGAGGACGCTGTCAGCTGGTCTGGCGTTTACGGTGCCGGTGGACCATCCATTGGTTGGTGTCGCCCTGGTGGACGTGCTGCATGTGGAGCTGCCGGACCTGGTGGGCATCCAGCTGCTTCAGGGCCACCGTGCTGTAGTCAAGTGTGGGTGCTGTGCCTGAGGCGCCTGACTGCCTGTCTGCTGCTCCGCCTGTTGAGGCGAGTTCTCTGGCCCGTGCGACACGTCAGGTGACTGCTGTGGCCCCTGGGGCTGTTCAGCCGGTGTGTGAGGGTGACGGGGCGTCGCTTGCGCTGCGTGTAGTGCAGGGTGTCCGGGTGGAGGTTCATGTCCCACCCCCGCCTGTGGATGTGGTAACGGCTCCCAGGGACGCGGGTTCTGCTGCTTTGGAGGGAGAGCTTCGGCAAGGTGAGGTGCCTGCCGTGCCTGTGTGTGTTAACGACTGTAGTTCTGCTCTTTCCATTCCTTTGCAGAAGCGAGCACGTCGGTGTTCTGAGGCTGTTCCCGTGGATGATGAAGACAGTGTGGGAGATGTGGCCTCTGTGGACTCTTCGGACGGTGCGGGTGTGGCCTGTGTGGATGTAACGATGGTGGCCGTGCCTGCGGAGGGGCCTGCTGGGCGTGGTGTGGTGCGACCTGTCTCGAAGCGTTCGCGGCGGGCTCGGAGTGTGTCTCTTCTTCGTGGTGTGCCTTGGGAGGAAGTGGGGGAGTATGGTGCTCAGCTGGCGTCCCCCGCCGTGGATGATGGTGCTGTGCGGGGCTCCGAAGTTGCTACCTGTGTCCCCCTTCCTGTGTCACCTGCTATTGGATCCCCGCAGTGGGGGGTTGTCCCTGATGATCGGGATCTCGTCGTTATGTTGCGGAAAGATGTGCGCCGGGGGGCCTCGGCTCCTGTGCCCTGTGGGTGGGTCGCTGCAGCGCCTGCATCCCCTGCTGTTCCCCCTCCTTCATTGCCCCGGTGTGGTGGTTGCCTAGTCCCGTCTGCTGGGGTCGTGCCTTGTGAGTGTCCGGAGTTGGGCCCTTATTGGGATGCCCGGATGCTTCCGATCCCATGGTGCTCGTCCACTATCTGGGTATCGTCTGAGAAGGTGTTTGTTTATAGGGTGCCGGATAGGATGTCTCAGCCGAGGGTACTGCCTGATGGCCGGCTGCCCGCCGACCTGTGGGTGATTTGGGAAGCATACTGCTTGCGCTTTCCGATACGCAAGTTTCCGGAGAAGTATTAGTTCCCATCTTGCGCACACGGCTACGCCGTGCCTGGATCAGCTGCCGCTGTGACCACGACTCCCCGCCCCCCGGTGTGGGGAGTCTCCCTCTAACGTTCGCCTCTGTTTTCGTCGCCACTCCTCTCTCTACGGCCCATCACATCTACCGCTTTTGACTTTCTTCTCCTCCTCACCATCAACGCGTCTCCTTACATTTGTCCTGGTGCAGTTATCGGGAGGGTTACCCCTTCATGCAAACTGCACCTATTCTCAAGAAGAAGAAAGGGATATAACTCACTAAAATTATTCAATTACCATTTACCCAATTTTCCTTATCCTAACCCATAACGAGAGGGTTTAGACCCCCCCCCCTTACCTCGACATTATAGTATAGGGTTGAATTAGGGAATGTTAGGTTTATATGTGAAAATATATTCCTACCTTAAATATAAAGTATAATTTCGAGATAAGGGGGGTCTAAACCCTCTTGTTATGGGTTAGGATAAGGAAAATTGGGTAAATGGTAATTGAATAGTTTTAGTGAGTTATATCCCTTTCTAACTAAGGTTAGGTTAAGGATGGTTAAGTTGAACTGATGTAGACAAAAATTCCCATTATTATCATATTTTTCATTAACCTCCTTCCCCAGGAAATAGAAGTTAGGTTGAGGATGGTTGTATTGATGTGAAAAAAAATGCTACGAATATGATGCAATATTGAACCAAGATTCGTGTATCAGAGGTTAGGTCCAGGGTGGTTGGGTTGATGCATAAACAACAGTTTCTTCCCATAAATTCAATAAATTTGAAGTTAGATAAAGGGAGGTTAGGTCCAGGACTGTTGGGTTGATGCACAAACAACACGTTCCTCCCATATTTACGATAAATTTGAAGTTAGATAAAGGGAGGTTAGGTCCAGGACGGCTGGGTTCATGTGTAAAAACAAAACACCTACCCAACAATATAGCTACAATATTGAACACAATTCCAAGTTTAAAAGGAGAGGGGCTGTTAGGTCCATATCCAAAACATCACTTTTCTGTGAATATAGTTACAATGTTCGACAAAGAACCTAGTAGGTTAGGCACAGTGCGGTTAGGTTCATATCCAAAACTTCAGTTTTCGAAGAAAATAGATAAAATATTCAACAAAGCTCCAAGACTCTTGCAGGTTAGGCACGGGCATTTAGGTTCATATCGAAAAAAACATCACTTCTCTGAGTATATGTCGTATCAGAGGTTAGGTCCAGGTTTAGATGGAATTAGATTAGATGGAATGTGGGTAAAATGGGCTTTGACTGTGCTATGTTACACATCATTTAGGCATATTTGGTGGAAATTGTCTCCAATTTGGTGGCGATAGCTTAAATTTCCCCAACTTTAATCAAATCTGCTAGGTCAGGGTTAGGTAAGGCTATGTAGGGTAGGTTGGAATATGTGAAAACTTGGCTAAAATGGTCTTTGGCTGTGTTATGTAACAAAACATTTTGGGTATATTTGGTAGAAATTGTATTAAATTAGGTTGAATTTAGGTGAGTAAGCATAAATTTCACGAACTTTAATCAAATCTAGCTTGGGATATATTAGGACAGGTTAGGTAAGGTTGTGTATTGTAAGATGGAATCGGTGAAAACTTGGGTGAAATGAACTTTGGTTATGTTAAGATACAGAACATTTGGGTATATTCGGTGGAAATTGGCTTAAATTAGGTTGAATTTAGGTGGGAAAGGCATAAATTTTGCCACCTTTAATCAAATCTAACTTTGGATATGACAGTTGAGGCTGGGTAGGGTTCTCTAGGGCAGGTTGGAAAGGTGAAAACTCAGCTAAAATGAACTTTGCCGTGCTATGTTACAAAACATTTTTGGGTATATATGGTGGAAATTGTCTTAAATTAGGTCAAATTTATGTGGGATAACTTAAATTTCGCCGACTTTAACCAAATCTACGTTTGGATATGCTAGGATAGGTTAGGTAAGGATGTGTAGGGTAGGATGGAATAGGAAAAAATGTAGGTAAAAATGGGCGATGCTATGATACACAACATTTGGATATATTTGGTGGGAATTGTCTTAAATTAGGTCGAATTTAGGTTGCATATCTTAAATTTCACCAACTTTAACCAAATCCAGGTTTAGATATGCTAGGTTAGGTTAGGTGAGGTTGCATTGGGTAGGATGGAAATAGGTGATAATGTAGGTAAAAGTGGGCTTTGGCAGTGCTGTGATACACAACATTTGGGTATATTTGGTGGAAATTGTCTTAAATTTGGTCAAATTTAGGTGGTAATAGCTTAAATTTCGCCGACTTTAACCAAATCTAGGTTTGGATATGCTAGGTTAGGTTAGGTATGGCTGCGTAGGGTAGGATGGAATAGAAGAAAATGTAGGTAAAAATGGGCTTTAGTGATGCTATGATACACAACATTGGGGTATATTTGGCGGAAATTGCCTTAAATTAGGTCGAATTTATGTGGGAATAGCTTAAATTTAGCCAACTTTAACCAAATCTGGGTTTGGATATGCTAGATTAGGTTAGGTGAGGTTGCATAGGGTAGGATGGAATAGGAGATAATGTAGGTAAAAAATGGGCTTTGGCTGTGCTATGATACACAACATTTGGGTATATTTGATGGGATTTGTCTTAAATTAGGTCGAATTTAAGTGGCATAGCTTAAATTTCACCAACTTGAAGTAAATCTAGGTTTGGATATGCTAGATCAGGTTAGGTGAGGTCGTGTAGGGAAGGACATATATAATATCTTAGGGGTAATGAACTAGCATGTTTATGAAATAGTGTAAATTTTCCTATATGAGGTTCGAGCTATATGGCAGACTCATGAAATGTATGGACAGAGGCGACATAGGCTTGTATGTGAGGATATGGGATGCTCATATTTAGTTAGCTTAGCTTTTGCTAGGTTGAATTTAGTCAAATTTGCGTAGTATAAGTATATTTTTGATAGATTTAGACGAATTTAAGTTTTAACAGGATGCATTTTGATAAGATATAGCAAATTTGCCTAAAATTATCATAGAAAATACTGACTTCACCTAACGCAGGGAGCCGGTCGGCCGAGCGGACAGCACGCTGGACTTGTGATCCTGTGGTCCTGGGTTCGATCCCAGGCGCCGGCGAGAAAACAATGGGCAGAGTTTCTTTCACCCTATGCCCCTGTTACCTAGCAGTAAAATAGGTACCTGCGTGTTAGTCAGCTGTCACGGGCTGCTTCCTGGGGGTGGAGGCCTGGTCGAGGACCGGGCCGCGGGGACACTAAAAGCCCCGAAATCATCTCAAGATAACCTAACCCTACCTGCCCTAACATAACTAAGGCTAGAACAAATAAGTCTGTTAGATGGTTTGCATAAATATATGAATATGGGTGGTCTGATTGGAGAGGATGTAACAAGGAAGGTATTAATAAGACATTAAAAACAGTGGATATATGTTAGATGAATAGTTTAGCACTAATAATGTTAAAATTTTAATGGAAAAAAAATGTTTTTTATATTGACCTCATCAGAAGTCATATGTACAATTTTTATATGTGAAATTCTGACTTTTGGGGAGTTGGTTAAACTCAGCATATTATAATTAATGTCCTAAATATACCTAGAAAAATATATGCAAATTGTGTATTGTTTGACCTAGTTGGTTGTGTTTGTATTTGTACATATATAGCACAATTAATATACTTGTGTATTAATTGTGCAGATTATGTATTTTGCATAAGTTGTATGATTATTGCAATTATGTATTGATTATATTTCCATAATTTTTTTATTGTTTTGTGCAAGTTGTATGTATTAATTGCATATGTTTTTGTATGTGTATTTGTGGAAATTGCGTAGTTGTGTATTTAATGAATATGTGCTAGATATGTATTGTTCATATTTTGGTAAGTAGTGTATTAATTATATTTTTGAGCAAGTTGTATAAATGTCGCAAATGTATTTGTGTAAATCGTGTATTTATGCTAGTTGTGTATTTTCATATTTGGGGTAGTTATGTATTGTACGTATTTGTGCTAGATATGCATTTGTGCAAGTTGTGTAATAATTATGAAAGATGTGTAATATTTGTGAACGTTGTGTATTAATTGCGCATGTTGTGTAATTGCATATGGAGGAATTGTTTATTTATACCTTTGTGTATTGATTGTCATTGTGCAAGTTGAGTAATTATATAGCAAGTTTTCTTGTATTAATTGTGCAAAGATGTATAATAATTACACAAATTGTGTAATAATTGTCCATGATTTATAATAATTTTTGTGCTAATAGTGCATTTATGCAAGCTGTGTTTTTAATTTGATAAAGTGGAACTGGTGCAGCTGTATTTTTGTGTGCAAATTGTGTATTTTGTGTAAGCTTTGTAATCTGAAAAAATAGATCTTAATGGTGTAAGTGTATTTTGGTTTATGAGACAATGTATGGGTATTTTGTGAAAATTATGTATGTGGAATTGTGAAATTTTAGTGAAAGCGCATTTTTGATTGTCTAAATGCATAAGCATTTTGATATATTTGTGCAAATACCATACTTTGTGTAAATGTCATACTCTGAGCGTACATGCAATATTGCGTAAATGGTATATATTTTGTGTGCAACTGACATATTTTGTATGTAAATGTCATATTCTTTTGTGTGATGGTATATTTTGAGTGTAAATAATATATTTTGTTCATAAAAGACATATTTGGTGTGTAAATGCTGTAGTTTTTTGTTATGTTATGATTTTATTTGTTATGATCTTCACTATCACATCTAGTTGTGTACACTCTGACCATGCAGTGGCCCACGTGCTTGTCCTGGCACAGATGTCGTACCCCTGTCGTGTGTGTGTGTGTGTGTGTGTGTGTGTGTGTGTGTGTGTGTGTGTGTGTGTGTGTGTGTGTGTGTGTGTGTGTGTGTGTGTGTGTGTGTCTGTGTGTGTGTGTGTGTGTGTGTGTCTCTGTGTGTGTGTGTGTGTGTGTGTGTACTCACCTAATTGTACTCACCTAATTGTGCTTGCGGGGGTTGAGCTTTGGCTCTTTGGTCCCGCCTCTCAACTGTCAATCAACTGGTGTACAGATTCCTGAGCCTACTGGGCTCTATCATATCTACATTTGAAACTGTGTAAGGTGTCAGCCTCCACCACATCACTTCCTAGTGCATTCCATTTATTAACTACTCTGACACTGAAAAATTTCTTTCTAACGTCTCACACAAACACGTCGTGACGTGTGTGTGTGTGTGGGTGTGTGTGTGTGTGTGTGTGTGTGTGTGTGTGTGTGTGTGTGTGTGTGTGTGTGTGTGTGTGTGTGTGTGTGTGTGTGTGTGTGTGTGTTTGCACACGTGTGTATGTGTGTGTGTGTTTCTGTGTGTGTGTGTGTGTGTAAGAATTTTTTTAAATACAATATATATCAGGACATATACCTAGAAATATATAATCATGAAATATTTTATTTAAAAAATCTTAGGAAATGATAAAGCTTTTCTTGAAATTATATATGATTTTTTTAGTTTAAATAAAACTAATATATAATTTTTATCACACATATCGTAACCTACGTAAATTAAACTAACCTAACATTGTAACTGAAATTGAAATAAGTTCATTGAGGTAAAATACACACAAAGGGATGAGGTAGCTCAAGCTATTCTCACCCCGTTCAGTACATCGTGTTAATACATACATATACACACATCACAAACAATAAACATATTAGCAAACATTCCGAGAGATAAACATATACATTCCTCCTTAACTCAAGTAGTATGGTATCAGACGTACACACAAATACTTTTATGACCTAGGTATACTGTACAGACAATTTGCAAGAGACATGCACATAATTCAGCAAAAGATTATAGTCTTGGTGCAAAATTCTTATATCTCTCAAGAATATCATCAACCTTTCCGTTGTGACTCATCCAGGCTATTTCTTCAGGAACAGTCCTTACCTCAGATTTTCTATATACATTAATCAACGGACAATCAAGAACAAAATGGGCAAGGGTGTGAGACCTTAACATACCACATAGTTTACACTTCGTATCATTATCATGAACACCTATCCCATATTCCCAGTAATATTTGTACCCAAGCTTGAGCCGCATGTACACAGAGTCACTCCAAGCCTTTTATCCTTTTACCATAAGTGAAATGGGTGTTTTGACTCACATACATGTAGTGTTGCATGGTTTGACTTCTCTCATACATTATACTTCTCCTCTCCACTTCTGCCTGTGCCTGAATATTTCTGAGTTTGCTTCTTATTTGTCTCATTGTGAATTCACATTCAATGTCAACTTGTGGTTTTGATGTGGCCCTTTTGGCCAAGTTATCCGCCACCTCGTTGAGCACTATTCCAACATGAGATGGAATCCACATGAATTTCACACTCTGACCTTTCAGTTGTATCTCAGTTATCTTTTTCTTACAATCCTCAACTCAATCCTCAATGGACATGAAGACTGGCTTTCGACTGTTTAAGGAATCAAGTGCTCCTTGGCTATCGACAAATACAAAAACATTTTTGTCGTCATGACGTACTTCCTCCAAACACGCCAGAATGGCCTGCAGTTCAGCTTGTGTGGATGATATATAATTACTAAGTCGGAGTTCAATTATCCTGTGCATAGTCCCAAAATCAGTATATTCCCTTATTAGGACACCACACCCGGCCCTACCATCCTCCGCCACCGACCCATCACAATATGCATGTAAACTGTTGCCTCTTGGTAACCGAGATATCATGCTTCCATACAAACACCGTAATTGTCCTGGTTCATGATGAATCTTTTTCCCCTTGAGGGGTACAATTTCGACGTCTATTTTCTGTACTTTCCAGGGAGCAGACGTATTATACTGTCGAGAGGGTTTACAGCAGTCAAGTACATCGTGTTCCCTGAGGTCATGAGCTAATCCCCTCGTGTAGCGTGTCTCCCTCAGTTTCCTGGAAGTGTGTACGTCACTCAAGCAGGTCTGAACGCTCTGAAACAGCTTATCCCCTCCTTTTCTATGAATGAAACGAATAGATACTCTAGTGTTAATGTCACGGACTCTATCATACACACTCTGTAAATTTAATTCTATTCTCATTATTTCAATCATTGCATTTCTTTGACTTCCATGAATAATCTTCATAGCCTCGTTCTGTATCAGCTCTATTTTTTTAATTCTGCCTTGTCCTGTGTAAGACAAAACGGGTGCTGCGTAGTTTATCAGGGACCGAACAGTGCTTATGCATAACATCCGCAAGATAGGTAACCCAACACCTTTACCAGAAAAAGCCAGTGCTTTTAGAGGATGCAAACGGGCTTTACATAAGTATTAGAAGTACAAGTATCTCGCATGTGTATCCAACATACATGCCCAGATACTTGTACTTCTGAACACGGCTCAGTTCCACACCATTTAGAGTAAGTGTTATATTTCTTCGTTTCCTATACTCATATTTGGTTTTGTCTGCATTTATAACTAAGCCTAACTTGTGACAGGTTGTACCAAGTATGTTAAGAGCAGTTTGAATTTTGTTCCCAGAAGTGCCTTGTATAAGAATGTCATCAGCATATATAATCGTCGTGACCCCTGGAGGATACATCTCTAATGCTAATCTGTTCATTAATACATTGAATAAGGTGGGACTTAAAACTCCCCCTTCGGGGGTACCTAACTGAAACATCCGTTCCTCAGACATGTATCCCTGGTAATACACCTGACCTTTTCTACCGTGTAGATAATCCCTTATCCAATGTAGCAATCTCCCTGTTATTCCCAGATTGGCTAATTCGTATAAGATTACTTCCCCAATGGCTTTATCAAATGCTCCTTGTAGATCAACAAAAACTCTACAGTTGTCATCCACATTAGACAAACACTTTAAGAGACAATCCGCAGTACTTTTGCCTTTGATAAAACCAAAGAGATTACTGTACATTTTATCACCTACAAGATAGAGTAGATTATTTAACAAAATCATTTCCATCATTTTACAAAAGCAGGATGTTAAGGAGGCAGGCCTGTAGCCCTCGTTTGACTTAGGTATAGGAATGATGACAGCCTCCTTCCATTTTCTTGGTAACTTTCCCTGTCTATAACTCATGTTAAACAAATCAAGTAAGGGACTAGGTTTCATACCGGCTAAATAATTAAGAATGTCATACGTTACTCCATCTTTCCCCGGAGCAGTAGAGCTGCCACTTTTTATAGCATCCAGTAGCTCATCGTGAGTTATCTCAGTGCATGGTACAGAATTTGCATTTAAAGCACATAAAGTTACTCCATTTCTAACATTTTCCCATGACTCAATGTTGACTCTCGTGTCTTCAGATAAGGACTCCATACCAGCAGCACCTGCCCATTTATCTACTAACTCATTAGCAACCTTCCCTGGATCTGAGTGAGCAATGAATTTGGTCTTACAACCCCTGATTTTATTTACTGCTCTCCATATGTCTTATAGGTTCTTAGTATTACCAATGGACTGAGCCAGTATCTGTCCCGCGCCTCCTTCCTCACCAGACTGCATTCCCTAGCTACTTCCAACATTGTATTTTTCTCTTCATCCCTCATGCCATTGTTTAACCATTCTTTATGTGCACTCCGTAGCATTCTCTCCAACCCTTTAATTTGCTGATCATTGGAATATATAAATTTCTTAGGTCCATGCGTCTTGCTACCCCTGCGCCCCCGTTATTTTCCCTCTGTACTAATTTCTCTATGTTCTCGACCATGTCCTCGTAAAAACTATCAATGCAGAGCGGCGTGTATTGTTGATACCAATCTCCCATATTTTGAATAAAATAATTTTTCATATCTTTATTAATATTTAGCCTTTTACTTTGAAAGTGCACTTGTTTTTTCCCCAGTGGTAATACAACGTTCAAGGCTAAGTGGTCACTAAGTCGTTCCCGAACAACCTGAGCCTCCCCCATAATCCCCTGAGAGTTTAAAATGCAGGCATAGTCAAGCCGTCCTCCCTTGATGTGAGTTGGTTCAATGTTTCCCAAGAGACAGGTATCTTGATGATCTTGTAGAAACTGTAACCACTTGACCCCATTAGCATTAATACTACCCACTGTCCCAAGGCTTGTGTTCCAAGCATTAAGGTCCCCAATGACCTGTGAAGGATTAGTATAAATGCAGTCAGGTAGATAGAGAGAGTCGAAGCAGTTCCTGGAAACATACAAATTAACTACAATAAATTCCCCTTCCCTTAATTATAATTTAACACAGACACTCTCTATACCTTGCGTTTTTGACGGGGGTTCTACTAACTCTGCTGGTATGGAGTTCTTAATATAAATCGATGTCCCTTTGATGTTATTTGCAGCAAAGAGGTGAAACCCTTTACAGCCATTAATTTTCAATAATCCATCATTCCTATCCCCTGTCTCCTGGAGAGCTACAACATCAATATCATTTCCCATCACATAACAATGAACATCTGTAACCCTGTTTCTTAAACCGTTAACATTCCATGACAACATTTTCAGTCTAGGGTGATCCATTATTAAACAATTCACTTTCTAAGTCATCCCCAATAAGTTCACTAAATGATAGCCATACAGTGTATAACATCTCCCACCTCCTCCCAAGTTCACCAGTAAAAGCAACATTACGTTTCTCAAGAGATTTTTTTCAGTCCTGTGACGTCCATTATTGGCCCAAATGATTCCTTCATTTTATGTGCATATAGAGTTCTTCCTTTCATTACGACTATCATCATTCACACACACTTCACTTTCCTTCATTTCATCACTCAATATTTCATTATTGTCCTCAACCACTATATCCTGACTTTCCTTCACTGTTTTGTGACTTTCCTTGACCTTCACCTGCACGTTTAATTTTCCCTCGATGGACTCGATTCTCTGCCCAAGATTTCGGAGGAACTCACCAACTTTTCTTAGTTCAGCCCCACACCTCCTTGACCATATCATTATGGCCCTCTTTCTGAGCCACAGTAACCACTTCACTCACCGTTACACTGTCACTGCCGGAGTCCTGAGTGGTGGCGTGACTGCTTGTTTCTTGAGCCTGACGAAGTAAAGGTGACTCCTTTACCTAAGCATTCGTTCGGTTCACTGGCGCTGTTTGGGGCAGACTGTTTTGCTGTGCTCCCGGTGTCTGGGTAAAAGCTCTTGCCTGATCTGTAACATTCACCGGCCGGGGAACATCCATACTCGGCCTCTTGCTACACACAGCCGAGCTGGCGTTGTGAACACCTCCACAGTTGCAGCATCTGGGAACTATTTTCTCACCCAGTATATTTTCTGTTTCTACACACATTAAACAGGCGAGACTCTCCGCAGAACCGACATCGTGGATCATGTTGACAGCTCCAGGATTTATGCCCCCCATCTGCAGTATTTCAGGCATATTATGGGCTCTTCTACATACTTTGCTACATGCCTGTAGCCCGCCCCGGTGATGAACACTCTCTCGGTAACTTCACCTATCACTAGAGCCACCACCTGATTCCTAGCTTCACTTTAATAAGGTGACGCTTGGCCCACACAAATCGTTGGTCGTCGAGGATGAATTCGGGGTCTAGAATCTGAGGGTATTTGTACCTTCGTCAGCTTCTCGTTCTCCTCCGGCAATTCCATAACAATTCCTTCATATCCTGGCTGGGTAAGAAACACAACTGCCTCCATAGAACCTACCGTTAAGAAAGGTCTTTTCACACCTTCCTGCAGCAGGGGCTCGAACGTGCGGTGTTCTCTTCGAAGTTTGACTGTCCACAGCAGCTTGTGATGATAAGCCAGTGTGCATGGGGGAGGGAAGAGAAGCCTCCACCTCCGCTGACCCTCACCTTCCTGACATCGTTCTGTCCGTTCGTCGACACTGGTTTGATCAGTCTCGGCGTCGTTCTGCATTCTCTTGTCGTTTCCGTTATGTGTACTATCACTGTCAACACTACGCCTTACATCCTGTCTTCTCCGTTTCTTCTGTTGCCTTGTTAGAACTTTTTGAAAATCACTCTCCTCGACTGACTGGCTGCTTTCTGAGTCCATGTGAATATTGCCGTGGGGAGTAGCCAGTTCTTCTGATGACTGAGTCTCCATCTCAGTATCCAGCATGGGGAGAGATGTATAGAATGCGATTGATACTAGTCAGTCTCTTTGTGTATAGACTGAGCTAAAACACCAATACTAACTTCACCCCTAGTCGCGGAGCAGGTACTTCTTGACCCGACCGCGTCCCCGGTAAGGAACCTAGCATAATTAAAGCTGTCTCTCAAATTGTTAATATAATAATATTAAATGGAATAAACCCATTTGGAAAAACAAAATTAATATAACGAAATTCACTCTGGTTGTTAAGCAACTCACGATAGCTGGTAGATAGACACATGGACAAACAGACGGATGGATTGAGGGGATAGATGTATAAACGGAGAGACGGATCGATAAATAGCTGGAAGGATACTTGTAAATTTATAGATAGATGCGAATATAGATGGATTGATAGATTGGTGGATAGATGGATGAGTTGATGAATGGATGAATAGATGGATGAATGAATAGACGGATGTAGAGATGGATGGTTAAATGAATAGTTATATGGGTAAATATATAGACGGATGGATAAATGGATGGGTAGATAGATGGATGAATGAATAGATGGAAGACAGCACTGAACATTGCCGGGTACCTCCTCCTAGTATACTAACAGAGAATGTATGTTTCTCTGTCCAAAGTTTAAGGTCAATGTCGTGGGACTAGCCTAACCAAAATTTGCATGGTTATGGGATACAGGACAAACATAGGGTTGGTCTGGGATATAGGACAACCATAGGGTTGTCGGGCTAGGCCTATGTTAAATGAATTAAAAATTATGAGCCAGTAACTCTACCCTCAGTAACAATCTTCATGAAATCGTATGAAGCTTTATATAACACTTGGGATGTGATGTGCATAAGGTTTATAACTCAGATGAGAACGGTAATGGACTTCATTTGGGTTATAGTGAAGAAAATTGTGAGTTGGGAGGAGGTTAGCGATGAAAATAGTTTGGTAAAGTTATCATAAATATCCTAGTGAGACATTAAGAGATAAAGATACAAAAATTTAAATCCATATAGAGAAAGAGATAGTCAGATAGAAATTGATAAAGAGTTAGAGAGTTGGTATTATTATGCTCTTTCACATGCATTGAGAATTTTGTAATAAATGCATTTGCCGATATATATTATGTAATCATTTATTATTCCAGACCATAATAATATGTCAAACCTAAAATACAAAAAATTCTCGAGACCAGCTTACAAGGAATTGCTGACAATACTAACTTAATATAATTTCATTATTGTTTAGATGCAGGTATATAATTTACACATTCCGATTCCTTAAGATAAATAACCTTAAACACCTTTTGTAAATAAAGCACACATCAATCCAATTTAGTATAATAATGAAAATAAAATTTTGAATTAATTCGTTAATTATCATGTGATTTAATAATTAATAATAATATAGGATAGATAAAGAGACAATCCATGTTTTCTCCAGGTTTACAAGTTTATTGCACACAGAGAGCAAATTATTTTGGAAAATGAAACAAGCAGAGCAAAATGAAGCAAATGTTTTAAATGATTTCTAAACAAATAATGTAAACAACATTCGTTCACAGAACTCTCTGCTAAACCTTCATCAAGATCTTTCACAGAGTTCCTGGAGTGTGTCAGTATGGGAGGTGGCAGCGGACGGCCAGGACGCTAACGTGACGCTGACACAGCTCCCCCACGTGGTCGACCAGGCTCGGCGGGTAGGTCACTCTCACGTTACTGTTGACGTGGGTAGGTCACTCTCACATTACTGTTGACGTGGGTAGGTCACTTTCACATTACTGTTGGCGTGGGTAGGTCACTCACATTACTGTTGACGTGGGTAAGTCACTCTCACATTACTGTTGGCGTGGGTAGGTCACTCTCACATTACTGTTGACGTGGGTAGGTCACTCTCACATTACTGTTGACGTGGGTAGGTCACTCTCACATTACTGTTGATGTAGGCAGGTCACTCAAACATTACTGTTGACGTAGGTAGGTCACTCTCACATTACTGTTGACGTGGGTAGGTCACTCTCACATTACTGTTGATGTTGGTAGGTCACTCTCATATTACTATTGATGTGGGTAGGTCACTCTGACACCACACTTGAGGCGGGCAGATCACTCTCACACCACTACTGAGGCGGGCAGACCACTCACACACCACTACTGAGGTGGGCAGATCACTCTTACATCACTACTGAGGCGGGCAGGTCACTCTCACACCACTACTGAGGCGGGCAGGTCACTCACACACCACTACTGAGGTTGGCAGGTCACTCATACATCACTACTGAGGCGGGCAGGTCACTCTTACACCACACTTGAGGTGGGCAGGTCACTCCCACACCACTACTGAGGCGAGCAGGTCACTCGCACATAACATGTACAATGTTGACGTCAACAGCTGCGGCAGGTGTCGTGGTGCGTGACGGTGGTGGTGGTGAGCGACCACCTCGCCTTCCTCGCCGCCTTCTCCCAGTGGTCCCTCAAGGGCCGCTTGGTGGGTCCAGCAACCAGGCTCCTCGCTGTCACCAACGCTTCCTTGGTCAATAATCCTGACCTCAGCACCACCTACGCCAAGATGAACGCCGTCGTGCTCGCTGTAGACAACTATCAACAATCTCTACGGTTAATTATAAAACTTTTATTTGCCAATTTTTTTTTATATGAAGCTCATCTTATATACTAATTTGTAAAGACTATGAGTACAACTCAAAGACTCTACATAAATATTAGCTATGGAGACCGTCATAATTTACTGTTAAAAATATAGCATATTTTAAGTGTACCTGTGTATGTGTTTACCGAAGTCATTATAACAATCATTGAAGATCTTATTCATTTTCTCATATAGAACTTATATAATTTCTTACTTCACATGAATTCCATAGTTGTACCACCTGAAAACATAATATCTATCATTTAAATATCTTTACTGTTATATATATATATATATATATATATATATATATATATATATATATATATATATATATATATATATATATATATATATATATATATATATATATATATATATATATATATATATATATATATATATATATATATATATATATATATATATATATATATATGTATATATATATGTCGTACATAGTAGCCAGAACGCACTTCTCAGCCTACTATGCAAGGCCCGATTTGCCTAATAAGCTAAGTTTTCATGAATTAATTGTTTTTCGACTACCTAACCTACCTAACCTAACCTAACCTAACGTTTTCGGCTAACTAAGCTAACCTAACCAATAAAGATAGGTTAGGTTAGGTTAGGTAGGGTTGGTTAGGTTCGGTCATATATCTACATTAATTTTAACTCCAATAAAAAAACAAATTTACCTCATACATAATGAAATGGGCACCTTTATCATTTCATAAGAAAAAAATTAGAGAAAATATATTAATTCAGAAAAACTTGGCTTATTAGGCAAATCGGGCCTTGCATAGTAGGCTGAGAAGTGCGTTCTGGCTACTAGGTACGACATATATATATATATTTATATATATATATATATATATATATATATATATATATATATATAGATATATGTATATATATATATATATATATATATATATATATATATATATATATATATATATATATATATATATATATATATATGTGTGAACACTATTTATTTTCTTCTTCGAGGATGTGGGTCCCTTTAATTAAACCAGTGGTGGTACCCCTATATATATATATATATATATATATATATATATATATATATATATATATATATATATATATATATATATATATATATAAATATATATATATATATATATATATATATATATGTATGTATAAATATATATATATATATATATATATATATATATATATATATATATATATATATATATATATATATATATGTGTGTGAACACTATTTATTTTCTTCTTCGAGGATGTGGGTCCCTTTAATTAAAACAGTGGTGGTACCCCTATATATATATATATATATATATATATATATATATATATATATATATATATATATATATATGTATGTATAAATATATATATATATAAATAATATATATATATATATATATATATATATATATATATATATATATATATATATATATATATATATGTGTGAACACTATTTATTTTCTTCTTCGAGGATGTGGGTCCCTTTAATTAAACCAGTGGTGGTACCCCTATATATATATATATATATATATATATATATATATATATATATATATATATATATATATATATATATATATATATATATGTATGTATAAATATATATATATATATATATATATATATATTATATATATATATATATATATATATATATATATATATATATATATATATATATATATATATATATATGTCGTACCTAGTAGCCAGAACGCACTTCTCAGCCTACTATGCAAGGACCGATTTGCCTAATAAGCCAAGTTTTCCTGAATTAATATATTTTCTCTAATTTTTTTCTTATGAAATGATAAAGCTACCCATTTCATTATGAATGAGGTCAATTTTTTTTATTGGAGTTAAAACTAACGTAGATATATGACCGAACCTAACCAACCCTACCTAACCTAACCTAACCTATCTTTATAGGTTAGGTTGGGTTAGGTAGCCGAAAAAGTTAGGTTAGGTTAGGTTAGGTAGGTTAGGTAGTCGAAAAAACATTAATTCATGAAAATTTGGCTTATTAGGCAAATCGGGCCTTGCATAGTAGGCTGAGAAGTGCGTTCTGGCTACTAGGTACGACATATATATATATATATATATATATATATATATATATATATATATATATATATATATATATATATATATATATATATATATATATATATATATATATATATATATATATATATATATATATATATATATATATATATATATTTTATTAAATATGACCGAAAAAGTAAGATTAATAATTCTAACACGAATTTTCTCAATCTTTTGTACATTTCTTTTCACTGTTGGAGGTAATTCAAAAATCACTTCTCCAAAATTAATTTTTATTTCTAGTCTGACGCGACACTTGAGCGCGTTTCGTAAAACTTATTACATTTTCAAAGACTTTAGTTAACATATACACAACTGAATAGAACTTACTGAATAGAATAGAACATCTCCGATTTTGTTTATATCTACATTTGAGTGAGGTGGATGGGGTGAGGTGGTATTTAATAAGGTATTAATTTCATCAACACAAGACAGAACACGAAACAAAATAAACAAGCCTGGAAACCCACTTCGGCCAATCATTAGCCAGATACCCACACCCACGTTCAGACTGGCGATGCGACTCAACGGCCTGCTGACTCCTTATGTTCCTTGCGCCTTCAGCCTGAAGTCTCCAAAAGAATTTGTTGACTTACTGCGGGGCGCACGGGCCACAGGGATAAGAGCTTCGTTGGACGTAGAATCACTGTTCACCAACGTACCTGTGGACGAGACAATCGGGATGATAGCCGACAGAGTGTATTGTGATCCAGCCTGTACTCCTCTTGACATACCAGAGAATATTCTAAGGAAACTACTCCAAGCGTGTACTAAAGAGGCACCCTTCTTGAGCCCGGAGGGGCACATGTATAAGCAAGTAGATGGGGTCGCCATGGGTTCTCCCCTAGGTGTCCTGTTTGCAAACTTCTACATGGGTACCATCGAGCAAAAAGTCTTAGTCGACATGAACTTGAAACCGGCCATATACTGCCGGTATGTTGACGACATTTTTACACAGGTACCTGATGTCAGACATCTGCAGGAGCTGAAGGAGGCGTTTGAGCAGAGTTCCGTGCTGCGTTTCACTTACGAGATGGAAAAGGATGGGAAGCTGCCCTTTCTAGATGTAACAGTCATGGAAAAGAGCGGAGGTTTCCACACTGCAGTCTACACTAAGGAAACGATCATAGGAATGTGCCTAAATGCCAACAGCGACGGCCCAGACAGGTACAAAAGGAGCGTTGTTAACGCATATGTCGACCGTGCTCTCAGCCACAGCTCAGAATGGAAGCAAGTCGACGAAGAACTCTGTAGGGTAAGGCAGGTCCTAGTCAACAACGGCTTCTCCAATGGTTTCATCGAAGACATCATAAGAAGGAAAGTGAAACGCCATGCAACCTCTGAAGAGACAACTAACACAACACCTATACCCCCTATTAGACTATTTTTCAGGAACTTCTTTTCCACAGCTCATAAAACGGAGGAAAGGGTCCTGAAAGATATTGTTAATAGAAACGTTATCCCAACAGGCAAAAATCAGAGGATACAACTGACGATTTACTATAAAACCAGAAAAACGGCCAGCCTACTCAAGAGAAACTCTCCAGACACAAAGCAGAACGCTTTAAAAGAGACCAACGTCGTCTATGCCTTCAAATGCCCTCTTGGGTATTGTAAGCTCCAAAAAAACCAGTATATAGGCATGACAACAACATCTCTTTCTAGGTGTTTAACGATGCATAAGCAACAGAGCTCCATTAAGGAACATATAATCTCTTCCCACAACCAAACCATCGCCAGAGAAATCCTAGTAAACAACACAGAAATCATCGATAGATACAGCGATAGCAGGCGGCTTGACGTTTGCGAGGCACTACACATCAAGAAGTCAACACCAGCAATCAACAGCCAACTAATGCACAACTATATTCTACCCACCTCAAGACTCCGCTTCAATATAGAAGCATCAAGAAATATGGACCAATAGGCTTTCTACAATCACTTTTATTCAATACCCATTGTTTCGTGTTCTGTCTTGTGTTGATGAAATTAATACCCTATTAATACCACCTCACCCCATCCACCTCACTCAATTGTAGATATAAATAAATCGGAGATGTGTAAGTTCTATTCAGTTGTGTATGTGTTAACTAAAGTCTTTGAAAATGTAATAAGTTTTACGAAACGCGCTCAAGTGTCGCGTCAGACTAGAAATAAAAATGAATTTTGGAGAATTGATTTTTGAATTACCACCAACAGTGAAAAGAAATGTACGAAAGATTGAGAGAATTCGTGTTAGAATTATTAATCTTACTTTTTCGGTCATATTTAATAATATATATATATATATATATATATATATATATATATATATATATATATATATATATATATATATATATATATATATATTAGTATATTTTGGTAGCAGTCTTTCCTGTAGACATATATTATTAAATATGACCGAAAAAGTAAGATTAATAATTCTAACACGAATTTTCTCAATCCTTCGTACATTACGCTTCACTGTTGGAGGTAAATCAAAAATCACTTCTCCAAAATTCATTTTTATTTCTAGTCTGACGCGACACGGGCGCGTTTCGTAAAACTTATTACATTTTCAAAGACTTCACAAATACACAACTGATTAGAACTTACGTATCTCTGATTTTATATCTACATTTGAGTGAGGTGGGAGGGGTGATGTGGCATTAACACAAGACAGAACAAGAGGGGATATTAATAGGGTATTAAAAGTATCAACACAAGACAGAACAGAAACAATGGGTATTGAATAGAAGTGTTTGTAGAAAGCCTATTGGTCAATATATTTCTTGATGCTTCTATATTGGAGCGGAGTCTTGAGGTGGGTAGAATATAGTTGTGCAATAATTGGCTGTTGATTGCTGGTGTTGACTTCTTGATGTGTAGTGCCTCGCAAACGTCAAGCCGCCTGCTATCGCTGTATCTATTGATGATTTCTGTGTTGTTTACTAGGATTTCTCTGGCGATGGTTTGGTTATGGGAAGAGATTATATGTTCCTTAATGGAGCCCTGTTGCTTATGCATCGTTAAACGCCTAGAAAGAGATGTTGTTGTCTTGCCTATATACTGGGTTTTTTGGAGCTTACAGTCCCCAAGTGGGCATTTGAAGGCATAGACGACGTTAGTCTCTTTTAAAGCGTTCTGTTTTGTGTCTGGAGAGTTTCTCATGAGTAGGCTGGCCGTTTTTCTGGTTTTATAGTAAATCGTCAGTTGTATCCTCTGATTTTTGTCTGTAGGGATAACGTTTCTATTAACAATATCTTTCAGGACCCTTTCCTCCGTTTTATGAGCTGTGGAAAAGAAGTTCCTGTAAAATAGTCTAATAGGGGGTATAGGTGTTGTGTTAGTTGTCTCTTCAGAGGTTGCATGGCTTTTCAGTTGTGTATTTGTGAAGTCTTTGAAAATGTAATAAGTTTTACGAAACGCGCCCGTGTCGCGTCAGACTAGAAATAAAAATGAATTTTGGAGAAGTGATTTTTGATTTACCTCCAACAGTGAAGCGCAATGTACGAAAGATTGAGAAAATTCGTGTTAGAATTATTAATCTTTCTTTTTGGGTCATATTTAATAATATATATATATATATATATATATATATATATATATATATATATATATATATATATATATATATATATATATATATATATATATATATATATATATATATATATATATGTCGTACCTAGTGGCCAGAACGCACTTCTCAGCCTACTATGCAAGGCCCGATTTGCCTAATAAGCCAAGTTTTCCTGAATTAATATATTTTCTCTAATTTTTTTCTTATGAAATGATAAAGCAACCCTTTTCATTATATATGAGATCAATTTTTTTTATTGGAGTTAAAATTATCGTAGATATATGACCGAACCTAACCAACCCTCCCTAACCTAACCTAACCTATCTTTATAGGTTAGGTTAGGTTAGGTAGCCAAAAAAGTTAGGTTAGGTTAGGTTAGGGTGGTTAGGTAGTCGAAAAACAATTAATTCATGAAAACTTGGCTTATTAGGCAAATTGGGCCATGCATAGTAGGCTGAGAAGTGCGTTCTGGCTACTAGGTACGACATATATATATATATATATATATATATATATATATATATATATATATATATATATATATATATATATATATATATATATATATATATATATATGTATATATATATATATATATATATATATATATATATATATATATATATATATATATATATATATATATATATATATATGTCGTTCCTAGTAGCCAGAACACACTTCTCGGCCTACTATGCAAGGCCCGATTTGCCTAATAAGCCAAGTTTTCATGAATTAATTGTTTTTCGGCTACCTAACCTACCTAACCTAACCTAACCTAACTTTTTCGGCTACCTAACCTAACCTAACCTATAAAGATAGGGTAGGTTACGTTAGGTAGGGTTGGTTAGGTTCGGTCATATATCTACGTTAATTTTAACTCCAATAAAAAAAAATTTACCTCATACATAATTAAATGGGTAGCTTTATCATTTCATAAGAAAAAAATTAGAGAAAATATATTAATTCGTGAAAACTTGGCTTATTAGGCAAATCGGGACTTGCATAGTAGGCTGAGAAGTGCGTTCTGGCTACTAGGTACGACATATATATATATATATATATATATATATATATATATATATATATATATATATATATATATATATATATATATATATATATATATATATATTCAATTATGGAGGATTCGATTCTGATGATAATTTTATGCTCTATCGCAGCTTGGAACTCGACAACCTATGATAACCATCTTTGTAACCTATATGTAACTCCTTTTTTGTAACAAGGTTCAAATAAAGCAAATATATATGTGTACATACAAAAGAATAGTGGTGGTAGGAGAAGATAATATTAGTGTTCTGTGAGAGACCACAAGGTCTCCTCTGAATCCTTCTTATTTTTTTCTCCGAGGCTATGGGTCCCCACATTGGCACCAGAGGTGGTACCCAATATATATATATATATATATATATATATATATATATATATATATATATATATATATATATATATATATATATATATATATATATTTATATTTATTATTTTTTTATGTTGCTTGTAGAATTAATAGTGTGGTTAGAATCATATAAAATCCAATTAATACTCCACACCAATTCACTTAGCCGAAGATACTTTGTATGCCTGGAGTTGAATCCGGCACTGACCATACTTGAATATCTTTCAAATCGATGGCCGGTTTTTGCGACTCGTAAAGCCTTTCTGATGATAATTTTATGCTCTATCGCAGCTTGAACACTTTATACGTTTGTTTGTTACTTAGCACAGGAAAACACCTTTAACACTCGGAAAATTGGATGTTATAGTTGAAACTCTGAAACTCTACTCACCGCTACCGCCTGTCAACCCACCTGATCATCATTATAACTCGATTTCAAGTTTAATTCATTCTTCCAATACATAAAGTCAGATCAATTAATTTTAATATATAAGATGACTCTTGAGGTTGTCAACATATTATGTCACAGGTGTGGAGTGTACCTTCACCTTCCGTACAGTCCCCGGGGCGCCCAGGCGCTGAAGGTGGCCTCCTGGACGCCCCACCAAGGCCTCGCTCTCACCTCCAGCCTCCCGCTCTTCCCAGACAAGTTCTCTAGGTAAATATAGAGAAGTTATGTAAAACAACTACTCAATGGTTTAATTGAATTTCATGATTTTTGTCTTCTACTTCCTTACACCTTTCCTATTCTAAGTCTTGGCTAATAATGAGACCATTCACAACATTTAAAACATACTTTGAAATACCTTGGATGCGGGCTATTGCTTTCAACTGCTCCTAAGAAAATTTGTTATTAGTTCTATTACCTAATAATAATAATAATAATAATAATAATAGTAATAATAATAATAATAATAATAATAATAATAATTATCAAAATAATAATAACAAAGAATTCATGAGGAGGATTCGAACTTATCCTCTTGGCAGTCCCAAACATTTTATCAAATTTTTTGTAAAGAAACTCTAATTATGGAAGGATTTATTTGCTACTGGGTTTCGTTGCTCTTTGCAACATATTTAGGCAGAGAATGAATAGATGAGGTACAGTTTTGAATTAAATACACATGTGAAAGAGTCGAAGGAGTATGGGGTGTGGTTATGTGGCTGAAGGAGTATGTTGGTAATCCAACATAAGGTTAAGGATTAAGCGGATGTGGTAAAGGAATAGGGTCAATCAAACATTGGTAAGGTATTGAGTGCAACGTTGGTACTCTCGGTGGTCGGGGAGATCTTGGTAGGGATGTCGTCATTACTCAGTGATATGTGGTGAGATCTGTGTCTGAGTGTCGACAGGGAAGGAAAGTCGTTGTGCTGAATATTTTAAGAATTTTTTTTTCCTTTTATAAGTAATGCTTCCAAGATTTATAGTAGAAGGGCTTCTTCGATCTACCTGTAATGGAATGGCCGCCGCAAAGCATGGGAGCACATATAAGTATAGGATGCATGAGACCAGAAGACGGAGGAAGAGCAGGAGAAATAAAATATTTTATAAGCAAATCATAATATATTGTCAACCTCCTGACCATTATTATAATTCGATTTCAAGTTTAATTCATTCATCCAATACATAAAGTCAGATCAATTAATTTTAATATATAAGATGACTCTTGAGGTTGTCAACATATTATGTCACAGGTGTGGAGTGTACCTTCACCTTCCGTACAGTTCCTGGGGCGACAGACAAGTTAACAGGATGGTATACAAAAAGGGTACTATAATTATATAACAATATGAAAATGGCAAAAATGCCCACTTAAATTGTGAATTTCTTAAAATATTTAAATAGGAACATCAAAAAACAAAAAAGATAAAACAAACTAATATTAAGTAGAGAAACAACTCAAATTATAAGGTATGCTAAATAGAAATATTATTTGCTCTGAAAACCTTAAACATGTCAATATTTGCAGCCAAGAATGAATCCATCTTATATATTAAATAATTAAATTGACATTTAAATAGCAAATTGATATGTATAACATGGATTGAGTTTTGGGGGCAAATATTGCCACAGGTATTTTCCCAATGTTCTTTAAAAATATCCAAGTTTGTCCTCTTGAAAGAATATAGGATATAACTTTGACGACTAGTGCTTTTTACTATTTCTTTCATTACATGTTGTTTTAGTTCACTTAAGAATAATGAGATATTTTGTTTATAGTTCGATTGTCATATCACTTAAATCCATCTTTCTTGCCAGCATCTCATTGCAGTGTTACTGTAAAAGATAACTTTTCATCTTGATATTTTCTTCTTAATAACTGTTCTCTTTCCCAGGCTTGCCACCGGGCCTAACCTAGTAGTTATGACATATGCGTTCCCTTCTCACGATCCCATCATGGTCGATGATCCCAAGGTGCCAGGAGGAAAACGATTAACGTTCTCCAGTGGAATAGCCAACGTGATGCAAGTCTTAGCCGATGTTACAAATTTTACGTAGGTTTTTTTTTATTTTCTGAAGAGTGAGCAGGGATTTTCTGAATACATTTAAAATGGGGACTCTTAGAAAGACAGACAAGTGACGATGGAAACTGTGTGAAACGTTGATAGTGCCTATGCCTATGAATTTATGGTTATTGTTACGCTTTTGTGTGTTATTGCTGTATTGTGTGTATTGGGAGGGGGTTAGGGATTTGAACCTCAAAAGTGAGCTCTGGTTGTTGCAGCAGACTGTTATTTGCGTACAGGCCGCCAGCAGGGTCAGCGTCCCTGACCGAAACATCCAGCCGGCCTCGGTAGCCACACACCTGCTACCATCAGTCGACCATCAATGGACACTGGGGTGCTTTGAATTTACCTTGGAGATCACCCTGTACGCCTCTTGATCTTCGAGAGAGGTTCAGCATCACCTATTTACCGGTGCAGATCCAAAATTGGCCTCGTTGTCTTATGTACACACGCTACTTGAGCCGCCATGACTCCCCACTCTCTCCTTGTTTTGAATGATCTCCTAAATCCCGCTTTTAGGGATTTAGGAGATCATTCAACTCTCTCTCTCTCTCTCTCTCTCTCTCTCTCTTTTGCTCTCTCTCTTGCTCTCTCTCTCTCTCTTGCTCTCTCTCTCTCTTGCTCTCTCTCTCTCTCTCTCTCTCTCTTTTGCTCTCTCTCTCTCTTGCTCTCTCTCTCTCTCTCTCTCTCTCTCTCTCTCTCTCTCTCTCTCTCTCTCTCTCTCTCTCTCTCTCTCTCTCTCTCTCTCCCTCTCTCTCTCTCTCTCTCTCTCTCTCTCTCTCTCTCTCTCTCTCTCTCTCTCTCTCTCTCTCTCTCTCTCTCTCTCTCTCTCTCTCTCTCTCTCTCTCTCTCTCTCTCTCTTTTGCTCTCTCTCTCTCTCTTTTGCTCTCTCTCTCTCTCTCTCTCTCTCTCTCTCTCTCTCTCTCTCTCTCTCTCTCTCTCTCTCTCTCTCTCTCTCTCTCTTTTGCTCTCTCTCTCTCTCTCTCTCTCTCTCTCTCTCTCTCTCTCTCTCTCTCTCTCTCTCTCTCTCTCTCTCTCTCTCTCTCTCTCTCTCTCTCACTCTCTCTCTCTTTTGCTCTCTCTCTCTCTCTCTCTCTCTCTCTCTCTCTCTCTCTCTCTCTCTCTCTCTCTCTCTCTCTCTCTCTCTCACTCTCTCTCACTCTCTCTCACTCTCTCTCTCTCACTCTCTCTCACTCTCTCACTCTCTCTCTCTCTCTCTCTCTCTCTCTCTCTCTCTCTCTCTCTCTCTCTCTCTCTCTCTCTCTCTCTCTCTCTCTCTCTCTCTCTCTCTCTCTCTCTCTCTCTCTCTCTCTCTCTCTCTCTCTCTCTCTCTCTCTCTCTCTCTCTCTCTCTCTCTCTCTCTCTCTCTCTCGAGTTTTATACTAGGCAATTGACAATTATAATTAGGCTTACGAGAGTTTTTTTGTGAACGGCTCAGTTTTGTGTGAACTCCATTGTCACCTATAATGACAGCTACGTTTAGTGATCGTTTTTAATTTAATAGCTTTTCTATGAATTTTCAATGAAGTAAAGAATATCTGCAACAGTTGTGCAGTTAGATAATATGATCTAAAAATATCATTATTGCACAATGTGACTATTCATAGATCCTTTTTGAATGTTTGTAAATCCCTGCTCTTATAATGATTTAAAAAAAATGATTTAAATCTAAGTTCTAGATTAAAAAAAAACTGGAATGATGCCCACTGAAATTCTTCCCTTAGGTTCATATTAAGTGGCAATGACCTCCATCATCAGTAAGGAGATTCGCACATTGCATCTCTTGCACAAATTTTTCAATGTTGAGTCAAGGACACTTAGCCTATTGCCTCTAAATTGTACCACTTTCTGTGGCAATATTCTTATCATGATAGATACTGTGAATAGTCAGTATTTGTATGACGTTACGGTCTGCAATATCCGATATGTTCGAGTTGTTGTGTCATTTATCTAGTTTGGTATTTAATATATTTCAAGTATTATAACTTTGCCTACTAATATATAGCAATTAAGTGAAAATAAAATTAACATTGTTACAGATAACTCCAAACAGTATTTTATTTAATAATAATTTAAATTATAATGGCAACAATAACAAACGTCACTACTAAATTCCAGTAGTGGATTTACTTTATTTTTAATGAGTTTAATTTATAGCATGATTCAGAATATTTGTTAGTGGACTTCATATTTTAAGTCATTATAGTCATTCAAAATTCGATTAATTTAATGTAAAATCAACATATCCCTTTTCTCATTAGATTCACGTTTGTGATGCCTCCTGACAATCAGTGGGGCCTCCAGTTGAAGAACGGGACATGGATTGGCACGATTGGCATAGTAAGCAGAGAGGTAAGTTATGGAATATGTCAGAGTGACATATATATATATATATATATATATATATATATATATATATATATATATATATATATATATATATATATATATATATATATATAGATATATATATATATATATATATATATATATATATATATATATAAACATATGTCGTACCTAGTAGCCAGATCGCACTTGTCGGCCTTCTATGCAAGGCCCGATGTGCCTAATAGGCCAAGTGATTTTCTTTACTTTCAATAAATTGTTTCCAATCGGTTTATTTTAAATATTATTACTATCTTATATTAGGAACACAAATTATTGATTTAGTTATGTTAGTTTAAGATGGGTTAAGATAGATTAGGTTAGGTTAGGTAGGATTGGTTAGGTTAGGTCATATATCTACGTTTGTTTTACCAAAAATTTTAACAAAATTAGCTCATACATATTGAAATGAATAGCATGGTAGGTTGTTCTATTCTTATGTGAATTGCTTCAAGAATTTGTAATCTTCTTGCATCTTGGGTTTTTTCTATTATACAGGAATATTACAGGTATATTATTTGCCTGAATAATAGACAAAAACCCACGATGCAAGAAGATTACAAATTTTTGAAGCAATTCACATAAGAATAGAACAACCTACCATGAACACCCAATTCTCGGAACTATTTGCTCTATCCACCATGAGAGTAAGGACAAGACCAGAACATAACGATGCCAACACAGAAGACACGGTTCAACAAAACAGGCCAATTACACCACCTGATTAATCTTTGCATATGCTTCGTCCCCCATTTATCACCCATTTATCCCCTAAGTATCCCCCTTATTTTTACCTTTATTGTACTTGTCTTATCACCTGACCAAGTACGGGTATAAATCAACGAGTTTTGTAATTTCTTTTCACTTGAGAATGAACCCTGGACGTTCGAAACGTTGTGCAAATTGTACATATAAATGTAATACACTCTATTGTAACTCACTTTTTTCTTCACCTTGAAATACGAAAAATGAGTTTTGGAGAGCTCCTCTTTCAGCTAAGCCCTGATGCTAGGAAAATAGTTAGAGGAATAGAAGCCCTAAATTAGAAGATAGTAA
>NC_091177.1:25520776-25525776 GCF_040958095.1 Procambarus clarkii
AGATACAAGGTGAGGCCCAGGGGGACTCACAAGGTGTAGCCAGTCCATGGTCCAAGAGGTACTGCACCTCAGCACGCATGACTTCCTTCTTGCTCGGGCTGATTCGGTAGATGGGTTGACGAATCGGCCGGGTGTCGGGGAGCAGTTGGATGTCGTGCTGGGTAACATTACACTCTTGGGGATCATCTCGGAACAACTCTTGATGTCCTCTGAAGATCTTGACAAGAGGTGCACTATGATTATCCTGAAAGTATTTGGGAAGATCATTAAGGATTTCGGAATTAGAAAGCGCTGACTCCTTGTCAGTGCTTTCGGGAGGAGAAGCTGGGAAGGTCTCACTGTGGATGTAGGGTTCTGTGAAGGTGGAATAGTTAATTAGGACAGTGGGAGGAGTACCATTATATTGCTTCAGGAGGTTGACGTGGCACAGCTGGGTCTTCCGCCGCCTATCTGGAGTCTCTATTACGTAGTTATTATTCCTGCACTCTTTGACGCAGTAGGGTCCTGAAAACCTGTTTTGTAAAGGTGAACCTGGGATAGGGAAATAGGCAAGGACGAAGTCTCCCGGCTTGAATTTTCTTACTTTGCTGGTCTGGTCGTAATGAGTCTTCATTCTCACCTGGGCTTTCAATAGATTATTATGGGCAAAACGGTGGACTCTCTCTAGAATGTGTTGAAGGTTTTGAAGAAACTGGGGCACATTCTGATGCTCACTGAAGGTGGCATCTCTGAGAGAGTCTTTGAAAGCCTTAAGGGGAGTACGGCACTTACGGCCGTAGAGCATCTCATAAGGAGATACTCCTAGGGACTCATTGGGGAGACTTCTGAAAATACACATTATAAGGTCAATCTGCTTATCCCAATCCTTCGAGGTTTCACTACAAAACTTTTTCAAGAGTGCTTTGATGGTCTGATGACTACGTTCAAGAGAACCCTGTGAAGCAGGATGATAGGGGCTGGACAATACCTGTTTGATGTTGAACTCCTCCAGTGTCCTTTTGAAGAGATCACTGGTGAAGTTGGTACCACAGTCACTTTGAATCTCCCTGGGAAATCCGTATTGAGTGAAGATCTTCAATAGATGTTTGATAACCGTAGCAGCCGTGATGTTCTTCACTGGAACTGCTATGGGAAATCTGGTGGTAGGACACAGGATGGTTAGGATGTAGGCGTTACCTGAACTGGTCCGAGGTAAAGGACCAACACAGTCTATTATGAGTCTGTGGAAAGGTTCCGCAGGCACCTGTATGGGAATCAGTGGCGCTCTGGGAATGGAGATGTTCGGTTTGCCTGCCATCTGACATGAATGACACTGTTTTACGTACTGTTTGACGTTATTTACCATACCTGGCCAGTAGTAGTCTTGACGAATCCCATGGTAAGTCTTGTTGAAGCCGTAGTGGGAGAATGCTCCGTGGGCCAGGTGTAGAATAGTGGGCCGCAGGCTGGTGGGAATCACAAGTTGTTCGATGTTGGCCCAATCGTCCTCCTCCTTCAGTTTACTGGGTCTATATCTGCGGTAGAGCAAGTCGTTCTCTAGGAAGAACCCAGGAATACTGTCGGGTTGAGTCTCAGCCTGGAAAAACTATGGTGTTAAAGTAAGATCTTCCCTCTGCAACTTACGGAACTCCAACTTGGTCAGATGCGGGGGGAGTTTCTGAGGGTCTTGAGGGACAGCGGTAGCAGTAGAGTCAGCTGGCTGTGGACGTGCGGCTTGTGCACGGGTGGTCACGAGAACCGGAGGAGAAACTTCATCACTCTCTTGAACCTCTGCTGGAACATACTCTAGAATAGGATTTATTGGCACAGAGTTACACACCTGGGGTTTGTCCATGACGATGAGGTTGGTCGGTTGCAGGTCTTCTGCCAAGTCGTTGCCTAGGAGAAGTTGCACTCCAGGCATGGGAAAAGGCTTTTCCCTGACGGCGACTTGGACTTCCCTGTTCACGTAGGGACAATCCAGGTGGACTCTGGCGAGAGGGTATGGAGTGGTAGCAGTGAGGTCAGTGATGAAGACAGTTTCTCCGGTGTAGGTGATGTTGGGCACAGCCGACTTCAAGATGATCGATTGTAGAGCCGCTGTGTCCCTCAAGATCTTCAATTTGAAACGTCCCTCCGGATTTGAACCGTTGGCAGAGACAGTTCCAGTATACAGGTGGTTACTGAAAAGAGAAAGATCATTAACATCAACACCAACATTCATCACAGGCTTACCGGACTTAGGAGGAGTTGGTTTGGGTCTTTGTTGGTCAGTGGTTCCCTTGTAGTGAGACTTACCACACTTGTCTATGGTATGTCCATAGAGTCTACAATACTTGCAGTACAGTTGTGAACCAGCTTGATCGGGGCTCACCTTCTCGTAACTGTACCACGACTTCTTACTGGAGGATGGTTCGGGTGTCAGCCGGTGGATGAGGCTGTAAGTGTCAGCCGACTTAGCACACTTCAGGTAGTCGGTTTCTTCTTTATCTGCTAAGTAGAGGCGGACAGGAGGCGGCACACGCCTCAAGAATTCTTCAACAAGCATCAGGTTGACGAGTTCTGTAAAAGTAGAGACATGTGCTGCTTCCAGCCATTTCATGAAATACCTCCGTTTCGTGTTAGCAAACTCAAGGAAGGTAGTGGTACTTGCCTTCAGGTGGTCACGGAATTTCCTTCTATAACTTTCGGTGGAAAGTAGGTAGGCGTCCAACACTGCTTGTTTCAGAGTGTGGTAGTCATTCTCAGACGCCAGAGTACTGAGTGTGACTGCAGCTCTACCTGTAAGATGGACTCTGAGAAGTGTGGCCCATTGGTCGACAGGCCAACTGAGTTGATTAGCAAGGGTTTCAAAGGTGGTGAAAAACACATCAACTTCTGCTTCTACAAAGGATGGCATTAACTTACTTGCATGTGATATATTAAAACTGACGGGAAGATTGGCAGTAGCTTGTTGGCGTTGAGTGAAGTGTGAAGTTTCCAAGGCGATTTCACGTTGACGACACTCTAGAGCCAGAGTCGCTTGTTGCTTGTCATGTTCGCGTTGTATTTCCAACTCGCGTTGTTTGGTTTCAAGCTGTACTCGTTCACGTTCACGGAGTAATGCGACCTCACGTTCGTGTTCTTCTCTCCTCAAAGCGGCCTCGCGTTCTTGTTCGTTTCTCCTCAAAGCGGCCTCGCGTTCATGTTCGTTTCTCCTCAAAGCGGCCTCGCGTTCTTGTTCGTTTCTCCTCAAGGCAGCTTCGCGTTCTCTGAGGGTGATTTCTCGTTCTTGTTCTTCCCTTCGTATGGCAGCTGTTCGTTCTTGTTGTTCGAGGGCTTCCTTTTGCTGTTCGCGTTCAATCTTGGCCAGCTCTAGTTTGAGTTTCAGCGTTGCCAAGTCAGGTTTATCTGCAATATAGTAAGTTTCATGAGTTTCAGAGTCTATCTTACCTTGCTCTAAATAGTAATCCAGCAACAGGTTGTGTAGGTCATTTTTGTTGGCTTGGTAGGGAACTTCTAGTTGATACTCATGTGCAAGAGTTTGTAATTCAGTCTTCTTGGCACGACTTAAAGTCCCTATTTCACCTGCTGGATTTGCACGGAAAGCTTGGAGACGAAACATGGTGAAATTAGCAAATAAAGGTACACGAATATTCAATAGTGAATGTCAGAAACAGGACAACGTGGCAACTGGTACCTATCCTGTGAGATCTTTAACAATTAAAGTTAAGTAAAAGATGTTAAATGATTAAATTAAATCAAGGGCGCAGGAAATCTTGTACCCGGTACTCATGTAAGAGGATAAGGGCAAGAAAATCCTACTAACAAATGAAACAAAGTTTCGAAAACAAATGAAACAGTTAAATGCTTCAAAAGTAAAATTGGTAGTCCAAGGATGTAGGCATACCTTGCCAAGTCTCTATAGGACATAAAGCAAGTTTTTCCTACTGAATTTAACATGATACTTACAGAATTAGCGAACTTTTGTGCTCTGAAAAGTAAGCTAATTCCCTACCGTTGTATGTATCATCATCTCTGACTGACGTGTAGGGGTGCGAGGTGTCAACTGGTGACGAGAACTGCTGCTGAGGTCCCAATTCAGCAACTAAAGTTCGAGCTAGAGGAACTATGGCCCTCTTTGTCCTCCTACAGTCAGATTGCAGAAGATTGGGTACTCTTGACCCAGGGCAGACCACAGTACCAGGGTACCAATATGATGATCTGTCAAAATGAGAAATATTCAAGGGACATAGATGGTAAACACGAGTAATAACAAGGAGGGAGAGATGACCAATTAAGAGTATGACTGAGGCCTACAGTCACCACGTAATCCAAAGTTGTCTCACCTTCACCATATGTTACTCTCGTAATGCACAATACACCGCACCTTATAAAAAATGAAATGGAATATGAAAAATAGTAAAGCTACGTTAACAAAGTTAAATACGCTTACCATAAATTACCACTTGGCACCAGTACCTGAGTGAAGCTCCTAGGACAGGCCCCCATATAACTTGTGACGGTAACGCGTTGGTGTTCGGCTGTTTAAGGCTAGGGGTATGGCCTCGTCACATAGTTACAAAAAAAAAAATAGAAAAAAATGGAACTTCGTCTGTGGTAAGGTAAGGAGAAGACACACAAAACACAAGTAAACTTTAACAATGAAATTTTAATTACGTTAAATAAATCAAAACATAAATAAAAGGGACAAACAAATTCGTATAATAAAATCAATCAATCAAAATAATAAGAATAATTAAATGACACAATGAAAAGTTACGTTAAGACAAAATAACAAGAAGTGCAATACAAAAATAAAGGAAGGTGCTGGAATATTGGCTTTAAGCTACCACCTCTCTCAGTATACGCTAACGTCTAGCCGGGAGGAGTGGTAACTGCGGAAGCACAGAATATTCTGAGGTCTGAGGTCGTGGCGACCCCAGACATCAAGTAGTATGGGGGGGCGAGTGCAGTTGCAGCCAGACCGGCGACCAATCAGCGGAGCCGGTAGCGATCAACAGGTAGTTTGGCGGTTTGAG
>NC_091177.1:25528276-25568276 GCF_040958095.1 Procambarus clarkii
AAGGAGTTCGGAAGTCTTCTTGGTTTTGTAGAATATTATCAGGTTTATGTTTTGGTTAGGAGTAGTGCTTTTTACTCCTTTACGGATTATTTCTTTCATTATTCTTTCCTCTTTTATATGTTCACTGTGCATGGTTGACCCACAGGTCAACCATGCGTTTGACATGCCATCTTCAATCTGGTGCCCCTAGGAATCACATGAGACAAGCCCATGACATTACTCTAACAAGAGAAATGTTGAACAAGAATACTTGCATAATAGACAAAACCCAAGATTCAAGAAGATTACAAATTCTTGAGGCAATTCACATAAGAATAGAGCGACCTACCATGAACACCCAAATCACGGAACTATTTACTCTACCCACCATGAGAGTAAGGACAAGACAAGAACATATGCCAACACAGAAGACAATGTCCAACATAACAGGCCAATTACACTGGATTAATCTTTGTGTTTGGATAGGAGATGCCTCGTATGGGCCAATAAGCCTTCTGCAGCCCCTATGTTTATCCCTTATGTATCCCCCCATGTTTTCACCTTCATTGTATTATCACCTGACCTAATGCGGGTATAAAATCAACTAGTATTGTAAGATCTGTTCACTTGAGAATGAACCATGTAGGTTCGAAACGTCGTGCAAATTATACAAATAAGTGTAATACACTCTATAGTAAATCACTTCTTTTCTTCACCTTAAAAGTACGAAAATGAGTTTTGGAGAACTCCTATTTCAATTAAGCCCTGACGCTAAGAAAATAGTTAGAGGGATAGAAGCCCTAAACCAGAAAATAATAAATACAGAATATGCGGTCATATTCAATGAAACATGTTTGAAAGAAAACCTGCTGCCAGTATACACCAATATATATATATATATATATATATATATATATATATATATATATATATATATATATATATAATATATATATACATATATATGTCGTACCTAGTAGCCAGAACGCACTTCTCAGCCTACTATGCAAGGCTCGATTTGCCTAATAAGCCAAGTTTTCCTGAATTAATATATTTTCTCTAATTTTTTTCTTTTGAAATGATAAAGCTACCCGTTTCATTATGTATGAGGTCAATTTTTTTTTATTGGAGTTAAAACTAACGTAGATATGTGACCGAACCTAACCAACCCTACCTAACCTAACCTATCGTTATAGGTTAGGTTATGTACCCGAAAAAGTTAGGTTAGGTAGTCGAAAAACAATTAATTCATGAAAACTTTGCATATTAGGCAAATCGGGCCTTGCATAGTAGGCTGAGAAGTGCGTTCTGGCTACTAGGTACGACATATATATATATATACATATATATATATATATATATATATATATATATATATATATATATATATATATGTATATATATATATATGTATATATATATATATATATATATATATATATATATATATATATATGTATATGTATATATATATATGTCGTACCTAGTAGCCAGAACGCACTTCTCAGCCTACTATGCAAGGCCCGATTTGCCTAATAGGCCAAGTTTTCCTGAATTTATATATTTTCTCTAATTTTTTTCTTTTGAAATGATAAAGCTACCCATTTCATTATGTATGAGGTCAATTTTTTTTTATTGGAGTTAATATTAACATAGATATATGAACGAACCTAACCAACCCTACCTAACCTATCTTCATAGGATAGGTTCGGTTTGGGAGCAGAAAAAGTTAGGTTAGGTTAGGTAGCCGAAAAAGTTAGGTTAGGTTAGGTTAGGTAGGTTAGGTAGTCGAAAAAACATTAATTCATGAAAACTTGGCTTATTAGGCAAATCGGGCCTTGAATAGTAGGCTGAGAAGTGTGTTCTGGCTATTAGGTACGACATTATATATATATATATATATATATATATATATATATATATATATATATATATATATATATATATATATATATATATATATATATGTCGTACCTAGTAGCCAGAACTCACTTTTTGGCCTACTATTCAAGGCCCGATTTGCCTAATAAGCCAAGTTTTCCTGAATTAATATATTTTTTCTAATTTTTTTCTTATGAAATGATAAAGCTACCCATTTCATTATGAATGAGGTCAATTTTTTTTTATTGGAGTTAAAATTAACGTAGATATATGACCGAACCTAACCAACCCTACCTAACCTAACCTAACCTATCTTTATAGGTTAGGTTTGGTTAGGTAGCCGAAAAAGTTAGGTTAGGTTAGGTTAGGTAGGTTAGGTAGTCGAAAAACAATTAATTCATGAAAACTTGGCTTATTAGGCAAATCGGGCCTTGAACAGTAGGCCAAAAAGTGAGTTCTGGCTACTAGGTACGACATATATATATATATATATATACATATATATATATATATATATATACATATACATATATATATATATATAATATATATATATATATATATATATATATAATATATATATATATATATATATATATATATATATATATATATATATATATATATATATATATATATATATATATATATTATATATATAATGTCGTACCTAATAGCCAGAACACACTTCTCAGCCTACTATTCAAGGCCCGATTTGCCTAATAAGCCAAGTTTTCATGAATTAATGTTTTTTCGTCTACCTAATCTACCTAACCTAACCTAACCTAGCTTTTTTTGGCTACCTAACCTAACCTTACCTATAAATATAGGTTAGGTTAGGTTAGGTAGGGTTGGTTAGGTTCGGACATATATCTACGTTAATTTTAACTCCAATAAAAAAAATTGACCTCATACATAGAGAAAAGGGTTGCTTTTTCATTTCATAAGAAAAAAATTATAGTAAATATATTAATTCAGGAAAACTTGGCTTATTAGGCAAATCGGGCCTTGAATAATAGGCTGAGAAGTGAGTTCTGGCTACTAGGTACGACATTATATATATATATATATATATATATATATATATATATATATATATATATTATATATATATATATATGTATATGTATATATATATATATATATATATATATATATTATATATATATATATATATATATTATATATATATATATATATATATATATATATATATTATATATATATATATATGTATATGTATATATATATATATATATATATATATGTATATGTATATATATATATATGTCGTACCTAGTAGCCAGAACGCACTTCTCAGCCTAGTATGAAAGGCCTGATTTGCCTAATAAGCCAAGTTTTCTTGAATTAATATATTTTCTCTAATTTTTTTCTTATGAAATGATAAAGCTACCCATTTCATTATGAACGAGGTAATTTTTTTTTATTGGAGTTAAAATTAACGTAGATATATGACCAAACCTAACCAACCCTACCTAACCTAACCTAACCTATCTTCATAGGTTAGGTTCGGTTTGGGAGCAGAAAAAGTTAGGTTAGGTTAGGTAGTCGAAAAAACATTAATTCATGAAAACTTGGCTTATTAGGCAAATCAGGCCTTGCATAGTAGGCTGAGAAGTGCGTTCTGGCTACTAGGTACGACATATATATGTATATATATATATATTATATATATATATATATATATATATATATATATATATATATATATATATATATATATATATATATATATATATATATATATATATATATATTAAACTAGAAGGGGTACCACCTCTAGTGCAAGTGTAGGGTCCCATAGCCTCGGAGAAGAAAATAAAGAGTACTCAGAGAAGACCTTGTGGATCCTCAATGAACATTTTGATATTTTCTTCTCCTACCACCTCTATTCTTTTGGTATGTGCGTATATTTGTCTAAATTTATTTGAAAATGTCATTACACAAAAAAAGTTACAATATTGATTACATGCAGTAATCACAGTAATTAACTGTCACATATATTAAATCTAATTTAAAAATCCATTAAACTACAAGATGAAATTTAAAACTACTAAAACAAACCATTCTATTAAACTTACGTGAAGTGATCAGAAGTGAGACTTGATATCTAACAAATAGATACTAAACACTATAACAAATATTTATATAATGACTACAAATCTACAAAAAATGTATGTAAAATACAAACAGAATAAACGACAATTATAAAGTACTAACCAAAATCTTATAAAAAACTCAAATATTAAATACAATTAAATACCAAAAAATGTATTATATATCCTAAATAAAAGATTATATTAATGTACAATGTCAAAGACTTGAAATAAGTAAGAAAGGGCAGTTTACCATGTCTTTGCCCGTTCTTACTTATTTCAAGTCTTGACATTGTACATTAATATAATCTTTTATTTAAGATATATAATACATTTTTTGGTATTTAATTTTATTTAATATTTGAGTTTTTTATAAGATTTTGGTTAGTACTTTATAATTGTCGTTTATTCTGTTTGTATTTTACATACATTTTTTGTAGATTTGTAGTCATTATATAAATATTTGTTATAGTGTTTAGTATCTATTTGTTAGGTATCAAGTCTCACTTCTGATCACTTCATGTGAGTTTAATAGAATGGTTTGTTTTAGTAGTTATAAATTTCATCTCGTAGTTTAATGGATTTTTAAATTAGCTTTAATACATGTGACAGTTAATAAGTTTTATTTGTATTGATCACTTTAAGTGCGCATAAGTGTTTTGTTTTTTTAAGCATTTTCCTTTCTTTGATAGGCAATTATATTCAGTATGAGTTCTTTACATATATATATATATATATATATATATATATATATATATATATATATATATATATATATATATATATATATATATATATATATATATATATATGTCGTACCTAGTAGCCAGAACGCACTTCTCAGCCTACTATTCAAGGCCCGATTTGCCTAATAAGCCTAGTTTTTATGAATTAATGTTTTTTCGACTACCTAACCTACCTAACCTAACGTTTTCGGCTACCTAACCTAACGTTTTCGGCTACCTAACCTAACCTAACCTATAAAGATAGGTTAGGTAGGGTTGGTTAGGTTTGGTCATATATCTACGTTAATTTTAACTCCAATAAAAAAAAATTGACCTCATACATAATGAAATGGGTAGCTTTATCATTACATAAGAAAAGAAATTGAGAAAATATATTAATTCAGTAAAACTTGGCTTATTAGGCAAATCGGGCCTTACATAGTAGGCCGAGAAGGGCGTTCTGGCTACTAGGTACGACTTTATATATATATATATATATATATATATATATATATATATATATATATATATATATATATATATATATATATTGGTGTATACTGGCAGCAGGTTTTCTTTCAAACATGTTTCATTGAATATGACCGCATATTCTGTATTTATTATTTTCTGGTTTAGGGCTTCTATCCCTCTAACTATTTTCTTAGCATCAATTAATTAGCATTCCAATTAAGCCCTGATGCTAAGAAAATAGTTAGAGGGATAGAAGCCCTAAACCAGAAAATAATAAATACAGAATATGCGGTCATATTCAATGAAACATATATATATATATATATATATATATATATATATATATATATATATATATATATATATATATATATATATATATATATATATATATATATATATATATATATTTTATTAAATATGACCGAAAAAGTAAGATTAATAATTCTAACACGAATTTTCTCTATCTTTCTTATGTTTCTTTTCACTGTTGATGGTAATTCAAAGATCAATTCTCCAAAATTCATTTTTATTTCTAGTCTGACGAGACACTTGAGCGCGTTTTGTAAAACTTATTACATTTTCAAAGACTTTAGTTTACAAACACACAACTGAAACTGAATAGAGCTTTACACATCTTCGAGGTTTATATGTACATTTGGGTGAGGTGGATGAGGTGAAAAACGAACTTTCAATAAAGGGTATTCAATGGGAATTAAAATCCAACACAAGACAGAACACGAAACAATGGGTATTGAATGGAAGTAATTGTAGAAAGCCTATTGGTCCATATTTCTTGATGCTTCTATATTGGAGCGGAGTCTTGAAGTGGGTAGAATATAGTTGTGCATTAATTGGCTGTTGATTGCTGGTGTTGACTTCTTGATGTGTAGTGCCTCGCGGACGTCAAGCCGCCTGCTATCACTGTATCTATCGATGATTTCTGTGTTGTTTGCTAAGATTTCTCCGGTGATGGTTTATTTGTGGGGAGAGATTATATGTTCCTTAATGGAGCCCTGTTGCTTATGCATCGTTAAACGCCTGGAAAGAGATGTTGTTGTATTGCCTATATACTGTTTTTTTGTTAGGCTTACAGTCCCTAAGAGGGCATTTGAAGGCATAGACGACGTTGGTCTCTTTTAAAGCGTTCTGCTTTGTGTCTGGAGAGTTTCTCATGAGTAGGCTGGCCGTTTTTCTGGTTTTATAGTAAATCGTCAGTTGTATCTTCTGATTTTTGTCTGTAGGGATAACGTTTCTACTGACAATATCTTTCAGGACCCTTTCCTCCGTTTTATGGGCTGTTGAAAAGAAGTTCCTGTAAAATAGTCTAATAGGGGGTATAGGTGTTGTGTTAGTTGTCTCTTCAGTGGTTGCATGGCGTTTCACTTTCCTTCTTATGATGTCTTCCACGAAACCATTAGAGAAGCCGTTGTTGACTAGGACCTGCCTTACCCTACAGAGTTCTTCGTCGACTTGCTTCCATTCTGAGCTGTGGCTGAGGGCACGGCCGACATATGCGTTAACAACACTCCTTTTGTACCTGTCCGGGCAGTCACTGTTGGCATTCAGGCACATTCCTGTTTGTTTCCTTAGTGTAGACTGCAGTGTGGAAAACTCCGCTCCTTTCCATGACTGTTACATCTAGAAAGGGCAGCTTCCCATCCTTCTCCATCTCGTACGACTCAACGGCTTGCTGACTCCTTATGTCACTTGCGCCTTCAGCCTGAAGTCTCCAAAGGAATTTGTTGACTTGCTGCGGGGAACACGGGCCACAGGGATAAGAGCCTCGTTGGACGTAGAATCTCTGTTTACCAACGTACCTGTGGATGATACAATCGGGATGATAGCCGACAGAGTGTACCGTGATCCGGCCTGTACTCCTCTTGACATACTAGAAAACAGTCTAAGGAAATTACTCCAAGCTTGTACTAAAGAGGCACCCTTCTTGAGCCCGGATGGACACATGTATAAGCAAGTAGATGGGGTCGCCATGGGTTCTCCTCTAGGTGTCCTGTTTGCAAACTTCTACATGGGTACCATCGAGCAAAAAGTCTTAGTCAACATGAACTTGAAACCGGCCAAATACTGCAGGTATGTTGACGACATTTTTACACAGGTACCTGATGTCAGACATCTGCAGGAGCTGAAGGAGGCATTTGAGCAGAATTCTGTGTTGCGTTTCACGTACGAGATGGAGAAGGATGGGAAGCTGCCCTTTATAGGTTAGGTAGTCGAAAAAAATTAATTCATGAAAAGTTGGCTTATTAGGCAAATCGGGCCTTGCATATAGGGACCCACAGCCTCAGAGAAGGGAACACAGAGCATTCAGGGAAAAACTTGCCATTTGACTCTGAATACGTAAGAGTGTTCGCTTCTCCTACCACCCCCCTTTTTTTATGGTGTATACTTTATTATGCAAGGTTATACAGTTACATATCTGATTTTATACAAAAAATTAACATTAAGAGGACACAAAAAAAAGTTCGCTTCCTAGAGGCTGTAGATTTCCTCGAACTCCTCCGACGCCGGGCATGAACCGAGGATGCAGCGAGCATTCCCCCTCTGGATCGCGACACTGAGGCGCTGAAAGAGAAAACTTGCTGCTCTAGGGTCTCTTGTGGTGTCAATGAGCTTGGAACCAAGATCTTTAAGAAACCTTCTAGCACTCTCTCCCCATGGGTCTAGGGTCTCAGACCCTATTGGAACGAAGTTGTTCCGATGATCTAATTGCCTGTACTTGGCTGACTTGTCTCTTTCTCTGCTTGTCGCCGCGGCTCGTGCTGTGCCGGCAGAGAGGTTGATGTATGTGGTTGCCAGGGTGGATACACAAGTATAGTCCCATGCCAACTGTCTGCCACTCTTCCACGGTCGCAGTGTGATTCCGTCTGGTCGGCCGGCAAAGCTAACAGAGTCACGGTTCAGTAGGTTGCGGGGCTCTCTCTCCGCTGGACACTGAGCAGAGGCAAGGCTTCTTTTAATGATGTCATTGATTTCGTCGTGTCTAGTGTGCCAACCACCAGATTTTCCACAGTGCAGGCAATGCAGTCCATATTCGTCAGCATCTGCCTCGCCGCAAATACACCTATGAAGAGTGTGGATAGGGGCAGCAAGACGAAGAGCGACTGCAATACAGAGCTCCTGAGGATCAAGACGTGTGCCTGTCGCAGACATAGGGACTGCCAAAAGGAAGTCCCCTGCATGGGGAGCTTGCACAGCTGTGAGGCGTGCACGATCACTGGGGGTTGTTGCTGCCTCCAGCAAAGCTGTGGCTTCTTTGTCTACAATGGGGCTGTCCCAACTGGATTGTTTCTTGGCTTTCGGCATGGCTGGTCTGAGTGCTGGGTCTGCCATGGCACCCCATTTCGTGTCGCATTCCGTGTAGTGGGGGTCCTGTATCCCTGCTACATCATTCAGGGTGTCAGGTAGAATTTCCTTAACCAGGTCATCTGATGCTGAGGAGGAAGACAGGAAGGCTGGGACAGCAATTTGGGTAGCCGTGCGGACACCCAAGCCACTGAGCCAAACAGGAAGAGTGGCTTGTTTCCACTGGCATTCGTTGAGGGAGAGGTTAACAACTTTTTCCAGCATGGTCTTCAGTAAGAGGTCATACTCTTCAAGCTTTCGGCTGTCGTAAGATGGGGCGCACCTCAGAAAGTAGGTTAGCCTCGGAAGGGATAGGCATTTGGGATCAGAGATCTATGACATAGACATAGATCATAGATCATAGATGATCATAGATCATAGATCTATGTTCTCTGTGTGTGTGTATATATATATATATATATATATATATATATATATATATATATTCACCTAGTTGTACTCACCTAGTTATGCTTGCGGGGGTTGAGCTCTGGCTCTTTGGTCCCGCCTCTCAACCGTCAATCAACAGGTGTACAGGTTCTTGAGCCTATTGGGCTCTATCATATCTACACTTGAAACTGTGTATGGAGTCAGCCTCCACCACATTGCTTCCTAATGCATTCCATTTGTCAACCCCTCTGACACTAAAAAAGTGCTTTCTAATATCTCTGTGGCTCATTTGGGCACTCAGTTTCCACCTGTGTCCCCTAGTGCGTGTGCCCCTTGTGTTAAATAGCCTGTCTTTATCAACCCTGTCGATTCCCTTGAGAATCTTGAATATGGTGATCACGTCCCCCCTAACTCTTCTGTCTTCCAACGAAGTGAGGTTAAATTCCCGTAGTCTCTCCTCGTAGCTCATACCTCTCAGCTCGGGTACTAGTCTGGTGGCAAACCTTTGAACCTTTTCCAGTTTAGTGTTATGCTTGACTAGATATGGACTGCATGCTGGAGCCGCATACTCCAGGATTCGTCTGACATATGTGGTATATAATGTTCTGAAAGATTCCTTACACAAGTTTCTAAAGGCCGTTCTTATGTTAGCCAACCTGGCATATGCTGCTGATATTATCCTCTTGATATGAGCTTCAGGGGACAGGTCTGGCGTGATATCAACCCCCAGGTCTTTCTCTCTCTCTGACTCTTTGAAGTATTTCATCTCCCAAGTGATACCTTGTATCTGGTCTCCTGCTTCCTACCCCTATCTTCATTACATTACATTTGCTTGGGTTAAACTCTAACATTCATTTGTTCGACCATTCCTGCAGCTTGTCCAGGTCTTCTTGAAGCCTCAAGCTGTCCTCCTCTGTCTTAATCCTTCTCATAATTTTGGCGTCGTCAGCAAACATTGAGAGGAATGAGTCTTTACCCTCTGGGAGATCATTTACGTATATCAGAAACATGATAGGTCCAAGCACAGAGCCCTGTGGGACTCCACTGGTGACTTCACGCCATTCTGAGGTCTCACCCCTCACTATAACTCTCTGCTTCCTATTGCTTATGTACTCCCTTATCCACTGGAGCGCCCTACCAGTTACTGCTGCCTGTTTCTCCAGCTTATGCATCAACCTTTTATGGGGTACTGTGTCAAAGGCTTTCCGACAGTCCAAAAAAATGCAGTCCGCTCATTCTTCTCTTTATTGCTTAATCTTTGTCACCTGATCATAGAATTCTATCAAGTCTGTAAGGCAAGATTTACCCTCCCTGAACCCATGTTGATGGGTTGTCACGAAGTCTCTTCTCTCCAGATGTGTTACTAGGTTTTTTCTCACAATCTTCTCCATCACCTTGCATGGTATACAAGTTAAGGACACTGGCCTGTAGTTCAGTGCCTCTTGTCTGTCACCCTTTTTAAATATTGGTACTACATTAGCAGTCTTCCATACTTCTGGTAGGTCTCCCGTTTCCAGTGACCTACTAAACACTATGGAGAGTGGCAAGCAAAGTGCTCCTGCACACTCTTTCAATACCCATGGTGAGATTCCATCCGGCCCAACAACTTTTCTCACATCCAGCTCCAATAGGTGCTTCTTGACCTCATCTCTTGTAATTTCGAACCTTTCCATGGTCACCTGGTTTGCTGCCACCTCTCCTAGCGCCGTGACTTCTCCCTGTTCTATTGTAAAGGCCTCCTGGAACCTTTTGTTGAGTTCTTCACACACCTCTTTGTCATTCTCTGTGTACCTGTCCTCGCCCACCCTAAGTTTCAACACCTGTTCCTTCACTGTTGTCTTCCTCCTGATGTGACTGTGTAGTAGCTTTGGTTCGGTCTTGGCTTTATTAGCTATACCATTTTCATACCTTTTCTCAGCTGCTCTTCTCACACTAACATACTCGTTACTGGTTCTCTGGTATCTCTCTCTACTTTCTGGTGTTCTGTTATTACGGAAGTTCCCCCATGCCCTTTTGTTCAGCTCCTTTGCTTTCATACATTCCCTATTAAACCACGGATTCTTCCTTTGCTTCTCTGTTTTTTCCTGTTGGGCTGGGACAAACCTACTTACAGCCTCCTGACATTTTTGGGTGACATAGTCCATCATGTCTTGTACGGACTTGGTTCCGAGTTCTGTGTCCCAATGTATATCCCATAGGAATTTATTCATCTCCTCATAGTTTCCCTTTCGGTACGCCAGCCCTTTGTTTCCCAGTTCTTTTTTGGGGGTGATAATTCCTAGCTCAACCAGGTACTCAAAGCTCAATACACTATGATCACTCATTCCCAAGGGGGCTTCCAACTTAACTTCCCTTATATCCCACTCATTTAGGGTAAATATCAGTTCAAACATGGCTGGTTCATCCCCTCCTCTCGTTCTTGTCGGTCCCTTGACGTGTTGACTTAGAAAGTTTCTTGTTGCCACATCCAGCAGCTTAGCTCTCCATGTGCCTGGGCCTCCATGTGTGTCTCTGTTCCACCAATCTATCTTTCCATGGTTGAAGTCTCTCATGATTAGTAGCCTGGATCCGTTCCTGCTAGCCACAGAAGCTGCTCTCTCTATTATATTGATGGTGGCCAAGTTGTTTCTATCATATTCCTGTCTGGGTCTTCTGACATTTGGTGGGAGGTTATATATGACTTCTACTATAATTTTCTGTCCTCCAGTTGCTATGGTGCCTGATATGTAGTCACTGAAACCTTCACAGTTCTGAATTACCATCTCTTCGAAACTCCAACCTTCTCTTAGTAGCAAAGTTACACCACCTCCTCCTCTCCCTTCTCTCTCTTTCCTCACTACATAGTAGCCCTGTGGAAACACTGCATTTGTTATGGTGTTTGTTAGCTTTGTTTCTGTTAGTGCTATTATGTCTGGGTTTTCTTCTAGTGCCCATTCTCCGAGTTCACTTGTTTTATTTGTAATTCCATCTATGTTAGTGTACATTGCCTTGAAGCTCACTTTCTTCAGTTCATTTTCTTGTCCCTTTCTTGGCGAGCATTCTGCTGGTGTGGGAAGCTTTTCAGTGGGTGAGATGATCTGTGAGGTGGTTTGCAGGGTTTCAGGGGAGTTTGGGGTGAGGGGCGGGGGTTTCATGGAAGATGGGACAGGTAGGGTGTGGCTTAAGGAGATAGGGGGGACATGGAGGATACGGGGTGAAGGGGGAGGAGGGATAGGGAGGGTATGGGATGAAGGGGGAGGGGGGACAGGGGGGGGAAAGGTGGGAGGGGGGACATTATGGGGAAAGGGAAGGGATGACAGGGTAAGAATGGGGTGGGGGGGGAGGGAGGGTTGGGTGGGGGCAGGTAGGGTGAGGGGAAGGGAGGGTTTCTATGCAGAGGGGGGTGGTGGGGTTGCCCTCCCCTCTGGTGTTGCTGGGATGCTGGTTTTGGGTTCGCCTCTTGTCTCTAGAACTGTTGTGTTGGGGGCTGTGATTTCCTGGTTTGCTTCTCCCTCCCTGCGCTTCCTCCTTGCCTCTGCTGCCCTGGCTCTCTCCTTCTTCGTCCTGTCCCTTTGCAGGAATACTTTCTTGTATCCCTCCACATGCTGCAGTCGACTCTTCCTTTCGAGAATATCCTCCTCCGTGGTTTCGTTTGTAAACACCACCTTTACAAGTCGGTTTCTGTCCTTGTTGTACCAGCCCAACCTGAATGTGTGTGTGTGTGTGTGTGTGTGTGTGTGTGTATCACGAAAATAAACACGTGATTAAAAATGTGACAATGTCAGACCACGGAGGAAAATTGAAACAGGAATTTCCTTAAGTACTTTCTTATATTAATACATCTTCAGAAGTAGTCCTAATGAAGATTTATTAATATACGACAGTACTTACGGAAATTCCTGTTTCAATTTTCCTCCATGGTCTGACACTCACATTTTTAATCACGTGTTTATTTTCGTGATACACACACACACACACACACACACACACACACACATATATATATATATATATATATATATATATATATATATATATATATATATATATATATATATATATATATATATATATTTATATATATATATATATATATATATATATATATATATATACTTTATATATATTAGATTTTGGTTAATATTTTATAATTGTCGCTTATTCTGCTTGTATTTTATATACATTTTTTGTAGATTTGTAGTCAGTATATGATTATTTCTTATAGTGTTTATATATATTATCTTTATATATATATATTATATATTTATTTATATATATTTATTATATATATTATTGTATTATTATTATATTTATATATATATATATATATATATATATATATATATATATATATATATATATATATATATATATATATATATATATATATATGTCGTACCTAGTAGCCAGAACGCACTTGTCAGCCTACTATGCATGGCCCGATTTGCCTAATAAGCCAAGTTTTCCTGAATTAATATATTTTCTTAATTTTTTTTCTTATGAAATGATAAAGCTACCCATTTCATTATGTATGAGGTCAATTTTTTTTTATTGGAGTTAAAATTAACGTAGATATATGACCGAACCTAACCAACCCTACCTAACCTAACCTATCTTTATAGGTTAGGTTAGGTAGCCAAAAAACTTAGGTTAGGTTAGGTAGGTTAGGTAGTCGAAAAACTATTAATTCATGAAAACTTGGCTTATTAGGCAAATCGGGCCTTGCATAGTAGGCCGAGAAGTGCGTTCTGGCTACTAGGTACGACATATATATATATATATATATATATATATATATATATATATATTATTAAATATGACCGAAAAAGTAAGATTAATAATTCTAACACGAATTTTCTCGATCTTTCTTATGTTTCTTTTCACTGTTGATGGTAATTGAAAAATCAATTCTTCAAAAATCAGTGAGTTGGTTCAAATGTATTTCCTTTTAGGGCAGGTAAGAATAATTAAAGGTGTGGCAAATATGCTGAAGTTCTTGCAGTACCTACGGTAGTAAGACGTTAGTCCCAAAAATCTCATAAGTTGTTTACGAGATGTGGGCTGTGGATATTTTTGGATGGCTTGAAGATCTATGTCTAAAGGTGTTAAGCTTCTACTGCCTATAACATGACCAAGGTATTGTACTTTACCTTCAGTAAACGTGGACTTGCCCAAATTAATGGTGAGACCAGCCTGGAGAATCTTGTAAAATAGTCGTTGTAGTCGGTCAAGATGTTCTTCCCACGAGTTGGTTGCTACAACGATGTCGTCCAGGTAGGCATAGGTATTGTCAAGATCTTGAATGACGAGGTTGACAGCTCACTGGAATGTAGCTGGGGTATTGCAAAGTCCAAAAGGTAACCGTTCATATCTAAAAAGGCCAAAAAGGAGTGATAAAGGCTGAGATATTTTTAGCACTCTCAGAGAGTTATTTGATATTAGCCCTTTAAGAGATCTATTTGGGACATAAAGGTGGCGTTACCTATTGCATCTAAGATGTCGCCGATGCGAGGTAAAGGATAAGAGCCCTTAACGGTAACTGCATTTAACCTCCTATAATCGGTACACAGCCTTACCTTGCCATATGGCTTGGGAACCAGTATGCATGGTGAAGCCCAAGGAGGCCCACAAGGTGTAGCTAATCCATTGCTGAGTAGGTACTTTACTTCTGCGAACATGGCTTCTCTCTTCTGTAGACTGATGCGGTAGTAAGATTGACGGATGGGCATCGTATCGGGAAGCAGCTGGATATCATGTTGCACTAAATTACATTCCTGTGGAGTTTCTTGAAACAGTTTTTTATGTGTAGAGTTATTTAATTAAAGGAGCACTATTATTAGTGTTTTCTAGGTATTTGGGACGATCTTTTAAAATTTCACTGTTAGTCCTCATGGTCTCGATGGTATTTTACCATCGGATGGAGAGGTAGCATGGTATGTATCACTGTTGGGATATCTCTCGGTAAAAGCGGATACAGATACTAACACTGGTGGCGGATTACCTTGATAACTCTTGAGCAGGTTGACGTGGCAGTTGTGTCCTGCAACGCCGGTCCGGAGTCTCTGGAATGTAGTTGTTGTTGTTCTTGCATTCTTTGATGCGATAGGATCCTGTAAATTTACTTTTAAATGGAGAGGTTGGGATAGGAAAATAGGCTCGAACGAAGTCTCCTACATTAAACTTTCTTACCTTAGTGGTCTTGTCAAAGTGTGCTTTCATCTTATGTTGGGAGGTCAGTAAATTAGCACTAGCGAACTTATGTAATTGTTCAAGTTTATGTCTCAAGTTTTTAAGAAACTGAGGCACATTAAAGGAATCACTGAAGGTGGTTGACGTCAAGGAATTTTAAAAGCTTTAAGAGAACCACGACATTTACGACCGTAGAGCATCTCATAAGGAGATACTCCAAGGGACTCATTAGGAAGACTTCTGAAAATACACATAAGGAGATCTAATTGCTTCTCGATATCAATACAATATTTCTTTAACAATGACTTAATGGTTTGATGGCTACGTTCCAGAGATCCCTGTGAAGCAGGATGATACGAACATGACAAGATTTGGTTGATGTTAAATTCCTTCAGTAGTAAGGGTGATTAATTCTGCTTTAGTAGCACAAATTAATGTGTGAAATAATATCAATGGAAGAAAAATGCGAGTACCCTGTAGGCGAACCAATAAAAGTTAAGATTACTTGACGGCCTTTTAAGTGATGTGGCAATATGCACAATAATGGTTGTTATATAACTGGCAACACTGTACGTAAGTAACTATCCTGTAAGGCAACAATAAATTTACAAGATAAATTACTGTACTATATATGGTAACCTGAAATATAACTAAGTCTTTGACCTTAGTAAGGACTTGGAGAAACAATATAAATGAATGATTCTAGTTAGTAAAATATAAACAGGATGTAGGGATGTCTGTGCCCTGTATTCTAGTGAGGATAAGGGCAAGAGTTGTCCTACTGGAATCTAAAAAATTAACTACAGATTTACCGTTCCTTGTGCTCTGTAAAATAATAGTAAACTCCCTACCTGAGCAGTTAATCATGAACTTTGAACGAAGGCTTAGGGGTGCAGGGAGTGTCACCGCTGTGAAGAGAACGGCTATACACGTCCTGAATGTATAACAGTTCTGGATGCGAAAGGATCTCTAGTCCAATACTTCTTCCTAAGTTTGTAATACAAAGTGGAACATAAAAGTTCGAAGACAAATCAAAGTACCAGACAAGTACCCGAGGGGGTGATCTGCCTGAGTGAGTCCTCTCTGTTGGGTCAAAATCAATGTGGACAAAAAGATATAGCAATAGCTTAGAAGAGTAACCATTACAAGCATGAATTTGCGCATTAAACATCACGTAATCAAAGTCAATCTAATAAACAGATCACAAATTGCTACACCTGTAAAGTAGATGTGTTCAGTCACCAGTATGCAAATCTCAAAATGAATTCTGAAAAAAATGCAAAGTACATAAGCGAAGTATAACAAATAAACACAACATTAGGCAAGGGTTACTAGGTTCCTCATACCAGCTCCTAGAACAGCTCCTCAGACCAGCTCCTAGAACAGCTCTTTGAACAGCTCCTGTGACAGCTCCTAAGACAGATTATGTGACGGGTTGTGGTATCGCAGCTATACTGAACCAAGATGGTATGGCTCTCCCGCACATAATAAAACAAAAATACTGCTATTGGCCCTGCAGTGTGTAAGTCGCAGGCAGAAACAAATTTAAAATTATCAAAATGTATGAAAATTTAATTTGTCAATTCTAATGAAAACATTGAAATGGAATCATAACATTTTTAGTATAGCGTGTGTGGCTCCTACCTGCAATAGTAAGCAATTAGCCACTGTTTAAAAAAAAATAAACAAATTTCACTTGTCAAAGCCCGCCAAACAAACACCGAAACTACAACGTTGGTACTATGTTCGAACAAGTTTTAACACCTCCTAACCAGTTAGAACAACCAGTTTAGCAGGTTGTAACAACATTCTAATACGCCATAAATACTTTAATATGGTAAACATCACAGCTCACTTCCAACACAATGTCACAAAATAATTCAATAAAATTTAAAATAAATCGAAATCTATGAAAGATAAATTTATCAATGCAATCAAAACATTGAAATGGAATTCGTAACATATTTAGTATGGCGGGTGTGTTGCTATTACGTGGAACAGGAGACGCTGTTTTTAAAAAAAAAACATGATTTTACCTGTCACAGGTGTGGCATCTATACAGTAGGTATATAAAAACACACGCATATTCGAATGGAACGTTGTGTCAGAATTTCAAAGCAATCGGTGAAGATCTTTGTGAGATTACAGCGTGTGTTGCTTTTACATCCAACAGATGGCACTGTTTAAAAAAAACAGATTTTTTCTGTCATAGGTAAGGCATGTATATAGTAGGCATTACCTACTATAATACCTACTATACCTACTATAATACCTAATACCTGCTATATACCTACTATTACGGGAAGGGCGAGGGGATAGGAGTGGGGAGGACGAGGGGACAGGGGAAGGAGTAATGGTGAAGAGGACGAGGGGATAAGGGAGGGGGTAATTGTGGGGAGGACGAGGGGATGGGAAAGTTGGGGATGGTGTGGACGAGGGGACAGGGGATTGTGGGGAGGATGAGGGGACAGGGGAGTGGGAGATGGTGAGTAGGACGAGGGGGAGGGTGGAGTAAGGAATGGTTAGGAGGACGAGTGGACGCTGGAGTGGGGTAAGAGGGGAGGACAAGGCAACAGGGAAGGGGGAATGGAAGGGACGACTTTGAGACAGGGGAAGGTTGCTGTGGCTGACCAACGCACATACATTGCTTAGCCAAAGCAACACAAGGCCGGGTACAGCTAGTACCCCCCCCCCCTCTCTCTCTCTCTCTCTCTCTCTCTCTCTCTCTCTCTCTGTATATATATATATATATATATATATATATATATATATATATATAATGTATGCCCAAGATTACCAACAGAGTGCCGGTGAGGGGATGGGGAATTAGCCTCCGTTACCATCCTCTTTTGTCCGGTCGTGTTGGTCGAGTGGTTAAGGGTTCCTGTACATCAGATGCATTGCTTCTGGCAGTATGGGTTCGAGTCACTTCTGGGGTGTGAGTTTTCAGTTGCATATATGACTGGAGACCGTTCAGGCTTGTTCGCATTTATATATCTATATCTATAACTATATATATATATATATATATATATATATATATATATATATATATATATATATATATATATATATATATATATATATATATATATATATAAATGTTTGTTTGTTCAAAATCGCTAATCTCAGAAAGTTCTTCACCGATTGCTTTGAAATTTTCACACAACGTTCCCATTGCATCCGAACGGGTTTTTATATACATACTATATATATGTCAGGTCTATGACGGGAAGAAACATGATTTTTTTTTCAAAATGTGTTTTCAGTGTTTTTCCTGTGAAGGAAACCTCTTTACTAATTGCTTTGAAATTTTGATGCAACGTTGCATTTAAATAGGCGAATGTTTTTATATACCTACTATATACATGCCTCACCTGTGACAGGATAAAACATGCATTTTTTTTTAAAAACAGCGCCATCTGTTGGACGTAAGAGTAATACTTGCTGAAATCTCTGAAAGTTCTTCAGCGATTGCTTTAAAATTTTGACACAACGTTCGATTCTAATATGCGCGTGTTTTTAAATACTTAGTATATAGATGCAATACCTGTGACAGGTAAAAACGTTTTTTTTTTTTTAAACCGCGCCATCTTTTGCATGTAAGAACTACTAACGCAATACTAAATTTGTTACAATTCCATTTCAATGTTTCCAATTGCATTGATAAATTGAACTTTCATAGATTTCGATTTATTTTCATTTTGATTTAATTATTTTGTGTGATAGTGTGTGAATTAGAAATATTTAGTTAGTTTTTATTTTTTTTAAACAAGAAAATGGCCAACGCATTTATTTGACATCTGGAAATGTTCAACAAATAGCAATGAATCCACCGGCTACAATGTTAACTGCATCCTTCACGTTATGTCAGAATGACGCGTTTGCGAAAACACTGCTGTATTCGCTAGTGGCTATGTATTACACATAGAATGCGAGTAGAAAATCATTTGAACGACGTAAGCGAAGACAGCGAGTCGACAGACAACCTGGCATATTCAAACAATCTAAGATAGGCAGATTGTACACCATGCATCCCATTCAAGTGGAATGCTTCTTTCTTTGCGTGCTATTGGTAAATGTGCCCGGTTCAACGTCTTTCCAGCAACTGAGATTTGTCAAACGGCGTCACACATGCCACTTTCCGTAGTGCATGTCAAATTCTGAATTTATTAGTGAACGACAAACACTGGCATGCATGCATTAATTGCGCGTCAATCACGTCACATCAAAATCAAATTCGTACATTGTTTGCAATCATATTGACAGGCTGCTCTCCATCTCCAACACAGTTATTGGAGAAATATAAATCGCACATGTCTTCAGATATTGTCCTTGGAATATGCAAGGTATTTCATATATGAACATGGGTTTCACATCAGAAATCTACAACGAAGCGTTGATAATGATTGAAGATTTGTGCTTAGAAATCGCGAACAACGTTTTCATTCAATTGGGAATGACATCACCGAATAAATCTGATGCTGCTTTGTTCGTTACAGAATTGCGACGTGAACAAAATTATAACACAGGTGATCTGTTGTCGTATGTGCAATCAAATCTTCCTAAGCTAACACTGGAGCACAAAAGCATTTACGATCAAATAAATCATGCTGTCAAAAAAGGGTTTGGAAAAATCTTCTTCTTTGATGCGCCAGGAAGAACTGGTAAATCCTTCTTAATGAGATTCATTCTGGCAGCAATTCGATACTAAAATTGCATAGTCTTAGCTCTTGCGTCGTCCAGAAAGTCTAATATATATATATATATATATATATATATATATATATATATATATATATATATATATATATATATGTGTGTCTATATATATGTCGTACCTAGTAGCCAAAACGCACTTTTTGGCCTACTATGCAAGGCCCGATTTGCCTAATAAGCCAAGTTTTCATGAATTAATGTTTTTTCGACTACCTAACCTACCTAACCTAACCTAACCTAACCTAACTTTTTTGGCTACCTAACCTAATCTAACCTATAGAGATAGGTTAGGTTAGATTAGGTAGGGTTGGTTAGGTTCGGTCATATATCTACGTTAATTTTAACTCCAATAAAAAAAAATTTACCTCATACATAATGAAATGAGTAGCTTTATCATTTCATAAAAAAAATTAGAGAAAATATATTAATTCAGTAAAACTTGGCTTATTAGGCAAATCGGGCCTTGCATAGTAGGCTGAGAAGTGCGTTCTGGCTACTAGGTACGACATATATATATATACATATACACATATATAGAAGGGTACCACCTCTGGTGCCAATGTGGGGACCCATAGCCTCGGAGAAGAAAATAAAAAGTATTCAGAGGAGACCTTGTGGTTTCTCACTGAACACTAATATTATCTTCTCCTACCACCCCCATTCTTTTGTATGTACACATATATATTTGCTCTATTTGCTCTTTGTTACAAAAAAGGAGTTACATATAGGTTACAAAGATGGTTATCATAGGTTGTAGAGTTCCTCTAGCTCCTCAGATGGCGGGCAGGAACCGCCAGTGCGCATTTCCCCTCTGTATCGCCACGCTGAGGCGCTGGTAAAGAAAGCTGGCAGCTCTAGGGTCTCTTGTTGTTTCAATGAGCCTAGAACCCAGTTCCTTCAAAAAACTGGTAGCACTTTTACCCCAGGCGCCGAGTGTCTCAGAAGCAATGGGGACAAAATTGTAGTGGTGATCCAGTTCTCTATACTTACGGGATTTGGCTGCTTCCCTGTGGGTGGCAGCGCCACCTGGTTGTGCAACACTGAGGTTAATGTAGGTGTTAGCCAGGGTTGATACACACGTGTAGTCCCATACCAACTGCTTGCCATTCTTCCAGGGGTTCACTGTGATACTATCCGGGTGACCAATTAGAGCATCAGAGTTACGTGGCATTTGGTAACGGGGCTCTCTTTCAGCTGGGCATCCAGCTGTGGTGAGGCTCCTCCTGATGATGTCGTTAACTTCACTGTACCTCGAGTGCCATCCCCCTGTGCTTTGGCAGAGTAGGCCATGGTGGCCGTACCTGTCAGCCACCACCTCGCTGCAAATACACCTATATCTGGTGTGGATTGGGGCAGCAAGGCGAAGGGCCACAGCAATTCGGAGGGCGTGTGGTGTGAGACGCGTGCCAGTTGCCGACATTGGGGTTGCTAACAGGAAATCCTCTGCATGTGGGGCTGCTACTGCTGTGAGGCGAGCAATGTCGTGTTGTGTTGTTGCAGCACCCAGGCACTCTGCAGCAACTTGGTCTACAATGGGGCCATCCCAGCTGGATTGCTTGTGGGCTTTTGGGGATGGTGGTTGAGGTGATGGGCCTGCACGAGAGGCCCACTCTGTGGCACAGCGTGTAAAATTGGGATTATGTACACCTGCCAGCTGATGTAAGTGGGCAGGTAGAATTTCCTTCACAAGGTCGTCGGATGCTGATAAGGAGGACAGGAAGGCTGGAATAGCGATTTGCGTTGCTGTTCGAACTCCGAGGCCCCCAAGTCTTATGGGAAGAGAGGCTTGTTTCCACTGTAGGTCATCCAGAGAGAGGTTAAGGGCTTTTTCTAGCATTGATTTCAGTAACCGGTCATACTCACTTAGTTTTTGGCTACTTTAAGATGGTGAACACCTAGGTTAACCTGGGGAGGGACAAACATCTGGTGATGAGGTAGAGTGCATCATGAGCATCAATATCCTCAATCCTCCCATCCATCCTCTTAAGGTCGGCGATTTTATATATATATATATATATATATATATATATATATATATATATATATATATATATATATATATATATATATATATATAATATATATATATATATATATATATATATATATATATATATATATATATATATATATATATATATATATATATATATATATATATATATATATATATATATATATAAAACTGAAAACTCACACCCCAGAAGTGACTCGAACCCATACTGCCAGGAGCAACGCAACTGGTATGTACAGGACGCCTTAATCCACTTGACCATCACGACCGGACATAAGGGAGTGATAGTCGAAGCTATTTGAACCACTTCCTCGCTGACACTCGGATGGTAATCTTGGGCATAGCATTTTATCAAATCACCTCAGTCTTTTGGTGCACACGTGAGTTACACAAATGTGAACAAGCCTGAATGGTCCCCAGGACTATATGCAACTGAAAACTCACACCCCAGAAGTGAATCGAATCCATACTGCCAGGAACAACGCAACTGGTTTGTAAAGGACGCCTTAATTCGCTTGGCCATCATGACCAGACATAAGGAATTGATATCTGATGCTATTTGAACCACTTCCCTGCCGACACTCGGATGGTAATCGGTTTTTTTTAAGAAATAGCGCCATATATTGCAAGTAAGAGCCACACACTATCTTAAATATGTTACAATTCCATTTCAATGTTTTCCACTGTATTGACAAATTAAATTTTCATACATTTCGACTTATTTTCATTTTGATTTAATTATTTTGTGTGACATAATATTGAAACTGAGTTATACCATACCGTTCATTTTGTTTGTTTAAGTATAGACGCCACGCCTGTGACAGCTAAAAAAAAAAAATAATTAACAGCGCCATCTGTTGAATGTAAAAACCATCCACACTATAATAAATGTTGCGATTCTATTTCATTGTTTCCGATTGCACTGATAAATTGAATTTTCATAGAGTTCGATTGATTTTAACTTTGATTTAATTATTTTGTGTGACATTGCATTGGAATTGAGCTGTGTTGTTTACCATACCATTCATTTTGTAAGTATAGGTATAGATGCCACACCTCTGACAGGTAAAAATATGCATTTAAAAAAAACGCCATCTGTTGCATGTAAGAGCAACTCACGCTATACTAAATATGTTACGATTCTTTTTCAATGTTTCTAATTTCATTGATAAATTGAATTTTCATAGATTTCGATACCGATTTCCATTTTGTTCATTTCGTGAGTATAGTTTATTATTTTTTTATTTTTTTCATATTTTCATTTAATTTTTTAACTGTTTTTCTTATATTTCAGTGATGGGAACAACAGATAACTTGATGTTCCAAATTTTCTGATGGGAACTTCAGACCATTTGGGAAGGCACCAGACGAGGGAGTCGGGACTGTTGGGGATGAGGAGGGGAGGGAAGTTTTTTTTTTTTTTTTTTTTTTTTTTTTTTTGCAGGGATAATCCTGCGCGGGCCCTAAGCCTCTGGCTGGCCCACTAAGTGTTGCTTGTTTCTGTTTTACTTGGGCGGAGGATGAGTATTTATGACTCGTATGGTCGCTTTAGTAAGATTTTGCCATATGTGTTTAACAACTTCCTCTGCTCTGTTGAATCTAAGTTGAAATCTTAACGGGTTTGTAACTGTGCACTGTGTTAGAAAATGTTCCAGTGGTCTGTCGGGCATTTCTCCACAGTGTTGACATTTCCTCTCATCTTCCGGAACCTGTAAGCCTATTTCCCATGCACATGGGTATCCATGCCTGATGCGATGTAAGTGCACTTCTGTTGTTCTACAGCCCCCTTTCATCAAACTAAGTGGTTCGTAGTTGGTTGAATTCTTGTACCAACCCGCAGATCCTGATGTTGCAACTGCTGTGGTGTGGTCACTGTACATCTTTTGCATTGCTCTGTTTCGAATTACTTTCTTCATCTGGGATAGACTCTGTGGTATGTAAATGTCTACATTTCTCCTCTTAGTAGCAAGTTTTGCAGCTTCGTCTGCAATGTCATTTCCTATTAGTCCCACATGACTTGGCACCCAGTTGATAAGTACCCGTCGGCCTTGTCGTTTGAGTGCATGCATGAATGATAAGACATTTGTGATCAGATGGATGTTATCACATATGTGCTCTTGTTGCAAGGTTTCAATGGCGGTTCTCGAATCTGTATGGATGATAACATGTTGTCGGTGTTCAGCAAGAGCATGTTCCAAAGCCTTTTGAATGGCTAGCATCTCTGTTTGTAAAGTCGAACACCCATTTGAGAGCCTCCAACAATTCACAGAGTTTCCTGCTTTAACCGCAGCTCCGGTTTCTTGTCCCTGCTGGTCTACTGATCCATCTGTGAAGTAAGTGAAGCTGTCGGATGCCATGTTTGCTTCTATATGCATCTGTGCAATGTTACGTAGCAGATGAGGATTTGTCCGGTTCTTCTTTCCTTCAAGAACCATAATCTTAAAGTCTGCTGGCAGAGATTCCCAAGGGGCTTGTATAACAAAGTCTGCATGTATTTCGTCGACACCCCTCTCAGTGAGTATGTTTGCCATATCGAATGTATCGATGGTGTTGATCGCACAATGGGTCCACCTGTTGCAATTGGAGGCTCTGCTGGCCAGAGTTAGCGCTCCAGTGATTATATCTTTAAGTGAACTGATTCTAGGTCTAGTCAATATCTTGGTCGGCATGCACGCAGCAATCCCCTTTACCCTTATTTCAGTCGACGGTAGCTTTGTTTCTAGTCTTAGGTTCAGTATTTTAGTCCATCTGGGAGCTCGGGAGGGAAGTGAGAGATAGTGGAAAGGATGAGGGGGGCCAGGGAGGGGGTAATGGTGGGAAGGGACGAGAGGACAGGGTAGTTTCGGGTGGTGGGGACGAGGGGATGGGGGAATGGAGAATGGTGCGGGAGGACAAAGTGACAGATTAGTGGGGCATGGTGGGAAGGCCGGATACTTCTTGTGTATCCGGTCTTGTGTATCTGTATATTTAGTTTTTCTGAATTAATATATTTTCTCTAATTTTTTTCTTATGAAATGATAAAGCTACCCATTTCCTTATGTATGAGGTCAATTTTATTTTATTGGAGTTAAAATTAACGTAGATATATGACCGAACCTAACCAACCCTACCTAACCTAACCTAACCTATCTCTAAAGGTTAGGTTGGGTTAGGTAGCCGAAAAAGTTAGGTTAGGTTAGGTTAGGTAGGTTAGGTAGTCGAAAAATAAATAACTCATGAAAACCTGGCTTATTAGGCAAATCGGGCCTTGCATAGTAGGCTGAGAAGTGCGTTCTGGCTACTAGGTACGACATTATATATATATATATATATATATATATATATATATATAACCATAATCTTAAAGTCTGCTGGCAGAGATTCCCAAGGGGCTTGTATAACAAAGTCTGCATGTATTTCGTCGACACCCCTCTCAGTGAGTATGTTTGCCATATCGAATGTATCGATGGTGTTGATCGCACAATGGGTCCACCTGTTGCAATTGGAGGCTCTGCTGGCCAGAGTTAGCGCTCCAGTGATTATATCTTTAAGTGAACTGATTCTAGGTCTAGTCAATATCTTGGTCGGCATGCACGCAGCAATCCCCTTTACCCTTATTTCAGTCGACGGTAGCTTTGTTTCTAGTCTTAGGTTCAGTATTTTAGTCCATCTGGGAGCTCGGGAGGGAAGTGAGAGATAGTGGAAAGGATGAGGGGGGCCAGGGAGGGGGTAATGGTGGGAAGGGACGAGAGGACAGGGTAGTTTCGGGTGGTGGGGACGAGGGGATGGGGGAATGGAGAATGGTGCGGGAGGACAAAGTGACAGATTAGTGGGGCATGGTGGGAAGGCCGGATACTTCTTGTGTATCCGGTCTTGTGTATCTGTATCTTTAGTTTTTCTGAATTAATATATTTTCTCTAATTTTTTTCTTATGAAATGATAAAGCTACCCATTTCCTTATGTATGAGGTCAATTTTATTTTATTGGAGTTAAAATTAACGTAGATATATGACCGAACCTAACCAACCCTACCTAACCTAACCTAACCTATCTCTAAAGGTTAGGTTGGGTTAGGTAGCCGAAAAAGTTAGGTTAGGTTAGGTTAGGTAGGTTAGGTAGTCGAAAAATAAATAACTCATGAAAACCTGGCTTATTAGGCAAATCGGGCCTTGCATAGTAGGCTGAGAAGTGCGTTCTGGCTACTAGGTACGACATTATATATATATATATATATATATATATAATATATATATATATATATATATATATATATATATATATATAAGCCTATACTTGCATAAACCACAAGTGAAGATTAATCATCTTTGGACAACACCCACCAGTGGGACTCGAACCCAGAAAGCACAACTACCTTCCAGTAGCTGGCATAACTAGTATGCTTTAACCCACTACACCATCAGGCCTTACAGAAGAAGTAGATAGTTCGAGATATATATCTCAAACATCTCCACTTCCCGAAGGCACCAGATGAGTGTGGGGTCAGTCTGCATTTTCCATCAAGCCACTGTCAATGTGAGAGAACTCGTGTCCAGCTTATAAGCCTATACTTGCATAAACCACAAGTGAAGATTAATCATCTTTGGACAACACCCACCAGTGGGACTCGAACCCAGAAAGCACAACTACCTTCCAGTAGCTGGCATAACTAGTATGCTTTAACCCACTACACCACTACACCACCCACTATCGGGAAGTGGAGATGTTTGAGATATATATCTCGAACTATCTACTTCTTCTGTAAGGTCTGATGGTGTAGTGGGTTAAAGCATACTAGTTATGCCAGCTACTGGAATGTAGTTGTGCTTTCTGGGTTCGAGTCCCACTGGTGGGTGTTGTCCAAAGATGATTAATCTTCACTTGTGGTTTATGCAAGTATAGGCTTATAAGCTGGACACGAGTTCTCTCACATTGACAGTGGCTTGATGGAAAATGCAGACTGACCCCACACTCATCTGGTGCCTTCGGGAAGTGGAGATGTTTGAGATATATATCTCGAACTATCTACTTCTTCTGTAAGGTCTGATGGTGTAGTGGGTTAAAGCATACTAGTTATGCCAGCTACTGGAAGGTAGTTGTGCTTTCTGGGTTCGAGTCCCACTGGTGGGTGTTGTCCAAAGATGATTAATCTTCACTTGTGGTTTATGCAAGTATAGGCTTATAAGCTGGACACGAGTTCTCTCACATTGACAGTGGCTTGATGGAAAATGCAGACTGACCCCACACTCATCTGGTGCCTTCGGGAAGTGGAGATATTTGAGATATATATCTCGAACTATCTACTTCTTCTGTAAGGTCTGATGGTGTAGTGGGTTAAAGCATACTAGTTATGCCAGCTACTGGAAGGTAGTTGTGCTTTCTGGGTTCGAGTCCCACTGGTGGGTGTTGTCCAAAGATGATATATATATATATATATATATATATATATATATATATATATATATATATATATATATATATATATATATATATATAATAGTGGGATTAGGATGAAACATGTCAGAGAGATGAAATATAATAAAAAAATAGGATATGAAGTACGTCGAATAACAATAAAATATGTAATTAATACAAACACAATTTGTTATGTAAAATTAAATAACAATAATTTTTAATTTTCTAACACATTTTCCCAGGAAGTCGACATTGGACTTGGTCCGATCAGCATCAGTGAATCGAGAGCCGAAGTCTTGGATTTCACTTGGCCTGTGATAACAGAGTATGGCAGAATAGTGGGAGGTCGAGGTCGGCCGGAGGTGGACCCGTGGGGCTTCGTGTTCCCCTTGACGCCGCTGGTGTGGGCGGCCATCCTGACGACGCTGCTGGTGCTGCCCCTGACGGTGTTCCTCCTGTCTTCATGGGTGTCGATGGAGGCTTCAGGAGGATGGCTGGAGTATGTGTTTAGCTTCACAAGAATATTATTACAACAAGGTATATCCAACACGGTAGAATTAAACATCTAAACAACAAATGCATAACCAGATATATATGTAAATATATATATATATATATATATATATATATATATATATATATATATATATATATATATATATATATATATATATATATATATGTCGTACCTAGAAGCCAGAACGCACTTCTCAGCCTACTATGCAAGGCCCAATTTGCCTAATAAGCCAAGTTTTCACGAATTAATTGTTTTTCGACTACCTAATCTACCTAACCTAACCTAACTTTTTCGCCTACCTAACCTAACCTAACTTTTTCGCCTACCTAACCTAACCTAACCTATAAAGATAGGTTAGGTTAGGTTAGGTAGGGTTGGTTAGGTTCGGTCATATATCTACGTTAATTTTAACTCCAATAAAAAAAATTAACCTCATACATAATGAAATGGGTAGCTTTATCATTTCATAAGAAAAAAATTCGAGAAAATATATTAATTCCGGAAAACTTGGCTTATTAGGCAAATCGGGCCTTGCATAGTAGGCTGAGAAGTGCGTTCTGGCTATTAGGTACGACATATATATATATATATATATATATATATATATATATATATATATATATATATATATATATATATATATATATATATACTAGCAGTACCAGGCCACAGCAACCTTCCCTGTCTCCCAGTCCTCCCCACCATTACCCCTCACCCCTGTCCTCGGCCTCCCAACCATTCCCCACTCCACCATCCCCTCATCCCAACTATCCCAATCTCCCCTGTCCCCTCGTCCTTCCCCACCATTACCCCCTCCCTTGTCCTCTCATCCTCCCTACCATCTCTCACTTCCGGCCCCTCGTCCTCTCCACCATTCCCCACTCCCTTTTTCGATGTCTTCCCAAATGGTCTGATGTTCCTATCAGAAAATTGGGAACATCAAGTGATCTGATGTCCATCACTGAAATATAAGAAAAACAGTTAAAAAATGAAATGAATATATGACAAAAAAACTATACTCACGAAATGAACGGTATGATAAACAACACAGCTCAATTACAATGCAATTCACATATAATAATTAAATCAAAATGAAAATAAATAAAAATCTATGAAAATTCTATTTATCAATGCAATCAGAAATATTGAAATGGAATTGTAACATATTTAGAATTGCATATGTGTTGCTCCTACCTGCAACAGATGGCGCTGTTTTTCAAGAAAAGCATTGTTTTACCTGTCACAGGTGTGGCCTCTATACTTATACTTACGAAATGAACGGTATGGTAAACAACACAACTCAATTCCAGCACAATGTCACATTAAATAATTCAATAAAAAATTAAATAAATCAAAATCTATGAAAATAAAATTTATCAATGCAATTGGAAACATTGAAATGGAATTCGTGACATATTTAGTATAGCGTGCATGTTGCTATTATGTGCAACAGATGGCGCTGTTTTTCAAAATCACATGTTTTTACCAGTCACAGAGGGGGCTTCTATATAGTACATATATAAAAGGACGCGCCTATTCGAATGGAATGGTGTGTAAAAATTTCAAAGCAATCGGGTAAGAACTTTAGGAGATTACAGTAAGTGTTGCTCTTACATCCAACAGATGACACTGTGTTTAAAAAAAAAAACATGTTTTTCCCTGTCACAGGTAAGAAATATATATAGTAGGTATATAAAAACACGCGCCAATTCGAATGCAACGTCGTATCAAAATTTCAAAGCAATCGGTAAAAAGGTCTTGAAGATTTTTCCCACATGAAAAAACATGAAAAACACAGTTTAAAAAAAATGTTTTTTTTCCTTCACAGACGTTTCATCAATAAAGTATGAAAATAAAAACCTGCTCAGATGAGAATGAAACGTTGTGTGAAAATTTCAAAGCAATCAGTGAAGAACATTCGGACATTTGCGATTTTGAACAAACGAACATTTCCATTTTCATTTATATACTAGCTGTACTCGCCACGCGTTGCAGTGGCGGGTTCAGCTAGGGTACGGGTACTAGGGCGGGTACTGCTGTGCTGCGGCGGGTACACGTGTTGCTGTGTCTGGTTAAATGGAAAAGAAAGAAAAGAGTAAACGCACGTTTACAACATGTTTAATTTCACAGTGCTTGTGGGTATACAATATTTGTTCTTGTTCCAAATTTTTTTTTTCTTTGTCTGTGAAGATATAGATTGTCTGGTTGCCGACTCTAGAACACACAACATATAATTGTCCATGTGAGAAGCAATTCGTGTCTAGATCTAAACCGCACAATTCTAAAGATTAGCCCTGAGCTTTGTTGATGGTACTGGCAAACGCCAATCGAGTTGGGAATTACAATCTCTTAAATTGAAATGGCAAATCCACTGGAATCATAGAATGTGAGGAATGGGGACATCTTCACCTTTGAAAGGTCCTGTCATGAATTTTACTCCTACGACGTTGCTGAATAATTTTTTACTGCAAGCCGCGTGCCGTTGCTAAGCTTTCGCTGGGTGATATTTCGGAACATGATAATTGCCACGCCGATTTTCCATTGCAGTCCGTGCTGTTTTATCTTTTGCAAATCGAGTTAATTAAAAAATTATGTTGGGTAATTAACTGCTTCATCTGCTTTCTCAACAGTGTTGACAGACTTGTATGTTACTACCTCGCTTTGTATGTTAAACGAAATAATATTGTTAGGTTCTTAGATGTCTTTGTTCTCGGTCGTAAGAACAGCTCGTTCACTCAACCAATCGTGATTCTTATAATTGTTTGAATATTGGGAAAGACTTTTTCAACCAATTCTTCTTTTGACATCACTAAATTGTAGAAGTTATGAGGCAATGAAATTTGTCCTGAGGTCAAATCAACCGGCACGTTTGCGTTCCAAATTTCTAGAAATTGATGTGAGAATATCTCAGCTGATGAGTCGTTTTGTAGTTGGACACTCATATTTGTAGTTAATTTTAACATCTTTACGTGGCACCACAAAGTAGAGTATTTCAGGCAAGCATTTATTTCGTCTGCTGGTGTCGATCGAGGAATTACAGGGAATGTTTGCGTGAAATCTGAAAGCAATATTAATGCGTTCCCAAATAGTCTGATGTTTCCATGCAAATCTTGCAATGATCAATCATGAGCCTCAAGCGATTTTTTGTGGGCAATGTGCCTTCATCCCAGACAATAAGTTTACAGTTCTGCAATACTTTTCCCATACCGGATGCTTTGGAAATGCTGCACGCGGGAGTTTCAATGAATTGCATGTTCAATGGCAATTTCAAAGCCGAAGTAGCAGTTCTTCCACCTGGTAGCAATGTCGCAGCTATTCCGGACGATGCAAGAGCTAAGGTTATGCCATTTTGGGATCGAAATGATGCCAAAATCAATCTAATTAGAAAGGTTTTACAGTTCCTCTTGGCGCATCTAAGAAGATTTCTCCAAACCCGTTATTGACAGTTTGAATTATTTTATTGTAAATGCCTTTTCGATCAAGGGTTAGCTTAAGACAATTGGATTGCACATACGATAACAGATCACCCGTGTTGTAATTTTGTTCACAACGCAATTCTACATAGAATGAAGCAGCAGCAGATCGATTCGGTGATGGCATTCCCAATTGATTGAGAACTTTGTTCGCGATTTCTAAGCACAAATCTTTAATCATTATCAAAGCTTCGTTGTTAATTTCTGCCGTGTAATTCATGTTCATATTTGAATTTTCCTTGCGTATTCGACGGACAATATCTTCAGCCATGTGCGATTTGTGTTTCTCCCAAACTGTGTTGAAGATGAAGGAGAGCCGGTGGTCAATATGATTGCAAACAATGCACGAATTTTATTTAGATGTGAAGTATTGGATGCCTCATTAATGCATATATCCCAGTGTTGTTCGTTCTCCAATTAATTCAGATCTTGGCAAGCACTACGAAAAGTGGCATGTGTTACTTCGCTGACCAACTCAATGGCTGGAAAGACCTTGGAACGGGCACATTTACCAACAGCATGCGAAAATGAAGCCTTCATCTTGATTGGGATGCACGGTGTACAGTCTGCCTACCATAGTTTTTTTTTTTTTTTTTTTTTTTGAGATATATACAAGAGTTGTTACATTCTTGTACAGCCACTAGTACGCGTAGCGTTTCGGGCAGGTCCCTGGAATACGATCCCCTGCCGCGAAGAATCGTTTTTTCATCCAAGTACACATTTTACTGTTGCGTTAAACAGAGGCTGCAGTTAAGGATTTGCGCCCAGTAAATCCTCCCTGGCCAGGATACGAACCCATGACATAGCGCTCGCGGAACGCCAGGTGAGTGTCTTACCACTACACCACGGAGACTGTTTAAAGTTTAGTTTGTTTGAATATGCCAGGTTGTCCATCGACTCGCTCTCCTCGTTTACGTCGTTCAAATGATTTTCTACTGGCATTTCATGTGAAATACGTAGGCACTTCCGAATACAGCAGTGTTTTCGCAAACGCGTCATTTTGACGTAACGTGAAAAAAGCAGTTAACGTTGTAACCGGTGGATTCATAGCTGTTTGTTGCACATTTGCAGCTGTGAAATAAACGTGTTGTACATTTTCTTGTTTTCAAAACAAAAACAAAGAATACTAAAAAAAATATTTCAATTCGAACGCAGATCAATCGATACAACTCAGTTTCACCACCAGTTGCACTGACAAATAAGAAGAACAGTTAAAAATCGAAATGAAAAACAATTAAAAAGAAACAAATAAGTTCTACCCACGATATGAACGGTATGGTAAACAGCACAGCTCAATTCCAACGCAACGTCACGCAAAATAAAAAAATACAAACGAAAAAAATCAAAATCTCTGAAAATTCAATATATCATTAAAATAAGACACATTGAAATGGAATCGTAACATATTTTGAATATCACATGCTGGTCTTACGTGCAACAGATGACGCTGTTTTTCAAAAAATGCATGTTTTCACCGGTCACAGTAGTGGCATCGAGAAAGTAGGAATATACAAACATGCACGTATTCGAAAGGAACGTTGTGTCAAAATTTCAAACCAATCGGTGAAGAACTTTCGGAGATTACTGCGTGTGTTGTTCATCCGTCCGACAGATGGCGCTGTTTAAAAAAAAAAAAAAAATTCTGTCACAGGTGTGGCATGTATATAGTAGGTATATAAAAACACTCACTTATTCGAATGCAATGTTGTGTCAAGATTTGAAAGCAATCGGTAAAGAGGTTTCGAAGATTACCCTCACTTGAAAAAAACACAAAAAATACAACTTTTCTAAAAAAGCATGTTTTTTCCTGTCACATATATAACATCTATATAGTATGTATATAAAAACCCGCTCGGATGCGAAAGAAACGTTGTGTGAAAATTACAAGGCAATTGGTGAGGACCTTCCGGAGATTAGCAATTTTGAACAAACGAACATTTCCATTTTTATTTATATAGACTAGCAGTACCCGGCCATGTGTTGATAAGCCACAGCAACCTCCCTGTCTCCCAGTCCTCCCCCACCATTCCCCACTCACTCGTCTCCTTGGCCTCCCAACCATTTCCCACTCCACCGTCCCTTTGTCCTCCTCACCTTTCTCCATTCCCCCCATCCTCTCGTCCCCACTATCCCAAACTTGCTTGTCCCCACTTCCTTCCTCACCATTACACCTTCCCTTGTCTCACCGTCCTCCCCACCATCTCTCACTTCCGTCCCCTCGTCATCTCCACCATTCCCCACTCCCTTGTCCAATGCTTCCCAAATGGTCTGATGTTCCCAGCAGAAAATTGGAAACATCAAGTGATCTGATGTTCCCATCACTGAAATATAAGAAAAACTGTTAAAAATTGAAATGAAAGTATGAATAAATAACAAAATAAACAATACTCACGAAATGAACGATATGGTAAACAACACAACTCAATTCCAAGGTATTTCACACAGTATAATGAAATCAAAATGAAAATAAATTAAAATCTTTGAAAATTCAATATATCAATGCAATCAGAAACACTGAAATGGAATTGTAACATATTAAGTATAGCATGTGTGTTGTTCTTACATGCAACAGATGGCACTCTTTTTCAAGAAAAGCAAGTTTTACCTGTCACAGGAGTGGCATCTATACTTATACTTACGAAATGAACGGTACGTTAAACAACACAGCTCAATTCCAACACAATATTACACAAAATAATTCATTAAAAAATAAAATAAATTGAAATATATGAAAATAAAATTTATCAATGCAATTGGAATCATTGATATGGAATTCGTGACATATTTAGTTTGGCGTACATGTTGCTGTTATTTACATCAGATGGTGCTGTTTTTCAAAATCTCATGTTTTTATCAGTCACAGAGGGGGCTTCTATATAGTACGTATATAAAAAGACATGCCTATTCGAATGGAATGGTGTGTCAAAATGGCGCTGTTTTTCAAAAACGCATGTTTTTACCTGTCACAGGTGTGGCATATAAATAGTAGGTACATAAAAGCACGCATGTATTCGAATGGAACGATGTGTTAAAATTTCAAAGCAATCGGTGAAGAACTTTCGGAAATTAAAGCGTGTGTTGCTCCTACGTCCTACAAATGGCGTTGTTTTTCAAAAAAAGCATGTTTTTTTTTCCTGTCACAGGTGAGACATGTATATAGTAGGAATATAAAAATGCTTGCCTATTCCAATGCAATATTGTGTCAAAATTTCAATGCAATCGGTAAAGAGGGTTTGAAGATTTTACTCACGTGAAAAGAACAGTTGTTAAAAAAAACATGTTTTTTCCAATCACAGACGTGATATCGATATAGTATGTACATAAAAAACCCGCTCGGATGCAAATGGAACGTTGTGTGAAAATTTCAAAGCAATCGGTGAAGAACTTTTGGAGATTAGCGATTTTTTAACAAACGAACATTTCCATTTTTATTTATATGGACTAGCTGTACCCGTAACGCGTTGCTGTGGCTCAGTCTGGTTAAATGGAAAAGAAAGAAAAGAAAAAGTGCATGTCTAATATGTATATTTTCACAATGCTTTTGGGTATACAATATTTTTTGTTGTTCCATTGTCTGTGGAGATAAAGAGATTGTCTGGTTTGCCGACTCTAGAACACGCAACATATAATTGTCAATGTGAGAAGCAATCCGTGTCTAGATATAAACTGCACAATTCTAGAGATTGGCCCTGAGCTTTGTTGATGGTGATTGCAAACGCCAATCGAATTGGAAATTACAATCTCTTAAATAGAAATGGCATATATGTTGGAATCATAGGAATGCGAGGAATGAGGACATAATCACCTTTGAAAGGTCCTGTCAAGATTGTTGTTTTTACGACATTGCTGATTCATTTTTTACTGCAAGACATGTTGGAAATAACAAACAGTTTCATACATCCTTGTATTTTATACAACTTTTGTATTAACCACAAGTAGTTACTAAACTCACTAACTTGTAGATTTAATCATCATCATGATTAATATTAAACATATTGCCAGATTCTTCCTGGTCAGAGTGACGACGCGAAGAACGACAGGCAGAAACAAGAATTCTTTCCACATTTAGTTGAATTTATAACAGAGTCCAGTTTATCATTTCTTTTACTAAAAATAGTTACTTAATAATAAGTTTAATTTCGTAGCATACTATGGCTTACTGGAACTACTTTATTTAGTTGATAATAAACATTCTAAAGGAAATTATTTTAATGTAAATGATTTCACTTTAATTTCCTCGATTAACTGCATGACTTTAATAAACCCAATTTATGTTATCTTGAGATGATTTCGGGGCTTTTTAGTGTCCCCGCGGCCCGGTCCTCGACCAGGCCTCCACCTCCAGGAAGCAGCCCGTGACAGCTGACTAACTCCCAGGTACCTATTTACTGCTAGGTAACAGGGGCATTCAGGGTGAAAGAAACTTTGCCCATTTGTTTCTGCCTCGTGCGGGAATCGAACCCGCGCCACAGAATTACGAGTCCTGCTCGCTATCCACCAGGCTACGAGGCCCCCAGATGTTACGCAAAGTTATATTTTAACACGGAAGAATTAAATGTGACATCAATACTCGTCACCATTTCTTCTTTCTTTAGTTAATTCCGATATATATATAAATCCATTTACGCTCGAATTGTCTATCGAGAGCCGTGCATGTGCAATCGGGAAGAGGAAGAAGACGCGAGAACGTCGCCCACCACCACGCGACTCGGACGCCATTAGCAACGAGAAACCAAGATTTACGTTTCGATCTTGCATGTATTTTGAGAGTTTTATTTCGCTCCCACGACCAGCAGAGCGGTACCACGTTACTTTGCACATCACGGCAGTGTCCTAAGAACTAATAATTACTCCAACCCAAATATAACGTCTTATCACAGCAGCTGAGGACGAGGGATCTGGAATCGTTCCTGCATCAGTGGACACTCGTCCCGGCAACTAGTAATTTTCTAAACTATAATATTGTGCACATGTTTATATGTAGACTAGTTGTCGTTAGGCTGTGTGATTAACAACAAAATCCATTACGTTGAATCTCCAAATTTATTCCGCTCTTTATTGGAATAAATTGCATAGATATTTACTCAAGGTTTCTGCAGTAATAATTACATTCTGTAGGAAGATATTTCGTAATTCAGGATGTACTTATAGTTACCAATTAGTGGAATTCTACAATGTAATGGCCTTCCAGCTCTGGGTCCACGACAACCGAGGTATTAGGCTTCTCTACCTGCACGTGTAACAATTTGCTTGAAGCAACACGTCGTCGGTGGTTCGTGACAACAAATTACGCCTGTCTATAATTTAAAGCTAAGCTGACTTGATTTCTAGTAGTGTAGTATTAGATACTCTAATATTTTGTTACATGAATGATTTCCTCTTAAATTACCATTTACCTACCATTAAGGAAATCATCTTATTTACTAACAATTTTCTATTTGATTTATATATGAACTATGATATAAATGTATGCATATATATTTCTTTCTGACGAATGAACCAGAGTCAGATTATATGTGTTAGAAATTAATTGTATCCTAGCACTTGAACCCCCTATTTTGGTGCAGGTTAATTTAACTCCCTTTACATAAGAAATACAGTTTCACTAAGATCCATAGGACACTAGTTCTTGGTATCAGTTTAATCCATTGTCTCATTTTGTTTTCCAATTTTTCTCAAAAAGTGGTGATCCTTCACAGCTATCGAATTATTTTATTTTAATTACAAATTATTGGAGTCAGATTTTCCCAGAAGGCATGTGGCGTTGCAAAGTTTTGGCTGGTTGATATTTCGCAACATGATAATTGGCACGCCGATAATCAATTGCCATATGTGTGGTGGTATCCCTGGCAGATCAACTGAATTCAAACATTCTGTTGGATAATTAACTGCTTGGAGTCGGTCGGCCGAGCGGACAGCACGCGGGACTTGTGATCCTGTGATCCTGGGTTCGATCCCAGGCACCGGCGAGAAACAATGGGCAGAGTTTCTTTCACCCTATGCCCCTGTTACCTAGCAGTAAAATAGGTACCTGGGTGTTAGTCAGCTGTCATGGGCTGCTTCCTGGGGGTGGAGGCCTGGTCGAGGACCGGGCCGCGGGGACACTAAAAGCCCCGAAATCATCTAAAGATAACTCAAGATAACTTTATCTGCTTCCTCAACAGTGTCGACGGACTTGTTAGTGACTTCAATCGCTTTCAATGTTAAACAGAATACTGTTGTTAAGTTCTTTGTTAAGACGTCTTTGTTCTAGGCCGCAAGAATAGCTCGTTCACTCAGCCAATCGTGATTCTTATAATTGATTTGAATAGTGGGAAATAATTTTTCAACCAATTCTTCTTTTGACGTCACTAAACATTAGAAGTTATGAGGCACTAAAATTTGTCCTGAGGACAAATCAACCGGCACGTATACGTTCCCAATTTCCCGAAATTGATGTTAGAATATCTCAGCTGATGAATTGTTTTCCAGCTGGACACGCATATTTGTAGTTAATTTTAACGTCTTTACATGGACCACAAAGTAAAGTTTTTCAGACAAGCATTTATTTCGTCCGCGGGTGTCGATCGAGGAATTACAGGTAATGTTTGTATGAAATCTCCTGCAAGCAATATTTATGCGTTTCTAAATAGTCTGATGTTTCCACGCAAATCTTGCAATGATCGATCAAGAGCCTCGAACGATTTTTTGTGGGCCATTGTGCATTCATCCCAAACAATAAGTTTACATTTCTGCAATACTTTTACCATGCCGGATACTTTGGAAATGTTGCACGTGGGAGTTTCAATGAATTGCATGTTCAATGGCAATTTTAAAGCCGAAGTAGAAGTTCTTCCACCTGGTAGCATTATCGCAGCTATTCCGGTTGATGCAAGAGCTAAGGTTATACAATTTGGGGATTGAAATGCTGCCAGAATCAATCTAATTAGAAAGGTTTTACAGTTCCTCCTGGTGCATCTAAGGAGATTTCTCCAAACCCATTATTGACAGTTTGAAATATTTGATTGTAAATGACTTTTCGCTCAAGCATTAGCTTAGGAATATTTGATTGCACATACGACAACAGATCACCCGTGTTTTAATTTTGTTCACGACGCAATTATACATCGAACGAAGCAGCAGCAGATCGATTCGGTGATGGCATTTTCAATTGATTTAGAACTTTGTTTGCGATTTCTAAGCACAAATCTTCAATCATTATCAACGCTTCGTTTCAGATTTCTGCTGTGAAATCCATGTTCGTATTTGAATTTTACTTGCATAATCGACAGATAATATCTACATCCATGAGCTATTTATATTTCTCCCATAACTCTGTTGGAGATGAAGGAGAGCCGGTGGTCAATATGATTGCAAACAATGCACGAATTTGATTTGGATGTGACGTGTCGGACGCGTCATTAATGCACACATCACAGTGTCGGTCGTTCTCCAATAAATTCAGAGCTTGACATGCACTACGGAAAGTGGCATGTGTTACGCCCTTGACAAATCTCAATAGCTGGAAAGACGTTGGACGGGGCACATTTACCAACAGCACGTGAAGAAAGAAGCATTTATCCTGATTGGGAGGCACGGTCTGCCTATCATAGTTTATTTGAATATGCCAGGTTGTCCGTGGACTCGCTTTCCTCGTTTGTGTCGTTCAATTGATTTTCTACTGGCATTCCATGTGTAATATGTAGCCACTTCCGAATACTACCGTGTTTTCGCAAACACGTCATTCTGACATAACGTGAAAAAAACAGTTAACGTTGCAGCCGGTGGATTCATGTCTAGTTGTTGCACATTTGCAGCTGTGAAATAAACGTGCTGTCCGTTTTCTTGTTTTCAAAACAAAATAAAAAAATACTAACGAAATTTTTCACTTCAAACGCAGATCAATCGACACAGCTAAATTTCACCACCAATTGCATTAAAAAATAAGAACAGAAAAAATTGAAATGAAAAAAGAAACAAATTAGCTATTCTAACGAAATGAATTGTATGGTAAACAACACAGCTCAATTCCAATGCAACGTCACACAAAATAATTATATCGAAATGAAAATTAATCAAAATCTATGAAAATTAAAAAAATCAATACAATCAGAAACATTGAAATGAAATCGTAACATATTTTGTATATCGTGTGTTGCTCTTATGTTCACCAGATGGCGATGATGGATGGTATATAAAAACATGCACGTATTCGAATGGAATGTTGTGTCAAAATTTCAAAGCAATACGTGAAGAACATTTCAAGATTACAGGTTGTGTTGCTCTTACGTCTTACAGATGGAGCTGTTTTTCAAAAAAAGTATGTTTTTTCCTGTCACAGGTGAGGCATGTATATAGTAGGTATATTAAAACACGCGCCTATTCGAATGCAACGTTGTGTCAAAATTTCAAACCAATCGGTAAAGAGGTTTCAAAGATTTTCCTCACATGATAAACACATGAAAAACACAGCTATAAAATATTTTTTATTTTCCCGTCATAGACGGGACATCTATATAATATATATATAAAACCCCGGTCGGATTTACGACCCGGTCGAAACTTCTTTACCTATTGATTTGAAATTTTGACACAACGTTGCATTCGAATAGGCGCGTGTTTTTATATACATACTATATGCATGCCACACCTGTGACAGGAAAAAACATACTTTTTTGGAAAAATAGCACCAACTGGTTGTTTACCATACCGTTCATTTCATGAGTATAGTTTATTTTTAATTTTTTAATTTTTGTTTATTTCGTTTTTTAACAGTTTTTCTTATATTTCAGTGATGGGAACAGCAGATCATT
>NC_091177.1:25573276-25678276 GCF_040958095.1 Procambarus clarkii
GAAGCTTGAATCTCCCCACTCGCTAGGGGTGTATAAGGCCAGCCCATAGTTGACTGAGGTAGGTAGCCCAAGGGTGAGCAGTGGCGCCCGGTACTGAGGGTCTAAGACCTGTGGGACGACCCCAACCACAGGTTGAAAGCGGGTGAACCCTGACAGAGGGATATCTATATAAATAAAAATGGAAATGTTCGTTTGTTCAAAATCGCTAATCTCAGAAAGTTCTTCACCGATTGCTTTGAAATTTTCACACAACATTCAATTCTTATCCGGGCGAGTTTTTATATACATATTGTATCGATATCACGTCTGTGACGGGAAAAAGATGTTTTTTTAAAAACGGTGTTTTTCATGTGTTTTTCATGTGAGGACAAACTTCGAAATCGCTTTATCAATTGCTTTGAAATTTTGGCACAACGTTGCATATGAATAGGCGAGTGTTTTTATATACATGCCTCACCTGTGCGAGGAAAAAACATGCTTTTAAAAAAAAAAGGGTTATCTGTAGGATGCAGGAGCAACACACGATTTAATCTCCAAAAGATCTTTACCGATTGCTTTGAAATTTTGGCACAAGGTTCTATTCGCATACGTACGTGTTTTTATATACCTACTATGTAGATGCCTCACCTGTGACCGGTAAAACCATGCGGTTTTTTTAAACAGCACCATCTCTTGCACGTAAGACCAAACAGAAGCTATTCAAAATATGTTACGATTCCATATCAATGTTTCCGATTGCATTGATAAATTGATCTTTCATAGATTTTGATTTATTTTAATTTTGATTTGATTATTTTGTGTGACATTGCATTCGAATTGAGCTGTGTTGTTTTCCATACAGTTCATTTCGTGGGTATAGTTTATTTGTTTCTTTTTTCATTGTTTTTCATTTATCATTTATCTGTTCTTTTTAATTCTTTTATCTGTTTCTATTTTTCAGTACAATTGGTGGTGAAATTGAGCTGTGTCGATTGTTCTGCGATTTAATTGAATTATTTCGTTAGTATTTTTTAATTTTGTTCTAAAACATAAAAATGGATAACACGTTTATTTCACAGCTGCAAATGGTCAACAAACAGCTATGAATCCACCGGCTACAGCGTTAACTGCGTTCTTCACGTATGTCAGAATGACGCGTTTGCCAAAACATTGCTGTATTCGGAAGTGACTACGTATTACGCATGGAATGCCAGTAGAAAATCATTTGAACGACGTAAGTGAGGAGAGCGAGTCGACAGACAACGTGACATATTCAAATAAACAACGATAGGTAGGCTGTAAACCATGCATCCCAATCAGGATGAAGGCTTTTTTCTTCACATGCTGTAGGTAAATGTGCCCGGTACAACGACTTTCCAGCAATTGAGATTTGTCAACAGCGTAACACATGCCACTTCCCGTAGTGCATGTCAAGCTCTGAACTTATTGGAGAACGACCGATACTGGGATGTGTGCATTAATGACGCGTCCAACACGTCACATCCAAATCAAATTCGTGCATTGTTTGCAATCATATTGACCACCGGCTCTCCTTCATCTCCAACAGAGTTATGGAAGAAATATAAATCGCACATGGTTAAAGATATTATCCGTCGAATACGCAAGGAAAATTCAAATATGACCATGGATTTTACAGAAAAAATATACAACGAAGCGTTGATAATGACTGCAGACTTGTGCTTAGAAAACGCGAACAAAGTTCTCAATAAATTGGAAATGCCATCACCGAATCGATCTGCTGCTGCTTCGTTCGATGTAGAATTGCGTCGTGAACAAAATTACAACACGGGTGATCTGTTGTCGTATGTTTAATCAAATATTCCTAAGCTAACGCTTGAGCGAAAAGGCATTTACAATCAAATAATTCAAACTGTCAATAACGGGATTGGAGAAATCTTCTTAGATGCTCCAGGAGGAACTGGTAAAACATTTCTAATTAGATTGATTCTGGCAGCATTTCGACCCCAAAATGGCAAACCTTAGCTCTTGCATCGTCCGGAATTGCTGCGACATTGCTACCAGGTGGATGAACTGCTACTTCGGCTTTTAAATCGCCATTGAGCATGTAATTCATTGAAACTCTCATTGCAACATTTCCAAAGCGTCAGGACTGGGAAAAGTATTGCAGAAAGGCAAACTAATTGTTTGGTTTACTGCACAATGCACGGCAAAAAATCGCTCGAGGCTCTTGATCGATCATTGCAAGATTTGAGTGGAAACATCAGACCATTTGGGAACGCGTTAATATTGTTTGCAGTAGATTTCAGCCAAACATTACCTGTAATTCCTTGATCGACACCAGCGGACGAAACAAATGCTTCCTGAAATACTCTACTTTGTGGCGCCACGTAAAGACATTTAATTTAACTACAAATATGCATGTAGTTATGTAGCTACTGCAAAACGATCCATCAGCTGAGATTTCACATCAATTTCTGGAAATTGGGAACGTGAATGTGCCGGTTGATCTGACCTCAGGACGAATTTCATTGCCTCATAACTTCTGCAATTTAGTGACGTCAAAAGAAGAATTGGTTGAAAATGTATTTCTCATTATTCAAACCATTTATATGAATCACGATTGGCTGAATGAACGAGATATTCTTGCGGCCAAGAACAAAGACGTCTACGACCTTAACAATATTATTCAGTCTAACATACAAAGCGAGGCATTCACATACAAGTCCGTCGACACTGTTGAGGAAGCACATGAAGCAGTTAATTATCCAACAGAATTTTTGAATTTACTCGATCTGCCAGGGATACCACCACACATAAGGCAACTGAAAATCGGCTTGCCAATTATCATGTTGCGAAATACCAACCAGCCAAAACTTTGCAACACCACGCATCTTGGAGTAAAAAAAATAATCAGCGACGTCGTAGAAGCTACAATCTTGACAGGACCTTTCAAAGGTGAAGATGTTCTCATTCCTTGCATTCCTATCATTCTAACAGATATTCCTTTTCAATTTAGGAGATTGTAATTTCTAATTCGATTGGCGTTTGCAATCACCATCAACAAAGCTCAGCATCAATCTTTAGAATTGTGCAGTTTATTTCTACACACGGATTGCATCTCACATGGACAATTATATGTTGCGTGTTCTAGAGTCGGCAAACCAGACAGTCTCTATATCTCCACACACAATGGAACAACAAAAATATTGTATACCCACAAGCATTGTGAAATTAAACATATTAGAAACGTGCGCTTTCTCTTTTCTTTCTTTCCCATTTAACCAGACTGAGCCCCAGCAACGCATAGCGGGTACTGCTAGTATGAAATAAAGGCTTTGGAGAACATAGCTCTCCTCTCGCAACCTCCGGCAACCTCCGGCAACTCCGTCAGCTGGGCAGATTTAAATGGGGGACTCGCACCCATTCGAGGGGGGGCAGCTCCATCAGCGTCGTCCACCACCTCACCAACAGCTACGTCCACACACTGTCTTCTCCATACAGGTATAATTACTACCTGCCCTACATCCTATTCTAATAAATATATATATATATATATATATATATATATATATATATATATATATATATATATATATATATTAGTATATATATATATATATATATATATATATATATATATATATATATATATATATTAGTATATTTTGGTAGCAGTCTTTCCTGTAGACATATATTATTAAATATGACCGAAAAAGTAAGATTAATAATTCTAACACGAATTTTCTCAATCTTTCGTACATTTCTTTTCACTGTTGGAGGTAAATCAAAAATCAATTCTCCAAAATTCATTTTTATTTCTAGTCTGACGCGACACGAGCGCGTTTCGTAAAACTTATTACATTTTCAAAGACTTTAGTTCACAAATACACAACTGAATAGAACTTACGCATCTCCGGTTTTATATCTACATTTGAGTGAGGTGGAAGGGGTGATGTGGCATTAACACAAGACAGAACAAGAGGTGGCATTAATAGGGTATTAATTTCATCAACACAAGACAGAACAAGAGGTGGTATTAATAGGGTATTAATTTCATCAACACAAGACAGAACACGAAACAATGGGTATTGAATAGAAGTGTTTGTAGAAAGCCTATTGGTCCATATTTCTTGACGCTTCTATATTGGAGCGGAGTCTAGAGGTGGGTAGAATATAGTTGTGCAATAATTGGCTGTTGATTGCTGGTGATGACTTCTTGATGTGTAGTGCCTCGCAAACGTCAAGCCGCCTGCTATCGCTGTATCTATCGATGATTTCTGTGTTGTTTACTAGGATTTCTCTGGCTATGGTTTGGTTGTGGGAAGAGATTATATGTTCCTTAATGGAGCCCTGTTGCTTATGCATCGTTAAACGCCTAGAAAGAGATGTTGTTGTCTTGCCTATATACTGGGTTTTTTGGAGCTTACAGTCCCCAAGAGGGCATTTAAAGGCATAGACGACGTTAGTCTCTTTTAAAGCGTTCTGTTTTGTGTCTGGAGAGTTTCTCATGAGTAGGCTGGCCGTTTTTCTGGTTTTATAGTAAATCGTCAGTTGTATCCTCTGATTTTTGTCTGTAGGGATAACGTTTCTATTAACAATATCTTTCAGGACCCTTTCCTCCGTTTTATGAGCTGTGGAAAAGAAGTTCCTGTAAAATAGTCTAATAGGGGGTATAGGTGTTGTGTTAGTTGTCTCTTCAGAGGTTGCATGGCTTTTCACTTTCCTTCTTATGATGTCTTCGACGAAACCATTGGAGAAGCCGTTATTGACTAGGACCTGCCTTACCCTGCAGAGTTCTTCGTTGACTTGCTTCCATTCTGAGCTGTGGCTGAGAGCACGGTCGACATATGCGTTAACAACACTCCTTTTGTACCTGTCTGGGCAGTCGCTGTTGGCATTTAGGCACATTCCTATGTTCGTTTCCTTAGTGTAGACTGCAGTGTGGAAACCTCCGCCCTTTTCCATGACTGTTACATCTAGAAAGGGCAGCTTCCCATCCTTTTCCATCTCGTAAGTGAGAAAATTCGTGTTAGAATTATTAATCTTACTTTTTCGGTCATATTTAATAATATATATATATATATATATATATATATATATATATATATATATATATATATATATATATATATATATATATATAGTAACCAGAATGTAGTACTCGGCCTTCTATGCAAGGCACGATAAAAGGCTTTTTTAATACTTTGAGAACTTTGTAATACAGCATCAACATGGATTCAGGGATGGCAAGTCCTGCCTCACAGGGTTAATTTAATTCTATGACCAGGCAACAAAAATCAGGCAAGAAAGAAAGGGGTGGGCAGACTGCATATTTTTTGATTGCCAGAAAGCCTTTGATACAGTGCCACACAAGAGGCTAGTGAAAAAGTTGGATACGCAGGCTGGAGTGAAAGGGAAGGTACTCCATGAAAGGGAAGGTCCCGCGGGGATCAGTCCTTGGACCTATACTGTTCCTGATATATGTAAATGATCTCCCAGTGGGTATAGACTCGTTTCTCTCAATGTTTGCTGATGATCCAAAAATTATGAGGAGGGCTGAAACAGAGGATGATAGTAGGAGGCTACAGGAAATCCTAGGCAGACTGAATGAATGGTCCAACAAATGGCTGCTAAAGTTTAACCCGAGTAAATGCAAATTAATGAAACTAGGCGGTGGAAAAAGTAGGCCAAACACAGGCTATAGAATAGGAGATGAAGTACTTAGTGAAACAGAAAGAGAGAAAGATGTTGGAATCGATATCACACCAAACCTGTCTCCTGAATCCCTCATGAAAAGAATTACGTCTGCGGCATATGCGAGGCTGGCTAACATCAGAACAACCTTCAGAAACCTGTCTAAGGAATCATTCAGAATCTTGTATACCACATATGTAAGACCAATCCTTGAGTATGTGGCCCCAGCATGGAGCCCGTACCTTGTTAAGCATAGGACGAAGCTGGAAAAATTTCAGACGTATGCCACTAGACTAGTCCCAGAACTAAGAGGCATGAGTTACGAGGAAAGGATGCGGGAATGCACCTTACGACACTGAAAGACAGAAGAGTGAGGGGAGACATGATCACTACCTACAAAATCCTCAGGGGAATTGACGTGGTAGACACGGATAAACTATCCAGCACTGGTGGTACGCGAACAAGGTTCACAGGTGGATACTGAGTACCCAAATGAGCCACAGGGACGTTAGAAAGAACTTTTTCAGTGTCAGAGTTGTTAACAGGTGGAATGCATTAGGTAGCGATGGCCACTATCAATATAATAGAGAGGGCACCTTCTGTGACTAGCAGGAACGGGTCCAGACTACTAATCATGTGAGACTTCAACCATTGGAAGATAGATTGGGATAACAGAGACCCACATGGAGGACCAGACACATGGAGAGCTAAGCTGCTGGACGTGGCAACAAGAAATTTTCTAAGTCAACACGTCAAGGGACCGACAAGAATGCGAGGAGAGGATAAACTAGCTTTGTTTGATCTGATATTTCCCCTAAAGGAGTCGGATATAAGGCAAGTTAAGTTGGAAACGCCCTTGGGAATGAGTGATCATAGTGTATTGAGCTTTGAGTACCTGGTTGAGCTAGGAATTATCTCCTTCAAAAAATAACTGGGAAACAAAGGGCTGGCGTACCGAAAGGGAAACTATGAGGAGTTGAATAAATTCCCGAGGGATATACCATGGGACACAGAACCCAGAACTAAGTCCGTACTAGATATGATGGACTATGTCACCCAAAAGTGTCAGGACGCGGCATTCAGGTTTATCCCGGCCCGACAGGAAAACAACGAGAAGCAAATGAAGAATCCGTGGTTTAATAGGGAATGTATGAAAGCAAAGATGAACAAAAGGGCGTGGAGGAACTTCCGTAATAACAGAACACCTGAAAGTAGAGAGAGATACCAGAGAACCAGGAACGAGTATGTTAGTGTGAGAAGAGCAGCTGAGAAAAGGTATGAAAATGATATAGCTAGTAAAGCCAAGACAGAACCAAGCTACTACACACTCACATCAGGAGGAAAACAACAGTGAAGGAACAGGTGATGAAACTTAGAACGGGTGAGGAGAGGTACACAGAGAATGACAGAGAATGACAAAGAGGTGTGTGAAGAAATCAACAAGAGGTTCCGGGAGGTCTTTACAATAGAACAAGGAGAGGTCACGGCGCTATGAGAGGTGGCAGCAAACCAGGCGAACTTGGAGGGGTTCGAAATTACGAGAGATGAGGTCAAGAGGCACCTATTGGAGCTGGGCGTGAGAAAGGCTGTTGGGCCGGACGGAATTTCACCATGGGTATTGAAAGAGTGTGCAGGAGCACTTTGTTTGCCACTCTCCATAGTGTATAGTAGGTCACTGGAAACGGGAGACCTACCAGAAATATGGAAGACGGCTAATGTAGTCCCAATATACAAAAAGGGTGACAGACAAGAGGCACTGAACTACAGGCCAGTGTCCTTAACTTGTATACCATGCAAGGAGATGGAGACGATAGTGAGAAAATCTAGTAACATATCTGGAGAGAAGGGAACTCGTGAAAACCCTTCAACATGGGTTCAAGGAGGGTAAACCGTGCCTTACAGGCTTAATAGAATTCTACGATCAGGTGACAAAGATTAAGCAAGAAAGAGAAGGATGGGCGGACTGCATTTTTTTTTTTTTTGAACTGTCGGAAAGCCTTTGACACAGTACCCCATAAAAGGCTGATGCATCAGCTGGAGAGACAGGCAGGAGTGACTGATAAGGTGCTTCAGTGGATAAGGGAGTACCTAATTCATAGGAAGCAGAGAGTTACAGTGTGGGGTGAGACCTCAGATTGGCGTGAAGTCAGCAGTGGAGTCCCACAGGGCTTTGTACTCGGAACTATCCTGTTTCTGATACACGTAAATGATCTCCTAGAGGGTATAGACTGATTTCTCTCAAGGTTTGCTGACGACGCCAAAATTATGAGAAGGATTAAGACAGAGGAAGACATATTGAGGTTTCAAGAAGTCCTGAACAAGCTGCAGGAATGGTCGAACAAATGGTTGTCAGAGTTTAACCCACGCAAATGTTATGTAATGAAGATAGGTGTAGGGAGCAGGAGACCAGATACAAGGTATCATTTGGGAGATAAAATACTTCAGGAGTCAGAGAGAGAGAAAGACCTGGCGGTTGAAATCATGCCAGACCTGTCCCCTGAAGCTCATATCAAGAGGATAACATCAGAGGCATATGCCGGGTTGGCTAACATAAGAACGGCCTTTAGAAACTTGTGTAAGGAATCTTTCAAAACATTATATACCACATATGTCAGACCAATCCTGGAGTATGCGGCTCCAGCATGGAGTGCATATCAAGTCAAGCATAAGACTAAACTGGAAAAGGTTCAAAGGTTTGCCACCAGACTAGTACCCAAATTGAGGGGTTTGAGCTACGAGAAGAGACTATGGGAATTAAAACTCACGTCACTGGGAGACAAAAGAGTTAGAGGGGACATGATCACTACATACAAGATGCTAAGAGGAATTGATAGGGTAGATAAATACACACTTTTTAACACAAAGGGCACATGCAATAGGGGACACAGGTGGAAATTGAGTGTCCAAATGAGCCATAGAGACGTCAGAAAGAATTTTTTCAGTGTCAGAATAGTAGACAAATGGAATGCATTGGGAAGTGATGTGGTGGAGGCTGACTCCATACACAGCTTTGCAAGTAGATATGATAGAGCCCAGTAGGCTCAGGAACCTGTAGAATAGTTAATTGACCGTTGAGAGGCGGGACCAAAGAGCCAGTGCTCAACCCCCCCCAAGCACAACTAGTTAAGTACAACTAGGCAAAATACATGCTCACACACTCTCCCACCCCCACACTCTCTCACTCTCACACACACTCCCACATTCCCACACCCCACTCACACTCTCACACACCCTCCCACACTCACACATTCTCACTCTCCAACAATCTCACTCTCTCTCCGAAACTTTTACACACTCTCACGCACTCTCACATGCTCTCCCACACTCCCCTACACTCTCACACACTCACCCAGACACACTCACTCTACTACACCCTTTCACACTTACCTACACTCTCACACTTCCCCACACTCTCACACTCTCTCCCACACTCTGCCCATCATGAAAACCAAATTGCCCATCATGAAACCCAAATCCTCCCCCTCCCCTTACCCCAAGTAGCCCCTGCTTTCCCAGCCCCTGGTCTTCTCCCTGCCCCAAGCAGGCCTGAGCAAGACCAAAGCCCTCTATCCCCCACTCCACCTCCCTCCAAACCCCTGTCAATTACACCGCAGGAGGGAGTGCCTTCTCCCCAAGCAATCCCTGCTCCCTCACCCCCAGGACTTCTTCCTGCCCCAAGCAGGCCTGGGGAAGACCTAAGCCCTCCACCCCCCACTCCACCTCCCCCTGAACCCCTGGCAACTACCTCACAGGAGGATGAGCCTACCCAAGTAGCAATGACCATAGAACAACCTCCTACACTTGTAGGGAGTGTGGGTGAAATTTGATATAAGAAAGTGAGCTTCAAGGTAATGTACTCAAACATTGATGGGATTACCAATAAAGCAAGTGAACTGGCAGAAAGGGTGCAAGAAGAAAACCCTGATGTAATAGGACTAACGGAAACAAAATTGTCAGGAGTCATAACAGATGCTGTGTTTCCAAAGGACTACTATATAGTAAGGAAAGAGAGGGAAGGGAGAGGAGGTGGAGGAGTGGCCCTGCTGATAAGGAAGGACTGGAGTTTTGATGAGATGGAAATTCCGGGCTGTGACGGATTCAGAGGTTACATAACAGGAACTATAACAATGGGTGGACCTAAGATAATAGTGGCAGTCATTTACAACCCTCCCCTAAATGACAGAAGACCTAGACAGGAGTTTGATAGGAACAACATGGCAATCATTAATATAACAGAGAGAGCAGCTTCAGTTGCCTACAGGAATGGCTCAAGACTCTTAATCATGGGTGATTTCAACCATGGAAAGATAGACTGAGAGAATGGGGACCCACATGGTGGTGCAGATACGTGGCGAGCTAAACTCTTGCAAGTGGCAACAAGGAATTTTCTGAGCCGGCATGTCAAGGAACCCACAAGAGTGAGAGGCAATGATGAACCAGCTAGACTCGACTTGATATTCACCCTGAATGAGTCAGAAAAAAGGGAAGTCAAAGTTGAAGCCCCCATAGGAATGAGTGACCACAGTGTACTGACCTTTGAGTACTTGGTGGAGGTAGGGATAACCTATCCAAGGATGGGAGTGGAGGGAAAAAGACTGAATTACCGAAGAGGAAAATATGACAAGATGAGGAACTTCCTCAGGGGAATACCATGGGAAACAGAACTTAGAGACAAGAATGTGCAGGTCATGATGGATATTGTCACCCAAAAGTGCCAGGAAGCTGCAGACAGGTTTGTCCCCGTCCAAAAGGAGAAAAACGAAAAACAACAGAAAAACCCATGGTTCAACCAGGAATGTAAGGTAGCGAAACAACTAAGTAAAAGAACATGGAGAAACTACAGAAATAACAGAACACCAGAGAGCAGGGAGAGATACCAGAGGGCCAGAAATGAGTACATCAAAGTGAGGAGGGAAGCAGAGAGACAGTTTGAAAATGACATCGCGAGTAAAGCCAATACCTAACCAAAGCTGCTCCACAGCCACATCAGGAGGAAAACAGCAGTGAAGGAGCAAGTGATGAAGCTGCGGAAAGGGGAGAACAGATACACAGAGAATGACAAGGCGGTGTGTGAAGAACTCAACAAGAGATTCCAATGGTCTTCACAATAGAACAAGGAGAAGCCCCTGCACTAAATGAGGAGGCGGCAAACCAAGCAACCTTGGAGGAATTTGACCTCACTAGTGATGAGGTCAAAAGGTGTCTGCTGGAGCTGGATGTGACAAAGGCTGTTGGGCCTGATAGAATCTCACCATGGATACTAAAGGAAGGTGCAGAAGTACTAAGTGTGCCACTCTCTATGGTGTATAACAGGTCACTGGAAACAGGAGACTTACCAGAAAGTTGGAAGACAGCTAACGTGGTCCCAATATACAAAAAGGGTGACAGGCAAGAGTCACTGAATTACAGGCCAGTTTCCTTAACTTGTATACCATGCAAGGTGCTGGAGAAGATCGTGAGGAAAAGGCTCGTAGAGCATCTGGAGGGAAATAACTTTGTAACGCACCACCAACATGGGTTCAGAGATGGTAAATCGTGCCTCACAGGTTTAATAGAATTTTATGACCAGGCAACGAAAATTAGGCAGGAAAGAGAAGGGTGGGCCGACTGCATTTTCCTGGATTGCCAAAAAGCCTTTGACACAGTACCCCATAAAAGGCTGTTAAAAAAGTTGGAGCAACAGGCAGGAGTAAAAGGGAAGGTGCTCCAGTGGATAAGGGAGTACTTAAACAACAGGAAACAGCGAGTAACGGTGAGGGGGGGGAGACATCAGAGTGGCGAGATGTCACCAGCGGAGTCCCACAGGGCTCAGTACTTGGACCCATCCTGTTTCAAATATATGTGAACGATCTTCCAGAGGGTATAGACTCATTCCTCTCGATGTTGGCTGATGATGCAAAAATTATGAGAAGAATCAAGACGGATAAAGATAGACAGAGACTACAGGATGACCTGGATAAACTGGAGGAATGGTCTAGAAAATGGTTGCTAAAGTTCAACTCTGGAAAGTGTAAGGTGATGAAATTAGGCGAAGGGAGCAGGAGGCTGAACACAAGGTATCATCTGGGAGGGGAAATCCTGCAAGAGTCAAATAGAGAGAATGATCTGGGGGTTGATATCACACCGAACCTGTCCCCAGAGGCCCACATCAAAAGAATATCATCAGCGGCATATGCTAGACTGGCCAACATAAGAACTGCCTTCAGAAACTTGTGTAAGGAATCTTTCAGAACCCTGTATACCACTTATGTAAGACCAATCCTGGAGTATGCAGCTCCAGCCTGGAGCCCATACCTACTTAAACACAAGATAAAGTTAGAGAAGATTCAGCGGTATGCCACCATGCTCGTCCCGGAACTGAGAGGATTGAGCTACGAGGAAAGGCTAAAGGAGCTGAACCTCACATCCCTGGAAAACAGAAGAGTAAGGGGAGACATGATAACCACCTACAAAATTCTCAGGGGAATTGACAGGGTGGACAAAGGCAAACTCCTCAGCACGGGTGGGACACGAACAAGGGGACACAGGTGGAAACTTAGTACCCAGATGAGCCACAGAGACGTTAGAAAGAATTTTTTCAGTGTCAGAGTAGTTAATAAATGGAATGCACTAGGAAGTGATGTGGTGGAGGCTGACTCCATACACAGTTTCAAATGTAGATATGATAGAGCCCAGTAGGCTCAGGAATCTGTACACCAGTTGATTGACAGTTGAGAGGCGGGACCAAAGAGCCAAAGCTCAACCCCCGCAAGCACAATTAGGTGAGTACACTCTTACGCATTCTCACTCACTCCCTCCCCAACAATCTCCCACACTCTCACACACTCCCCCACACTCTCACTCTCCCACACCCCACCCACACTCTCCCACACTCTCTCACACTTTCACTCTCTCTCCCACAGTCCCCCACACTCTCACTCACTCTTCCACACTCTCACCCACACTCTCAATAACTCTCCCACACCCTTCTACACTTACCTACTCGCTCACCCCCCCCCCCACTCTCCCCACACTCCCCACACTCACCCACACTCTCACTCACTCCCCCACACTCTCACTCACTCTCCCACACTCTCACTCACTCTATCACACTTACCTACACTCTCACCCCCACACTCTCCTACACTCACCCACACTCTCACTCTCCCACATTTATCTACACTCTCATCCCCCCCACACTCTCACTCTCCCACATTTATCTACACTCTCATCCCCCCCACACTCTCACTCTCCCACATTTATCTACACTCTCATCCCCCCCACACTCTCACTCACTCTCCCACACTTACCTGCACTTTTACCCCACCCTCGCACTTTCTCCCACACTCTCACTCACTACCTACACTCTCACACCCCCACACTCTCCCACACTCACCCACAATCTCACTCACTTTCCCACATTCCCCTACACTCTCACTCACTCTCCCACACTTACCTACACTCTCACACCCCCCCACTCTCACTTACTCTCCCACACTTACCTACACTCTCACACCCCCCCACTCTCACTTACTCCCCCACCCTCTCACACACCCTCTCACACTCACATGCACCCTCAAACATCATCATCTCACACCCTTACACACCCACACATACACTCACACTCTCATACACCCTCTTATACCCTCACACCCTCTTTCACCAGTTGATTGACAGTTGAGAGGCGAGACCAAAGAGCCAAATCACAACTAGGTAGTTCCAGGGTCAACGATTTGATTGACGGAAATTTACGTATTTTTTACGTTCCAAAAATGACTTTATATTATTAGTTACAGTGTCACCTTTCTGCTAACAAATAAAAACGTCAGAAAACGTGCTGTGTTTGCTGGAAGACACCTGGGCACAGGTTGGGTGGGATGTGGTGGCGGGAGGTACAGTGGTGCGGTGAGAAAGGCGGGCGGGGAAGGGGGTGGTGACTAGGCACCATTCGGCTTGAGAGGATGAAGGGGGATCAGGGTGATAATTAAACACTGGTATAATTTTATTTTATATCACTGCACAATGGTGAATGAATCATTCACTTGTAATCTGATCCATTGCGAGCTGGATTAACTCCAAACACAATTGCTGACTTTTGTCTTTCTCCAAGCATATTTCTATTAACACCCGTTTATATAAAGGTGACTCCCCCCCCCCCTAGCCTGACCACACAACAACACCCTCTTCCCCTCCACCTTTTCTGTGGGAGCCCCTCAGGGCACCGGCATGGCCCTCACTCCCGTTAAACTCCACACTGTAAACCCACCTGTTAACAGCCAATAACTCCGCCGCCTTGGATGATTCACATTTATATGTCGTCGATCGTACCTCCCGGCACTGTTACCTGGTTGACACGGGTGCTTCAGTTTCTGGTCTCCCCCCTTCAGTGCACAAGCCACCTCGCACTCCATGACATGGTTGCTGCCAACGGTTCTGACGTACCTTTCCATGGCGATCGTGGTTACTCTTGGTTTTGCTGACCTCGGTCGCTTAACATAGACATTCAGCATTGCTAATGTTAATATGCCTGTACTGGACTCTGATTTCATACGCCATGACAACCTCTTGGTGGATGTGACGAGTGGTGGGCTCCAGCGGGTGGATACAAAGAAACGGCTATTCACTTGCCTTGCCCCACATAACTCACCTTACCTGCAAAACCTTTAGGAGGAGTTTGAGGGCGTCACCAAGCCACAGCCGCCAAATGTCAAGGTTAAGCACACAGTCACCCATCATATTCGTACCTCGGCCCCACCAACCTATGTGCGACCGTGCCGACTGCTGCCAGAGTGTGTCCAGGTGGCCAAGGATGAAATTGGCAAGCTGATAGCTGCTGGGATAGTCCGATGCTTTGACAGCGCTTGGGCATCTCCACTCCATATGGTTGCGAAGACAACTCCAGGAGAATGGCGCCCTTGTGGGGACTACAGAGCGCTGAATGTCCACATCCTGTCAGACTGTTACCCAATCCCACACATTTAGGACTTCTCTAAAATGCTACATGGGGCAACAATCTTCTCGAAAGTAGATTTGGTGCGAGCATTTCACCAAATCCTAGTGGAGCCAGTGGATATTTCCGAAACTGCAATTACAACACGTTTTGACTTGTTTGAATTAATTTTGTTGCCGTTTGGCCTCTGTAATGAAGCTTAGACATTCCAACGCTTCATTGATCAGATCAACAGAGACATACTCTTCTGCTATGCCTACATTTATTACCTCCTAGTAGCAAGTCGCCCTCCGGCTAATCATCAGAAGCATCGTTGAATAACTTTTACTCACCTCCGCGACTATGGGCAGCAGATTAATCTAGAAAAATGAATTTTCGAGGTTCCCGAGCTCAACTTCTTTGGACACCGAGTGTCCTCCACAGGCATTCTGCTACTAGAGGAGAAGATCGAGGCTATCCGAGATTTTCCAAAACCCACCACAACTAAGAATCATCAGGAATTCCTGGGAGTGATTAATTTTTACCATAGGTTTATTCCAAACTGTTCTGACATCGTGAAACCTTTATGTGACCTCCTGTGTGGGCATAAGCAGGCGCCCAAAGTACCCCTGCAATGGTCACCAGAGGCAGAGGTGGCGTTCACCAACCTTACGCAGGAGCTACCTCGACTCACTCTCCTCGCTCATTCAATATTTGATGTACCAACTAGCCTCTCAACTGAACCAACTAGCCTCCAACACTGCTATAGAAGCAGTACTCCATCAGTTTATCGACGACACCTGGCGACTCATTGCTTTCTTTTCAGCAAGCTTAACGCTGGCTGGGACAAAATACAGCACATTTGACAGGGAACTCCTTGCTATATATTCAGCCATTTGACACTTCAGGCATTTTCTCGAGGGACGTGACTTCTACGTCCTCACCGACCACAAACCACTGGCACAGTGGCTGCTGCCCTGGCAGCAAAGGGAGATTCCCACTAACCGCAAGTAACTCGTCATATGGGCTGTTTATCCCAGTTCACGACTGACATCAGGCATGTGAAGGGAACTGAAATTGTCGTCGCCGATGCCCTCTCTCGACCTTGCTGGTGTGCACTTTTTGTCGAGATGTCCCACATCGACTACACAGAAATTGCTAGAGTCCAGCGACATGACCTGGAACTCCTACAATTGTGCACCTCTTCCTCAGCACTTCCTCTCGTTGATGTATCTATGCCTAATAGCGAGGATACTATCACATGTGACACGTCTCTCACTGGCGTCCAACGGCCATATATTCTAAAATCCCATCGGCAGAGGATCTTCACAGCTCTCCATTCTTTGGCTCACCAGGGCGTCTGAGTTACATTATGCCTCCTGACCAAACGGATGATATGGCCAGGACACGGATGTTCGAAGTTGAGCTCGCAACGGCCTCAAGTGTCAGCAATCGAAGATACATCGACACACACAGAAGCCTCTTCATAACTTTCTGTTTCCGTCAGCTAAATTTGAAGTAGTGCATGTGGATATCATCGGTCCATTTCCTTGATCCAGGAGATGCTCGTACCTACTCTCGTGTGTTGACCGCTTCTCCAGATGGCCTGTGGCATTTCCTATGGTGGAAATGACAGCTGGGTCGGTAGTTCGGGCTATCCCTAATGAGTGTGTCACTCGTTTTGGAGCCCCTGCAACGATTGTCACGGACCAGGGTCGAAAATATGAATCACATTTGTGGAGGGAACTCATGTAGTTCCTTGTTACCACACATAACCAAACTGCAGCTTGCCATCCTCAGGCTAACGGGATGGTTGAACAGTTTCACTGCCAACCGAATGTGGCTCTAACAATAAAACCAGACCCGACTTCATGGATCAACAACTTTCCTTTGATACTCTTCAGCATCCGTTCAGCAACTAAAGAGGAGAGTGGGTTCTCAGTGGCTGACCTTGTATATGGTTCCAATATCTGCCTTTTTAGTAACCTGATCACTCCAACACTATACAATTAGCTGATGGGTACGTCGGCCTTCATGGAGCGTCTTCAGAGGATGATGTCGCAGATTCGCCCAGCCCCCCTACACGCCCTCGTAACCCATCTACACGCCCTACCTACTTTCTCCAGGACGTTCTAATGTGCTAATCATGTGTCTCTGAGGGTTGACGTGGTGCGTCAGCCCTTTTCGAGTGCTGTTAAGGACTCCGAAATCCATTTCCATCGACCATTGGGGTGCTGAAGTTGTTGTCTCAATCAATCGACTAATAGCAACACATTTCGACGCCACTCCAGCAGTGGCGCTCCCAGCTGCTGCTGTGGAGGAGGTCTGGTATCCACACCAACAAACTGAATCCCCACCAGCAACAGACCCTCTTCCTGAAGATGTACCTACTAATTTCTTTCATCTACCAGTACTATCTCCAGATACGAGCTTTCAGTGCCTGCTGATGACTGCATGGACGACAGCGATTGTGATATCAACATGGAGGGTTGCACTACTCGCACGGGATGCACAGTGCGCCGACCTGGGGGGGGTGGGGGTGGAGTACTGTACGTACGTCTGTACGAATACGGGGGAGTACGTCTTGAGAGGGGGGGGGGAGAACTGTAGTGACTTCAGTACCCCCTATAACACGGCGGAATTGAGGGAAAACGGCAGAGGAGCAGAGGAGAAGCAACCGACCAGTGGGAAATCAACGAGCAGAGAACCGCGTGACCAGACGCTCTCTCACATCCTCCTTGGATTTGTAAAGTTGTTGAATGTGTGTATCAAAGACCTGTGTTTACTTAACCGCTGTCTGGTGGAAATTAGGGCACTAAAGAACTATATGTCAAAACAACTGTTTTGGCATACAGTTGGATTCAGGCTCATCTAAAACTCTTATATGATTGTTAACTGATGTTTTTAACAAATATAGTTTATTCCTACTGAGTCATATGCACCCATGAATTGATGATCAGCCTATTTCATAGGCTCATGAAATAAATGTGAGTCTAGTAGAAGGTTTCAACAGAGCTCAAGTAGGATAACAGCTCTTGCTTGCAGTTTCACCACGTACCTTATATGATAGTTAATATATGATAGTTCCCTATGAGATAGTTTATAAATACTATCTGATGAAATAAATCAGTCTCGAAGAGCAAGTTTCAGATGAGCTTGAGTAGAATAACAGCTTTTGTTGATGTTGTACGAGAGAGAGAGAGAGAGAGAGAGAGAGAGAGAGAGAGAGAGAGAGAGAGAGAGAGAGAGAGAGAGAGAGAGAGAGAGAGAGAGAGAGAGAGAGAGAGACAGAGAGAGAGAGAGAGACAGAGAGACAGAGAGAGAGAGAGAGAGAGAGACAGACAGACAGACAGACAGACAGACAGACAGACAGACAGACAGACAGACAGACAGACAGACAGAGAGAGAGAGAGAGAGAGAGAGAGAGAGAGAGAGAGAGAGAGAGAGAGAGAGAGAGAGACAGAGACAGAGACAGAGACAGAGACAGAGACAGAGACAGAGACAGACAGAGACAGACAGAGACAGACAGAGACAGACAGAGACAGACAGAGACAGACAGAGACAGACAGAGACAGACAGAGAGAGACAGAGAGAGACAGAGAGAGACAGAGAGAGACAGAGAGAGACAGAGAGAGACAGAGAGAGACAGAGAGAGACAGAGAGAGACAGAGAGAGACAGAGAGAGACAGAGAGAGACAGAGAGAGACAGAGAGAGACAGAGAGAGACAGAGAGAGACAGAGACACAGAGACACAGAGAGACAGAGAGAGAGAGAGACAGAGAGACAGAGAGACAGAGAGACAGAGAGACAGAGAGACAGAGAGAGAGAGAGACAGAGAGACAGAGAGAGAGAGAGAGAGAGAGAGAGAGAGAGAGAGAGAGAGAGAGAGAGAGAGAGAGAGAGAGAGAGAGAGAGAGAGAGAGAGAGAGAGAGAGAGAGAGAGAGAGAGAGAGAGAGAGAGAGGGAGAGAGGGAGAGAGGGAGAGAGGGAGAGAGGGAGAGCGGGAGAGAGAGAGAGAGGGAAAGAGAGAGAGACAGAGAGAGAGAGACAGAGAGAGAGAGACAGAGAGAGAGAGACAGAGAGAGAGAGAGGGAGAGAGAGGAGAGATTTAAACTGGAGCGAATTTTGTACAGCTCCAGAAAATTACTGAATAGCTGGTTGCTAATATCTGGCTTTTAAGAGTGTCAGATGCATTGGTTGCTGTTGCACTTTACTTGAGATCAATGAAGACAGTTCCCAACTAAAATGATAGCATTAATTTTTTTACCACCAGGCATTGTGATGAAGAGGAGCAGGTGGTGGGAGCGGGTGGTGTTGGCAGTGTGGGGGTTGGTGACGGTGGTGTTGACGCAGAGCTATTCCGGCAACCTCATGGCTCTCCTGGCGGTCAGACACATCTCTCACCCCATCCAGTCCCTCCAGGACATCCTCGACCACAACTCTGTAACCTTACTTCTGACAAAGAATGCTGCCAAAACCCTTCAGATAACAGTACAAATTAATAATTGTTCCGTTCATTCACTTAGACTGTATGGGGTCTCGAAACGTGGATCCCATGTGTGTGAGACTGTAGCTCAATCAACTCAGCAATGAGCAGTTTAAAAAAGGAAAGTTTCCAGATGCAGTATCCTGCTGCTAAGCTAGAATTTTCAGTTTTAATAATTGTTCTTAATATTTTAAATTTTATTTAACTTTAATTATTGTGGAGAATGAGTGCCAGGAACTTTGTTGGAGGATAATAATAAGGATAATAAATGTCCTTTTTCAGAATAATATCCATTACAGACATAATTTGTTGGGACATTCCTCATATTTGGAGTCTCTCTCTCTCTCTCTCTCTCTCTCTCTCTCTCTCTCTCTCTCTCTCTCTCTCTCTCTCTCTCTCTCTCTCTCTCTCTCTCTCTCTCTCTCTCTCTCTCTCTCTCTCTTTTCATTCCTCGCTTCTTCTCTTCCGTTCGCTCATCCTTATTCTCTCTTGTTCTCCCTCCCATTCATTCTATCAATATCCCTATTTCCCGTTCATTCCACCCTCCCTCCATCCTTTCCTTCTATTCTTCCTCTCCCATCGTTCTCTTTACCATTCTTCATCCCATCTGTTCACTCTACCCTCCACTATCTCATCTAATTTCTCTCCCTTACTTCTTCCTATTTTACCACCCATCTGGTGTCTCTCCTTCCCATTCTCTGTTTTTCTCTCTCCCTCCCTGTCTTCACATCTTTCTCTTCACGTTTCCTCCGACCTACATGTTTTCCCTCCTGCCCATTGTGTCACTACTATTCTCTCTCCCTACCTCACTTATGTTCTCTCTGCCGCTCTCCCTCAAGTTCTCTCACCCTCTTTTCCATTCTGTCTCCCACTTTTCCATTCTATATTCCTCCTATCCTATCCTTACCTTCTCTCTCTCTCTCTCTCTCTCTCTCTCTCTCTCTCTCTCTCTCTCTCTCTCTCTCTCTCTCTCTCTCTCTCTCTCTCTCTCTCTCTCTCTCTCTCTCTATCTCTCTTTGAATATGCAATATACACACTCCCAGGAAACACACAACCCTACCTCATCATTATTTTCTTTACTATTGATATTTTAATGCAACGTTTCACAACGTTGTGTGTGATGAACAGCTGAAAAATCTGTTGAAAATCTGTTTGGGAAACCAACTCCCTGTTTCAGACTGCACTGGGGACGTAGCTCCTTGCAATGATAACTAGCCAGGCTGGATGTTTGCCATATGCATGGTTAACCACTCCACCAGTTCTTTCATCTGTTGTTGTAGAGCGCTCGCGAAACCTGGAAATATAAAGACAGATCCATCTGTCTGTGTTGCCACCTCTTCGGGTTGCTTGTAGAAGGATTCCTCTGTCTAGTCTCTCCATTTCGTCAGATACATTCCTCAGTACTTCGTCTGGGAAGCTTCGACTTCTGAAAAGTTCGAGTTTTGAGCGTGTTCAATTCCGGGTGTAAGTCTTGCTCTGTGTTTGATATGCTTTTCAGACTCAGTCCTAGGAAGTAGGGTAGGGATCTCTTGAGTGAGAGAGGATGGCTCCAAGTGAAGAGTATGTATGGTTGGAATTTTGGTGTGTTTATTGTATATTTTTGTTTGCAGAGTCATATCCTGTGGATCTATGTATATTGTTGTGTGTAGAAAGATAATGAATGTTCGTTTTCTTCTAGGGGTGAGGCAGGGAGGGAATTATCCGAAGAAAGCGCCAAGCCTAATGGCTTGGTGTATTATATAATATATAACACTTGAAATATACACATTATATAGCCCCTGGAAGGGGTCAGGATAAGGATTTTTGATGGGACGGGGGGAAAGGAATGGTGCCTAAATACTTGGAAGGTCGGGGATTGAACGCCGACCTGCATGAAGCGAGACCGTCGCTCTACCGTCCAGCCCAAGTGCCCGGGCTCTTCTTGAGTGAATTTAAGATTGCTGTGGATCGTATTTGTCCACATGAAAAAATCTTGTAACCTCTATCTACCTCCTACCATGATACCAAAAATATCGTCTATAAATCTGAACTATGCTAACATGTCTTGTTTTCTTCAAATCTTTCTGTTTCAAAGAAATTTTCAGTAGCCCTAGTAATCAAAGCTGATACTTTCAAACTCACCGAAATATAAGTGTTTGTCAACTCATTGAATGATAGCTTTTTTAATCATACATTGTTCCTAATGTGAGATGTAAATCCCAGAACATTTTTAAGGGGGATTAAATTGTACTTTTAACAGGCATTGAGCACATACCAAATCAAATTTACTTTGTGCATTTGAAGGGAGCGCTGGAAGGTAGAACTGCTATACCACACCAGAATGTACGTGAGTAATGTATATATACTTGATTTTGTATCAGGTCAATGCTTCGAGACCCCCTTAAGGATTTGCTTGAATCCCAGGATAAATTACTTACAGCGCATTGTGGTTAGGTACTTTTAGCTGTGTGCTGGGAATACCCATTTTTCAGGTTCGAATCTTCCACATGACTCCAATAGCTTTTCTCATTGTCGGCAACCGGCTCACAATTCACACCACAGGCCCTTCCAAATGCAGTGGCGCCCTTCCTTGCTCCCCCAATCGACACTAAATGTAGCTGTATTTGTGACGAGGTGGTAACTGAGAGGTACAGCCTTCTCCTTGCGGAGAAGGATTTGATTTTTCGCAAAAGCAGAGGGGCTTCGAGGCACAGTGAAGTCAACATCATTAGGAGAAGCCTTTACGACACCATACATTGATGCAACATTGATATGTTGAATCAACTTCGATAACATTAACGCAACGATGATTCAACGTTGATAACATTGACGCAACGACGATTCAACATCAATAACATTGATTTAATTTCGCCTTATCATCGATAACATTGATTTAATGTCGATTCCACATCGATAATATTCATTTAATTAATGGCGATTCATCATCGATAATGTTGATTCAAAATTTTTCGAGAATGTTTTGCCCACTGGAAGGGAAAACGAGGGATAAGGAGAGAGCGAATGGAAGGCAGAATGGGAAAATTGGAAGGAGACAGGAAGAATAGGAGGAAGAGAGAATCGGAGGGAAGCAGAATGGATATGAGGGAGGAAGAATGGATGAATGAAAGGAAAGAAGTGAAAGAAACGGACAGAGACCCAGGCACTGCCGGAAATATATTATATATGATGTGTGTGTGTCTGCATCTGTTTTCTTTCCTCTAGACAGCAAGGACGGGAATACTGAGAGACATCGCAGATTTGGAAAAAATAAATCGCATTCAATACATCACTCTGCAGGAGATGTCAGAAAGCTTCAATACGCTTATAAGGAACGGTCACCACATCCTTATTTTAGGAAATAGTCTGGTGGATACGATGATTGCCCAAGATTACTCACGAAAAGGTATTTCATTTTCTATATTTCGTTTATTCAAATTCTTATTCAGAATTTTATTTGTCTCGGAAACAATACAATAATTGTTTAAATACATTATTGTTAAGAAAAAAATTGTCATGCATACTTACTTAGAATGTCCCAACAGACTGCTGTTATGGAGTTAGCATAACACAAAAATATTTAGGCCATAAGTATTAAAATTAGGCTAAGTATTATACATGACGGATAATGTGTTGTAATATGAATGTAACACATTCTTAGCCAAAAATACTGTAAATATGCAAATGCATTAATGGTTTAACAATGTTGGTACTAAGGATATGTTTAATATTATATTAAGATATTAACATAACAGATATTGCCATTAATAACCCTCCTACCGTTGGTAAGACAAACAACACCAAACTAATCACGTCCTCAGCTTTATTAATATACTTTAAATAGTAAAAATATGTATTACACTTGTATATAAAGAATGTATTGAAACAGTTAACATAAGATATATAAACATTTATAATTAGAGGATGCAATGCATAAAATATAATGCATACCATAATGCGAAATTGATTTCACGAGGTTATTACAATGTTAAATAATTATAGTAATGCTAAATCTTCAAATGTAGTTAGAAATAAATGACCCATATTTTGTTTAGATCCAGGGGAATGTGTTGAATTTAGACATTTTGATTATGTTTTTATTTTAAGTATCGTATAATTGTGTGTGAAAACGAAGCATAGGTGTGTTTAAAAGTTTGAGAGGCAGTTTGATCCCTACATAAGAACACCTGAAGTTCATGAAACGTTCAGAGTGTGTGGGATTTTACGTGTCACATTTTATCAGGATCATAGCTGTTTCTGGGCATTTTCATTGCAGTTGTATGAGGTTGACGAGAATATTAGGTTGTTCAGACACTAGTGTAATAAGTGTGAAGCTACCAATGTTACCTAGTATGATGATGCCACCCGCAGCCTATCGTGTGATCCAGCCATACTCTGAGTTGTTCTCGAGCTGTACCCTATTTTATTCCTTTATTTGCTCTTGCTCTTATAATAAACCAAGATGAACATAGGTAGGATCAGCGTGATTGAGATTTTGGCATTGCAGAAGACATTTGTGTTTCATGCGGGATTGGAAGGAACCAGGACACGAGGACACTATTCCCGCTAACGAAAAGTGACGTTAGAACTTCCTGAAGTATTGGTCATTGTTTATAGTAACGGCTCAAGAGGCTGTGCATAGCAGGCAATCTGTGTGTGGCACACTCAAATCAACTTTCAGGGAGCTACGATTTGCCCAAGTATGTCACTCACTCATGTGAATCCTATGAAGCAGCATTCTGTCATTCTAAACTCAGCTTCTACTGGTCTTATTTTACCAAATTGATGAAGTTTGGATGGATATAAATACGAGCTGCACCGTATTGGCCAATAGGCCTTCTGCAGTTACCTTCATTCAGATGTTCTGATGTAAGTGTCCGTTAGTCCGACACAAAGAGAATCTCACATTGGTGACGTCCAACGTTGTTAGGGACCACTGGACCTGGTCCCAACAGTCGGTAATCATCGGAGCTTTGCAACGTAAGGAGTGCGACGAGGCAGCTATGACAGCCGGTGATGCTAGACCTCTCATTAGGTCAAAATCGCCCAAGAAGTGGATGACGAGATTTCCGAGTGTGTGTGAACCAAAGAGACACCAAGTGATTGACTGCGTTCGGGGATGACATCAAGTCTTCAAGCGAGCACCGAAGAAAGCTGCATGAATCATGTGAAGTTGTAACTGTTTTCCAGTGGATGTCTCTGTAGTGTGACGTCCATTGCGGAGTGTCTGAGGGAGTCATCCTCAGATGGCTCTTAGTCACCAAGTGTGCTACAACAGCCGTGTGACAGACCTTACATGTGCTACAACAGCTGCATGACAGAACCTAGGTGTTCTACAACAGCCGTCTGATAGACCCTACGTGTGCTACAACAGCCATGTGACAGACCATACGTGTGATACAACAGCTGCATGACAGACCCTAGGTGTGCTACAACAGCCGTGTGACAGACCCTAGGTGTGCTACAACAGCTGTGTGACAGACCCTAGGTGTACTACAACAGCTGTGTGACAGACCCTAGGTGTGCTACAACAGCTGTGTGACAGACCCTAGGTGTGCTACAACAGCCGGGTGACAGACCCTAGGTGTGCTACAACAGCTGTGAGACAGACCCTAGGTGTACTACAACAGCTGTGTGACAGACACTTGGTACAAAACACTTCACGAGCACAGCCTATTTTTTTAACCATAAGATAAGAGAATTATTACGAAACTTGAACGGAGCATTTGGTTAACGACAGAACTAGGGGGAGAAATAGGCACCATAAAGGCATTAGCTTACCTTACCTTGAGGTATTTTCGAGGTTTAGCGTCCCCGCAGAACAGTCGTCGGCCAGGCCTTAAATCTTAGCAAGAGTGACTATATTATTGAGCCAAATTGTCAGCAGGGAATCTGGTTTGTGATCCAAAATTTTCAAGAAGAATTGTCCAAGTTTAAGTGGCAGTGTTGGCAGGGTATAAAGATGGAGACTAATAGAGCAAAAGTGTTCATGGGGTCATTGTTGACAGGGCCAGTGTTGATAGTGCCAGTGTTGACGGGGCCAGTGTTGACGGAGCCATTGTTGACGAGGCCAGTGTTGACGAGGCCATTGTTGAGGGGGCCATTGTTGGCGGGGCCATTGTTAACAGGGCCATTGTTGACGAGACCAGTGTTGACGGGGCCAGTGTTGACGGGGCCATTGTTGACGGGGGCAGTGTTGACGGGGCCATTGTTGATAGAGCCAGTGTTGACGGAGCCAGTGTATACGGGATCATTATTGACAGGGCCAGTGTTCACGGGGCTATTGTTGAAGGGCCAGTGTTGACGGGGTCATTGTTGACGGGGACATTGTTGAAATGCCATTGTTGACAGGGCCATTGTTGACATAGCAATTATTGTCGGGGCCAATGTTAACAGGACCATTGTTGATGGAGCCATTGTTGACGGGGCATTTGTTGACATGGCCATTGTTGACGGGGCCAATGTTAACAGGGCCATTGTTGATGGAGCCATTGTTGACGAGGCCAGTGTTGACGGGATCACTGTTGACGGGACCATTGTTGATGGGGCCAGTGCTGACGGGGGCCATCGTTGACAGGGCCAGTGTTGACGGGGCCATTGATGGGGCCAGTGCTGACGGGGCCCATTGTTGTCAGGGACAGTGTTGACGGGGCCATTGTTGACGAGGCCAGTGCTGACAGGGCCATTTTTCATGGGGCCAGTGTTGAAGGGGCCAGTGTTGATGGGGCCAGTGTTGACGGGGCCATTTTTGATGGGGCCAGTGTTGACGGGGCCATTGTTAGCGGGGTCATTGTTGACAAGGCCTTTGTTGATGGGCCAGTGTTGATGGGGCCATTGTTGACGGGGCCAGTGTTGATGGGGCCATTGTTGGCGGGGCCAGTGTTAACTGGGCCATTGCTGAATGGGCCATTGTTTGACGTGGCCAATGTTCTCGTGGCCATTGATGGTGCCAGTGTCGACGGGGCCATTGTTGACCGGGTCAGTGTTGACGGGGCCAGTGTTGAAGGGGCCCATTGTGGACGGGGATAGTGTTGACGGGGCCAGTGTTAAAGGGGCCCTTGTTGACGGGGCCATTGTTGACGGGGCCAGTGTTGACGGGGCCATTGTTGACGGGGCCAGTGTTGATGGGGCCATTGTTGACGGGGCCATTGCTGACGGGGCAATTGTTGACGGGGCCATTGTTGAAGGGCCAGTGTTGACGGGGCTGTTGTTAACGAGGCAATTGTTGATGGAGCCATTCTTGACAGGGCCAGTGTTTACTGGGTCAATGTTGACGGCGCCAGATTTGACGGGGCCATTGTTGACGTAGTAAGTGTTGACGGGGCCAGTGTTGACTGGGCCAAACTTGACGGGGCCATTGTTGACGGGGCCAGTGTTGACGGGGCCAGTGTTGACGGGGCCAGTGTATACGGGGTCTTGTTGAAGGGCCATTGTTGACGGGGCCAGTGTTGACGGGGCCAGTGTTGACGGGGCCAGTGTTGACGGGGCCATTGTTGAAGGGCCAGTGTTGTCGGGCCATTGTTGACGGGGCCATTGTTGACATGGCCATTGTTGACGGGGCCATTGTTGATGGAGCCATTGTTGACAAGACCAGAGTTGACGGGGCCTGTGTTGACGGAACCATTGCTGATGAGGCCGTTGCTGACGGGGCCTGTGTTGACGGGGCCATTGTTGACGGGGCTATTGTTAACGGGGCCAATGTTAACAGGGCCAGTACTGACGGGGACCAGTGTTGACGGGGCCAGTGTTGTCTGGGCCCATTGTTGACGGGGCGAGTGTTGACGGGGCCAGTGTTGAAGGGGCCATTGTTGACGGGGCCAATGTTGACGGGGCCAGTGTTGACGGGGCCATTGTTGACGGGGCCATTGGTGAAGGGTCATTGTTGACGGGACCATTGTTGACATGGCCATTGTTGACGGGGCGATTATTGATGGAGCCATGGTTGACGAGGACAGTGTTGACGCGGCCATTGTTGACGGGGTCTGTGTTGACGGAACCATTGTTGATGGGGCCATTGTTGACGGAGCCAGTGATGAAGGGCCATTGTTGACGGGACCATTGTTGACATGGCCATTGTTGACGGGGCGATTGTTGATGGAGCCATTGTTGATGAGGACAGTGTTGACGCGGCCATTGTTGACGGGGCCTGTGTTGACGGAACCATTGTTGATGGGGCCATTGTTGACGGAGCCAGTGATGAAGGGCCATTGTTGACGGGGCCATTGTTGACGGGGTCATTGTTAACGGGGCCATTGTTGACAGGGCCAGTACTGAAGGGGACCAGTGTTGACGGGGCCAGTGTTGACTGGGCCCATTGTTGACATGCCTATTGTTGACGGGGCTAGTGTTGACGGAGCTGTTGTTGACGGGGCCAGTGTTGAATGGGCCATTGTTGACGGGGCCAATGTTGACAGGGCCAGTGTTGACGGGGCCATTGTTGACAAGGTCATTGATAAAGGGCTATTGTTGACGGGGCCATTGTTGATGGGGCCATAGTTGGCGGAGGCCAGTGTTAACGGGGTAAGTGTTCAATGGACCATTGTTGACGGTGCCATTATTGAAGCAGTCAATGTTGACAGGGCCAAGGTTGACGGGGCCAATGTTGACGGGGCCATTGTTGACAAGGCCATTGTTGAAGGGCCAGTGTTGATGGGGCCATTGTTAACGGGGCCATTGTTGACGGGGCCAGTGTTGACGGGCCCAGTACTAACGGGGCCCATCGTTGAAGGGGCCATTATTGACGGGGTCAGTGTTGACGGGGATATTGTTGACGGTGCCAGTGTTGATGGGGCCATTATTGGCGGGGCCAGTGTTAACGGGGCCAGTGTTGAATGGGTCATTGTTTGACGGGGCCAATTTTGTCGTGGCCATTGATGGGGCCAGTGTTGACAGGGCCATTGTTGACGGGGTCAGTGTTGACGGGGCCAGTTTTGATGGGGCCCAGTGTTGACGGGGCCCATTGTTGACGGGGCCATTGTTAACGGGGCCATTGTTGACAGGGCCAGTACTGACGGGGCCAGTGTTGATGGGGCCAGTGTTGACTGGGCCCATTGTTGACGGGGCTATTGTTGTCGGGGATAGTGTTGACGGAGCTATTGTTGACGGGCCCAGTGTTAAATGGGCCATTGTTGACGGGGCCATTGTTGGCGGGGGCCAGTGTTGACGGGGCAATTGTTGACGTGGATATTGTTGACGGGGCCAGTGTTGACGGGGCCATTGTTGACGGGGATATTATTGACGGGGCCAGTGTTGATGGGAGTAGTGGGATTGACGCCTACGACGTGCGATTTTCATTTTTTCCTAAGCCTGTCGTAGGCGTCATGGGTTTTTGACGCCTACGACCAGCTATTTTCATTTTTTCCAAAGCCTGTCGTAGGCGTCAGGGGTTTTTGATTACTACGACCGGCTTTTTTCATTTTTTCCAAAGCCGGTCGTAGGTGTAGGGGGTTTTTCCTGTTTTTTCCCTATGTCGGTCGTAGCATCTGGGGTTTTTCCTGTTTTTTTTTCCTATGTCGGTCGTAGCATCTGGGGTTTTTCCTGTTTTTTTTTTCCTATGCCGGTCGTAGCTTCAGGGGTTTTTCTGAATTTTTTTGTTCCTATGCCGGTCGTAGCATCATAGTTTTTTGTTCCTATGCCGGTCGTAGCATCATAGTTTTTTGTTCCTAGGGATTAAAAAGCCGGTCCCTGGCATCCCCAAATTTCGTTGGCTCAGTGACCCTGCACAGACATTGCTAATGGTCAATGACGTCACCAGCTAGCCGCTCAGCATTCCTGCACCGGCATGTTCGAGGGGATTAAAAAGCCGGTCGTAGCATCATGGGTTTTTGTGAATTTTTTTGTTCCTATGCCGGTCGTAGCATCATAGTTTTTTGTTCCTATGCCGGTCGTAGCATCATAGTTTTTTGTTCCTATGCCGGTCGTAGCATCATAGTTTTTTGTTCCTAGGAATTAAAAAGCCAGCCCCTGGCATCCCCAAATTTCGTTGGCTCAGTGACCCTGCACAGACATTGCTAATGGTCAATGACGTCACCAGGTAGCCGCTCAGCATTCCTGCACCGGCATGTTCGAGGAGATTAAAAAGCCGGTCGTAGCATCATGGGTTTTGCGATACAACAGTATCCTTGAAACCTAATATAAAATACCATTATCCCTAGTCTATTTTTAATTTCATATTTACTTCCAACCATCGCCCATTACATTTATCAAAGGGGATCATGTATGTGAGGGAAGAACATAACTTCAGCACTGCAAGAAGTTATGTGTGTATTTTCAAGTTCGTCCCCTGCTGCCTGTATTTACCCAGGTCTTTTTCCTAAATATAAAACTTATCCAATTCATTCCTATTCTGTTTCATGTTGATACGTATAATAGGTTATAAATATTCCCCATTAGTATGACCATTCAGTCACACCTCTATCATGTCACCCCTATTTCTTCTTCTTCGTCGTCGTTCTAGAGAATGTAATTTGAGCTATGACAATCTTTCTTGAAGGATCGTTTATTATGCATAGGGCAAAAAACAGTAACCCTGAAACCTAATGTAAAATACCATCAACCCTAGACTATTTTAAATTTCCTATTTACTCCCAACCATCGGTCATTGCATGAAACAAAAGGGGAGCAGCACTGCAAGAAGTTATTTGTGTATTTTTCGAGTTCTTCCCCTGTTACCTATATTCACCCAGGTCTTTTTCCTAAATATATAACTTATCCAATTCATTACTGTTCTGTTTCATGTTGATACGTATAATGGGTCATTAATATTCCCCTTTACTATGACCATTCAGTCACACGTCTATCATGTCACCCCTATTTCTTCTTCATCATCGTCGTTCTAGAGAATGTAATTTGAGCTTTGAGCTTGGACAATCTTTCTTGAAGGATCGTTTATTATGCATAGGGCAAAAAATAAAATGAAAAAAACTGCTATCAGTCGTTTATATGAAAAAACAGAGCCCTGGGCATTGGTGATTTCAATGCGAGTTCGGTAGTGACCCTGGTATTACAGTACCTTACTGGTCAACTATGTATGACGTCACCAGACAACCAATGCTACCTTTGGCGTCCTACTGGCATGTGTATTTAATGTTATTATTCAAAAATGACTAGACTAACCATCCCCACCTAACCTAATCAGAGGACTAAGAATATACATTTTAGTCATCCACAACTGTAATCATTATTCAGTGATAAGTTCAAAAGTATAACAGAAGCCCAAATGTCGTACTGCAATTTAAGCAGAATCGTACATCTGGCAGCATAGCAGGTGAGCTGAACATAAGAATAAAGGTAACTGCAGAGGTCCTATTGGCCCATACGAGGCAGCTCCTATATATTTCCACCCAATCTCATTCATGTCCACCCTATGCTTAAAACAACCAAGGGATCCCACTTAAAGTATTAGTTTACAATAATAGTTTTAATAAATAGCTCTTATTCTAGTTTTATACACAACAGCAATTATGAAACCCTATAGCTAGATATTCTACTATAATCCACAAGTAGTTACCACACATCTGGCAGTACAGGGGATTAGTGGCTGTGTTCATAGGCTAGTCAACTGTCCTCAAATCCATCAAATAGATATCCAAATGTCGCACCTCAATTCATCCATCTAGCAACTCAGCCGGATGTTAGCCACTATATTCATAGGCTAATCATTTCTACACCTCAAAAAATCCTAGTCTTGCTACGCAAATCAGCTAACTTGTTTCTAAACCAACACTCGCAAATACAATCATACATACCTACACATACTTCAAAACCTATGCATTCATAGAGAATAGCCTAGTTTTTTGCCACCATTTCCCCACTAATCAGATGTAATTTATGCCATACACACAGAAAATACAGCATTTACACACCAAATATGCCATTTATGCATAAAATATATTATTTACACTCAAAATATACCATCACATAAAAAAATATGAGATTTTCATACAAAATATGTCAGTTGCAAACAAAAATATACCATTTACACAATATTGCATGTACACTCAGAGTATGACATTTACACAAAGTACGGTATTTTGCACAAATATATCAAAATGCTTATGCATTTAGACAATAAAAAATGCACTTTAACTAAAATTACACAATTTCACAAACGTAATTTTCACAAAATACCCACACATTGTCTCATAAACCAAAATACACTTACACCATAAAGATCTATTTTATCAAATTACAGAGCTTACACAAAATACACAATTTTCACACACAAATACAGTTTCACCAATTACACTTCAACATATTAAAAACACAACTTGCATAAATGCACTATTATCACAAAAATTATTACACAGTTTGTGTAATTATTTTACATCTTTGCACAATTAATACAAGAAAACTTGCTATATAATTACTCAGCTTGCACAATGACAATCAATACCCAAAGGTATAAATAAACAATTCGTCCATATGCAATTACACAACATGCGCAATTAATACACAACTTTTACAATATTACACATCTTTCATATTTATTACACACAACTTGCACAAATGCATATCTAGCACAAATACGTGCAATACATAACTACCCCAAATATGAAAATACACAACTAGCATAAATACACGATTTACACAAATACATTTGCGACATTTACACAACTAGCTCAAAAATATAATCAATACACAACTTGCCAAAATATGAACAATACATAACTAGCACATATTCATTAAATACACAACTATGCAATTTCCGCAAATACACATACAAAAACATATACAATTAATACATACAACTTGCACAAAACAATACACAATTTATAGAAATATAATCAATACATAATTTCAATAATCATACAACATATGCAAAATACATAATCTGCACAATTAATACACAAGTATATTAATTGTGCTATATATGTACAAACACAACCAACTGGGTCAAACAATACACAATTTGCATGATATTTTTCTGGGTATATTTAGGACATTAATTATAATATGCTGAGTTTAACCAACTCCCCAAAAGTCAGAATTTCACATATAAAAATGTTTCTTATAACTTCCAATGAGCTCAATATATAACACATTCTTTTCCATTAAGATATCAACATTATTAGTGCTAAACTATTCATCTAACATATGTCCACTGTTTTTATGTCTTATTAATACCTTCCTTGTTACATTCTCTCCAATCAGACCACCATATTTATGTATTTATTCAAACCATCTAACAGACTTATTTGTTCTAGCCTTAGTTATGTTAGGGCAGGTGGGGTTAGGTAGAGTCAGTATTTTCTATGCTAATTTTAGACAAATTTGCTATATCTTATCAAAATGCATCCTGTTAAAACTTAAATTCATCTAAAATATACTTATACTACGCAAATTTGACTAAATTCTACCTAGCTAAACTTACTAAATATGAGCATCCCATATCCTCACATACAAGCCTATGTCGCCTCTGTCCATATATTCGTTTGCCTTTTTCGGGGTAGAAGGTAGACACAGTAGTCGCATCTGTATATATTTATTGACTGAGATAGCAAGGTAAATATCTGCCTAGCCGAGGTCCTTCTACTCTGAGTCTGTGAGGATAACTGCGGCTGCTGGGAGCATGCTTGATGCTCCTCTGTCTGGCATGACGTCAGAGGCCTACTCGCCTGTGATTGGTTACATTTCAACTGACAGAATTTGAGTATAACACCGCCCGGACACGCTACCAAGTCGACGTCCCTTGTCGACAAGCTCTGGCTAGCTATATAGTTACAATGATACTGAAAGGACCTCGGTGGCATACAATAATGGCTTACATGTGAAATTTGCATAATAAAACATTGAAAGAAGATCAGGTGTGCGTAATACAAACAACTCGGCATATATGCACCAAAAAAAAATTCATCATAATAGGTGAAAATCATGGTAACAATTCTTTGATTAAACCAGAGTATTAAGAACATGTGTATGTCTACTGATCAGATATGAACAATACAACTCAAGGTATTGCCTAAACAAAATTATTAACATGTGTCAATGGCATGTGCTTGAAAACCATACAAAATTAAACAATTATTACATTAATGGAACAAAGTTCTGACCTAACAACCACAATTGAATTTCAAGATAGATAATGATTTTTTTTTTTTCTCTCTTTTTTTCTGAAATAATACAATATATTTACAAGACCAATGTACAATATATATAATGTGCAATATATTTACAAGCATATACAAGACCTGGATCAAGAAGACTAACATCTGCGTGATAGCAGTCAGGATTCACTGGCCACAATGTGGTTGCTAGAACAATAATAACTCTTATGACAAGCACTGTAAAAATACAAATGGTAGTAGACTTAACAATGGCATCTAATTCATAACAAAATAAAGTTGAGAAAAACTATACATTATATATAATGGTAATAATAAGACACATGTGGTAGAAATACTGCAAATGACGTTTTTTTTTTTTTTGTTTTTTTTTTTTTTCAAAACAAACAGAATAACTGCAGAGTGCATTCAATTATAAATTCTGCGGATATCTACACCTAGCTCATCCAGAGCACTATACAACTCTGGCTCTGACTGAAGGTCCGGAACAGATGAAACTTCATGTGACAAACTATCATCTTGAGAGATATCCTCATTAACATCTAGCCAATGGACATGTGGTGAGTGCACGGTTGAAACGAGAGGTCTAGATCTAAGATTATAATTGCTAGTATGGGGTTGCTGAACATCCAGTGGTCTGTCAACCACAGAAGGTGGTGTCTGAGTAGGAGTATCTGTTTGGGTAAGTTCATTGTCATCTTCCTCATCAGTCTCGTCAACAGTCATTTTAGCTAACTTCATGTGGTCTAAATGCTCATTTATATACTCTCCTGTTAACAAGTTCTTAAGTCTGTATTTGTTACCTTAAATAAGCTCGATTACCTTATATGGACCCAAAAATTTCTTAGTTAACTTGTACATAGGACCAGACCTGTGTTGGTTAAGTATCATTACTACAGATCCAATAGTTATTTTACTGGGTTTAGCTCGTGCATTCCTTGCTAGAGTGAACTCGGCTGTTGCTTTGGACAGTTGTTCTCGTATTTTCTTGAATACTAGTTGCATTTGTCTACGCTTCACTTGAACAAAATCATCTACGTTATATAAGGGAGTAGGAGGTACGTTAATCAATTCATTAGGGAGGATCTTATCTGTACCATATAGAATAGCGTGAGGTGTGTCACCAGTAGAAACATTAATTGAAGAATTTATAGCACACTGAATTAAGGGTATAAAATCATCCCAATTGTTGTTATCAAAATTCAACGTGACTCTCAAGGCATCTAACACTTTCCTGTTAGTACGTTCAGCTAGTCCATTACTTGCCGGATGATAAGGCATAATGCTACATTTTTTGATGTTATATAAATCACACAAGCTAGTTAGAATACTATTACTGAATTCTGGTCCATTATCTGAAAGGATTACTTTAGGCATACTATATCTACAAATTATTTGGTCATGGAATGCGCTGGCTATGGTTTCTGCTGTTTTGTTCGGGATAGGAACTAGTTCGCAAAACCGTGAAAAATTATCGACCATTACAAGCAAATGTTTGTTCCCTTTCTCTGTTTCCGCAAAATTTGTCAATAAATCCATCGATATTCGTTCCCAAGGAGCTTTAGTTCCTGGGTACACCTGAATTGGATTAGGTCCTGAAACATGTCCCTTGTGCTGTAAACAAGTTAAACATCTGTCAACATAATGAGCAATCTCCTTAGCCATTTTTGGCCAAAAATATTTCAATCGACCTTGTTGGAGTGTACGATCCTTTCCTGGATGTGCACTTGCAGGAGCATCATGGATAATTTTTAACACAGTTGGTACCAAGACAGCTGGAACAACTAACTGACAACATTTCCTCGGGGCTGTCCCTAGCTTTACTACTCTACACAGTAAATTGTCTAACATAACTAATTCTTTCAATGGTACTGGCGGTTTATGAATCGGGCGAGTGTCTTGCTTAGTCAAAAATTTAATGACGGGTGGCCATATGGGGTCTTGTCTTTGTTTCGTTTCTACTACTGTAGCATCTAATGCTGGGTAATTTAACTGAATCGCAGCTACGTGTCGAGAAAACGCATCGGCTACAACATTTTGCTTTCCTGGAATATATCCAAATGTGGGATTGAATTCTTGAATTGTGAGCAAATATCTAGCAAACTTTCCAACTGGATTCTTATTTTTGAACAAGGGAATTAATGGTTGGTGATCTGTAAGAACATGAACTGGGTAATTATAAATTGTATCCTTGAAATGTTTAAGTGCCCAAACAACTGCCAAGGCTTCTCGTTCTGTTGCACTATAATTTTTCTCTTCTTTGGATAATGTGCGGCTAGCATAAGCTATTGCGTGATCTCTGTGACCTTCTGTTTGAAGTAATGCAGCACCTAAACCTATGTCACTAGCATCTGTAACCAACGTAAAAGGTTTAGAAAAATCTGGGTACCTAAGGACAGGTGACGAAATCAAGGCTGCTTTGAGTTTTTTGAATGACTGATCCTGGGCCTCTCCCCAAACAAAGGGTTCATCTTTTCTTTGCAACTTGTAAAGCGGAGCGGCTATAATAGAGAATCCAGCAATAAATGAACGATAAAAATCCTACAAGACCTGTGAACTGTCTTACGGCTTCTGCGGTACGAGGTGTTGGAAAATCACGGGCAGCAATAATTTTTGATTCATTCAATGTAATACCTGAAGGTGTAACTGTATGACCTAGGAAATTAATCTTTTGCTTTAAAAATGAACATTTTGCAAGCTTTATTTTTAAATTAGCTTCAGCGAGCTTTGCAAGTACTTTTTCAAGGTTCTGGAAATGAGTCTGAACATCTTGCGACATGATTATGAGATCATCAAGGTAAACTAGAAGCGTACTTCCTATCAATCTACGAAATAGATTTGTCATGAGCCGTGAAAAGGTTATTGGACTACTACGCAAACCAAACGGCATTCTTTTGAAATGAAAATGACCATTGGGAGTACTAAAGGCTGTCAATTGTTTACTTTCCTCATCAAGGGGGATTTGCCAGAATCCCTGCAACAAATCTAACGTTGAGAATACTTTGTTTCGACCAATACTTTGCAACAAATCATTTAGAACTGGAAGTGGGAAACGATCAGGTATTGTTACTCTGTTAAGCTTGCAATAATCGATTACAGGTCTCCAAGTCCCATCTCGCTTTGGTACAAGAATCAATGGAGCGTTCCATGGCGAATTACTTGATTCAATTACATCACTCTGTAACATTTCCTCTACAAGTCTATCTGCTTCTGCTCTCTGAGAATGGGGAAGACGGTAAGCTGGTACATAAATAGGCGTAGTTCCTTGTTCAAGGGGAATTTTATGTGTAATGAGAGGAGTGAGACATAATTTTTCTCCTGGTAGAGCAACAACAGCTCTATTCTTGTTCAAAATTTTCAAAAGCTGAGCCACAGAGTCAGGAAAATCAGTAGGACTGAGGTGTTGCGCTTGCACCTCTGGCTGAGATCCCTGTTCTCCTGGTGTGAGTGTACAAACAGTATGATCCATGGAGACATCATCCACAACTCGCACCGGTAACGAGTAATGGGCAAAATCTACAACATGGGTACCAGACTGGAGATGGATATCGGCATTACTTGTGTTTGCGATAAAAAGTGTGACAGTACCATCCTGCACTGTGTGCCAGGAGGGTTCAACAAATGTACCATTCACTTTACATGTTTCACTTTCCGCAATCACATCCGACAACTCAGGCACTCCCTGAACCTTAACTCTTATTCTGGTGAGAGAATGAGAGTGTAGCACAGTGTCAGTAGCCATGGAACCACTGACTTCAGAGATGGAAGCTGCCAGGCGAGCGAGACAACGAGAATCCGTTAGGGCGTCCCCTTCCAGAAAGTCCCGATACTCATTCTCCTTAACAACTGCACAACTACTATGCTTCAATCGAGTGCCTGTTTTCTCGGGTATGCTACCACGACAATGATCTGACAAACCTACGCTTGCAAGGCGGGTGTCAACAAAATTAACATAATCTGATTGAAGGTTGAACTCGTGGCCCTGTCGATACATGCTACACAAGGGTATGACATGGTCTTTGATACTTATGTTCCAACGATGGGGAAACAATGCAATATTTTCATCAATCATGGTGTACAGACCTAAGAGAATGTCTCCAGGAAAATGAATAATGTCAACAACTAAACATGTTATAGACAATGTGACATCATTGAACTTGAGTGGGAGGTCAATTTCACCCTGAACTTTTACTTTATTTCCTGAAATACCACTTAGAAAAGGTATGTGTGACTGTTTTAAAATAGTAGGGTGCATACTTTCAATGTCTCTAAGAGCTGAGGGCTTGACAATATTAATTTTTGCACCTGAGTCAAGAAAAACTTTTAAAACTCTACCATGTACAATGGCTGAGACAAGGGGACCATCACTTGAGAGTGGACAAGTTACTATTTTTGACTTATGTTGTCTGGGATATCTGTGTCTTGTTTGTGTCAAATTTACTGTGGATCCGTCAACATCTACAACTGGTCTAGAGTCAGTGTCCTCCTCTGTCAAGTGTCCAAATCTATTTTGGGTAGCTACTGAATACACAGGGAGGGCACTAGGATTGGCTAGCTTGAATTGGTTAGCGGATGGCCTTGGGGGTTTCCCGACGACATGGAGTGAACATTCTGAGCTCCAGCATTCTGTGACTGAGCATTATAATTTGAAGTTGCATTATAGCTGGGCTGGGAGTTGTAATTACGAGAGTTCTGATAATGTCTTGGACGCTGTGAGCCTCGCCAAGACTGACCATGGGAGTTACGAGGTGGAGATGTCCTTTGCCTAGCTCTACAATCCGCAGTGTGGTGACCAACTTGTTTATGGTACGTGCAATATGGAAGCCTAGAATGATTAGATTGATGAGGGGGCCGAGAGAATTGTCTAGGAGGTGATGATCTAGGGGCGGACCAACAGTCCCTTGCAAGGTGGTTACTCTTACCACAATGCCAACATGAGGGAGTGGATGGTTGGGGACTATGGCGTTTCGGCATTTTATGAGGCGGCGAATTTGACTGGGGGCTACGAGCATGGGTACGCTTCTGCAACCAAGAGTTTTGAGAATTTGTGGGAGGATGCTGAGAGCTTGTGACTACATTTACAGCATCAGAGGGTGGCAACAGTTGAGCACTTCGGGGAGCTAGTTTATCTGCGGCATTGTTAATAGCCTCAAATACTTCACCAATTTCATGTTTAACACCAAAATTTTGTTGCTCAACGATTGGTTTTGTATGCTCGGGGGCAAAATGCATTAAAGTACCAAATGCTATCATTTTGGCCATAGCCTCCGGGGACAGATTATTGTCTTTATCTAACCAAGTTGAATTATTCATAGCAGAAACTAAGGCATACAGATACTGATCGAGACGGCTAGTAAACGCATTAAACGATTCACCAGGCTGCATGGTGGCATTGGCAATTTTCTTGACTAACCTATATGGGTCAAGGTCTCCTTTATTAACAAAGCGACGGCGAAAGAAATCCTTAAATTCAGGCCAAGACTGGAGGCTAACAATGGCTTTCTCATCAACAACAAAACGTGCATCACCTTTGGTTGTGTCCACAGCTGACCGTGCAATTGCTAAGTATTCGGCATCAGTAGGCTTAGAAAAACGTGCAACTGTTTTCGCTTCAACCTTACTAAACCATGACTCTAATAAGCGGGATTCACCGGCAAAAAGAGGAATAGCCATTTCCTGAGCTGATCTCTGGCCATTGGGATGAGCAACTGCTCCTGTTGAATCTGAAGGGGTTTCAACAGTGGTAGGCATTGTCACAGCCGTGGAAGTAATATTTGAACGCAGATTATAATTAAGTGCACCTGGCATCAGAAATAGTATACACAAAAATAAACACACAAAAAAATATCAACTTGGCTAAAGTAAAAAAATGGCAGAAATAAAATTATTAAATTGGGCTAGGCAAGAAAATAATTAAGAACAAGCAATTGTAAACTAAATTTAGCAATCTTTCATTAAAAAAATGACTGGAATTAGATGTATGTAAATTAATTAAACCAGACTAAGCACAGCAATTGAGAATATAAAAACTGGAAGTGCAATTGCAAAATTTCATTAAAAAGATTCAACACAACAAGTGGCAATGCAAGAAATATGGATGTAGCACATAAACTGGACACAGGAATGTATATAACTGCTAGAAACAATTATTTCTTACTTCTCTCACCTTTGAATTCACTAATGACACTAGTAACAATTAATGAATAATGGAATCATATGCAGGGAATATTGAAATGTCTCAGAGTACTGTGGGCCTCTGGAGTACTAAACCGGCTCCAATATTTAACAAGTCACTGAAAGATTAATTCATAAGATATTTTGGATATATTTACGTTAAACCTCATTAAATCATAGCACACGATATCTTAGCTCATATTTACTTAACTCAGGGCTGCAGGATTTGCAATATAACAGTGGCCAAAACGAAAAACGGTGACCAGACGTGTGAAGAGGACCATGTGAGGGCTTGTTTACAAACTGGTGCGATGGGAGCGCTCCTGGCGGTGGTGGCGCGAAGCTCCGTGGAGACCCCCAAGCTGGGAATTGATGTTGGGAGCGCGAAGATAAACTCGGAGACGACGATATTGCGACGATGGCGGTGGAGAATACAATTTTCTAGGAGAAGTTCACACAAAACGATGTAGCAGGGGCTGGTGGCGAGGTGTGAGCTGGAGAGGGAGGCGAGGTGTGTGAGCCTGGGGAGGCGACACTAGTCAAACAATTGCAGTCCACCAAATATTCTCAAGGAACAATACAGCACATACGATGATCAGGTGATGCTTGCGACGATGACTGACCACGATTTCAGTAGCTTGAACACTCACAAAGCTTAGATACTGTCAGCTTGGGTGGCGGTGGTGGGTGCACTAGGTGGTTCCCACGTGGTGGCGCGAGATTCAAAAATGGCTGGCGCGGAAGCTTCCTTCCTCCTCACTGATGAATGAGCGTTCTCACAGGAAAATATTGACCCTTACTTCTGAAATGTTGGCCTGGAGTAGTGGTTGATGGCAGGACCCCGGTCTGGCACAATATTTGATGCGTGGGTGGCAGGATGGCGGCTTATGGCGGTGGCGGTGGCGGCGGTTATGGCTGGAACACGAGGCGATGCTGGGTACTTGAACTTTTGTTTCCAGAAAAAATTTCTGGGTCCCACTGCTGCTACCAGTATTCGTTTGCCTTTTTCGGGGTAGAAGGTAGACACAGTAGTCGCTTCTGTATATATTTATTGACTGAGATAGCAAGGTAAATATCTGCCTAGCCGAGGTCCTTCTACTCTGAGTCTGTGAGGATAACTGCGGCTGCTGGGAGCATGCTTGATGCTCCTCTGTCTGGCATGACGTCAGAGGCCTACTCGCCTGTGATTGGTTACATTTCAACTGACAGAATTTGAGTATAACACATACATTATATGAGTCTGCCATATAGCATGAACCCCAAATAGGAAAATTTACACTATTTCATAAACATACTAGTTCATTACCCTAAGATATTATATATGTCCTTCCCTACACGACCTCACCAAACCTGACCTAGCATATCCAACCCTGGATTTGGTTAAAGTTGGCGAAATGTATGCTATGCCACCTAAATTTCACCAAATTTAAGGCAATTTCCACCAAATATACCCAAATGTTGTGTATCATAGCATCGCCAAAGCCCATTTTCTCCTATTCCATACTACCCTACACAACCTCACCCAACCTGACCTAGCATATCCAAACCTGGATGTGGTTAAAGTCGGCGAAATTCATGCTATGCCACCTAAATTTGACCAAATACACCCAATGTTTCATATCACAGCACTGCCAAAGCCCATTTTTACCTACATTTTCTCCTATTCCATCCTACCCTATGCAACCTTACCTAACCGATCCTACCATATCAAAACAAAGATTTGGTTAAAGTCTGCGAAATTTAAGCTATCCCACCTAAATTCTATCTAATTTAAGGCAATTCCCACCAAATATATCCAAAATGTTCTGTATCACAGCACTGCCAAAGCCCATTTTTACCTACATTTTCTCCTATTCCATCCTACCCTACGCAACCTTACCTAACCTATCCTAGCATATCCAAACCTAGATTTGGTTAAAGTCGGCGAAATTTAAGCTATCCCACCTAAATTCTATCTAATTTAAGGCAATTCCCACCAAATATATCCAAATGTTCTGTATCACAGCACTGCCAAAGCCCATTTTACCTACATTTTCTCCTATTCCATCCTACCCTACGCAACCTTACCTAACCTATCCTAGCATATCCAAACCTAGATTTGGTTAAAGTAGGCGAAATTTAAGTTATCCCATATAAATTTGACCTAATTTAAGACAATTCCCACCAAATATACCCAAAAATGTTTTGGAACGTAGCACGGCCAAAGCTCATTTTAGCTGAGTTTTTACCTATTCCAACCTGCCCTAGACAACCCTACCCAGCCTCTCCTGGCATATCCAAAGTCAGATTTGATTATAGTTGGCGAAATTTATGCCTTTCCAACCTAAATTTTACCTAATTTAAGACAATTTCTACCCAATATACCCAAAATGTTTTGTTACATAGCTCAGCAAAAGACCATTTTAGCCGAGTTTTCACATATTCCAACCTACCCTACATAGCCTTACCTATCCCTGACCTAGCAGATTTGATTAAAGTTTGGGAAATTTAAGCTATCGCCATCAAATTGGAGACAATTTCCACCAAATATGCCTAAATGTTGTGTATCATAGCACAGCCAAAACCCATTTTACCCACATTTTCACCCATTCCATCTAAACCTGGACCTAGCCTCTGATACTCAGAGAAGTGATGTTTTGGATATGAACCTAAATGCCCGTGCCTAACCTGCAAGAGTCTTGGAGCTTTGTTGAATATTTCTTCGAAAACTGAAGTTTTGGATATGAACCTATCCGCACTGTGCCTAGCCTGCTAGGATCTTTGTTGAACATTGTAACCATATTCATAGAAAAGTGATGTTTTGGATATGGACCTAACAGCCCCTCTCCTTTAAAACTTGGAACTGTGTTCAATATTGTAGATATAGTGTTGGGTGTGTGTTTTGTTTTTACACATCAACCCAACCGACCTGGACCTAACCTCCCTTCATCTAACTTCAAATTTATCGTAAATATGGAAGGACGTGTTGTTTGTGCATCAACCCAATCGTCCTCGACCTAACCTCCATTTATCAAACTTCAAATTTATCATAAATATGGGAGGACCGTGTTATTTGTGCATCAACCCATCCTGGGCCTAACCTCCCTTTATCTAACTTCAAATTTATTGTATTTATGGGAAGAAGGTGTTGTTTATGCATCAACCCAACCGCCCTGGACCTAACCTCTGATACACGAATCTTGGTTCAACATTGCATCATACTCGTAGCATATTTTTTTTTCACATAATTCAACCATCCTCAACCTAACCTCTATTACCTGGGGGAGGGAGGTTAATGGAAAATATGATAATAATGGGAATTTTCTCTACATCAGTTCAACCTAACCATCCTTAACCTAACCTTAGTTAGAAAGGGATATAAGTCACCAAAACTATTTAATTACCATTTACCTTATTTTCCTTATCCTAACCCATAACCAGAGGGTTTAGACCCCCCTTTACCTCGAAATTAGAGTACAGGGTTAAATTAGGGAATGTTAGGTTTATGTGTGAAAATATATTCCTACCTTAAATATGTAGTATAATTTCGAGGTAAAGGGGGGGGTCTAAACCCTCTGGTTATGGGTTAGGATAAGGAAAATAAGGTAAATGGTAATTAAATAGTTTTGGTGAGTTATATCCCTTTCTAACTAAGGTTAGGTTAAGGATGGTTAGGTTGAACTGATGTAGAGAAAATTCCCATTATTATCATATTTTCCATTAACCTCCCTCCCCCAGGTAATAGAGGTTAGGTTGAGGATGGTTGAATTATGTGAAAAAAAAATATACTACGAGTACTGTATGATGCAATGTTGAACCAAGATTCGTGTATCAGAGGTTAGGTCCAGGGCGGTTGGGTTGATGCATAAACAACACCTTCTTCCCATAAATACAATAAATTTGAAGTTAGATAAAGGGAGGTTAGGCCCAGGATGGGTTGATGCACAAATAACACGGTCCTCCCATATTTATGATAAATTTGAAGTTTGATAAATGGAGGTTAGGTCGAGGACGATTGGGTTGATGCACAAACAACACGTCCTTCCATATTTACGATAAATTTGAAGTTAGATGAAGGGAGGTTAGGTCCAGGTCGGTTGGGTTGATGTGTAAAAACAAAACACACACCCAACACTATATCTACAATATTGAACACAGTCCCAAGTTTTAAAGGAGAGGGGCTGTTAGGTCCATATCCAAAACATCACTTTTCTATGAATATGGTTACAATGTTCAACAAAGATCCTAGCAGGTTAGGCACAGTGCGGATAGGTTCATATCCAAAACTTCAGTTTTCGAAGAAATATTCAACAAAGCTCCAAGACTCTTGCAGGTTAGGCACGGGCATTTAGGTTCATATCCAAAACATCACTTCTCTGAGTATCAGAGGCTAGGTCCAGGTTTAGATGGAATGGGTGAAAATGTGGGTAAAATGGGTTTTGGCTGTGCTATGATATACAACATTTAGGCATATTTGGTGGAAATTGTCTCCAATTTGATGGCGATAGCTTAAATTTCCCAAACTTTAATCAAATCTGCTAGGTCAGGGATAGGTAAGGCTATGTAGGGTAGGTTGGAATATGTGAAAACTCGGCTAAAATGGTCTTTTGCTGAGCTATGTAACAAAACATTTTGGGTATATTGGGTAGAAATTGTCTTAAATTAGGTAAAATTTAGGTTGGAAAGGCATAAATTTCGCCAACTATAATCAAATCTGACTTTGGATATGCCAGGAGAGGCTGGGTAGGGTTGTCTAGGGCAGGTTGGAATAGGTAAAAACTCAGCTAAAATGAGCTTTGGCCGTGCTACGTTCCAAAACATTTTTGGGTATATTTGGTGGGAATTGTCTTAAATTAGGTCAAATTTATATGGGATAACTTAAATTTCGCCTACTTTAACCAAATCTAGGTTTGGATATGCTAGGATAGGTTAGGTAAGGTTGCGTAGGGTAGGATGGAATAGGAGAAAATGTAGGTAAAAATGGGCTTTGGCAGTGCTGTGATACAGAACATTTGGATATATTTGGTGGGAATTGCCTTAATTTAGATAGAATTTAGGTGGGATAGCTGTATAAAACTAGAATAAGAGCTATTTATTAAAACTATTATTGTAAACTAATACTTTAAGTGGGATCCCTTGGTTGTTTTAAGCATAGGGTGGACATGAATGAGATTGGGTGGAAATATATAGGAGCTGCCTCGTATGGGCCAATAGGACCTCTGCAGTTACCTTTATTCTTATGTTCAGCTCACCTGCTATGCTGCCAGATGTACGATTCTGCTTAAATTGCAGTACGACATTTGGGCTTCTGTTATACTTTTGAACTTATCACTGAATAATGATTACAGTTGTGGATGACTAAAATGTATATTCTTAGTCCTCTGATTAGGTTAGGTGGGGATGGTTAGTCTAGTCATTTTTGAATAATAACATTAAATACACATGCCAGTAGGACGCCATTGGTTGTCTGGTGACGTCATACATAGTTGACCAGTAAGGTACTGTAATACCAGGGTCACTACCGAACTCGCATTGAAATCACCAATGCCCAGGGCTCTGTTTTTTCATATAAACGACTGATAGCAGTTTTTTTCATTTTATTTTTTGCCCTATGCATAATAAACGATCCTTCAAGAAAGATTGTCCAAGCTCAAAGCTCAAATTACATTCTCTAGAACGACGATGATGAAGAAGAAATAGGGGTGACATGATAGACGTGTGACTGAATGGTCATAGTAAAGGGGAATATTAATGACCCATTATACGTATCAACATGAAACAGAACAGGAATGAATTGGATAAGTTATATATTTAGGAAAAAGACCTGGGTGAATATAGGTAACAGGGGAAGAACTCGAAAAAAACACAAATAACTTCTTGCAGTGCTGCTCCCCTTTTGTTTCATGCAATGACCGATGGTTGGGAGTAAATAGGAAATTTAAAATAGTCTAGGGTTGATGGTATTTTACATTAGGTTTCAGGGTTACTGTTTTTTGCCCTATGCATAATAAACGATCCTTCAAGAAAGATTGTCATAGCTCAAATTACATTCTCTAGAACGACGACGAAGAAGAAGAAATAGGGGTGACATGATAGAGGTGTGACTGAATGGTCATACTAAAGGGGAATATTTATAACCTATTATACGTATCAACATGAAACAGAATAGGAATGAATTGGATAAGTTTTATATTTAGGAAAAAGACCTGGGTAAATACAGGCAGCAGGGGACGAACTTGAAAATACACACATAACTTCTTGCAGTGCTGAAGTTATGTTCTTCCCTCACATACATGATCCCCTTTGATAAATGTAATGGGCGATGGTTGGAAGTAAATATGAAATTAAAAATAGACTAGGGATGATGGTATTTTATATTAGGTTTCAAGGATACTGTTGTATCGCAAAACCCATGATGCTACGACCGGCTTTTTAATCTCCTCGAACATGCCGGTGCAGGAATGCTGAGCGGCTACCTGGTGACGTCATTGACCATTAGCAATGTCTGTGCAGGGTCACTGAGCCAACGAAATTTGGGGATGCCAGGGGCTGGCTTTTTAATTCCTAGGAACAAAAAACTATGATGCTACGACCGGCATAGGAACAAAAAACTATGATGCTACGATCGGCATAGGAACAAAAAACTATGATGCTACGACCGGCATAGGAACAAAAAACTATGATGCTACGACCGGCATAGGAACAAAAAAATTCACAAAAACCCATGATGCTTCGACCGGCTTTTTAATCCCCTCGAACATGCCGGTGCAGGAATGCTGAGCGGCTAGCTGGTGACGTCATTGACCATTAGCAATGTCTGTGCAGGGTCACTGAGCAAACGAAATTTGGGGATGCCAGGGACCGGCTTTTTAATCCCTAGGAACAAAAAACTATGATGCTACGACCGGCATAGGAACAAAAAACTATGATGCTACGACCGGCATAGGAACAAAAAAATTCAGAAAAACCCCTGAAGCTACGACCGGCATAGGAAAAAAAAAACAGGAAAAACCCCAGATGCTACGACCGACATAGGAAAAAAAAACAGGAAAAACCCATGATGCTACGACCGACATAGGGAAAAAACAGGAAAAACCCCCTACGCCTACGAAAGGCTTTGGAAAAAATGAAAAAAGCCGGTCGTAGGCGTCAAAAACCCATGACGCCTACGACAGGCTTAGGAAAAAATGAAAATCGCACGTCGTAGGCGTCAATCCCACTACTGATGGGGCCATTGTTGGCGGGGCCAGTGTTAACGAGGCCAGTGTTGAATGGGCCATTGTTTGAGGGGCCAGTGTTAACGGGGCCATTCTTGACGGGGCCATTGTTGAAGCGCCAGAGCTGACGGGGCTATTGTTAACGAGGCAATTGTTGATGGAGCCTTTCTTGACGGGGCCAGTGTTTACTGGGTCAGTGTTGACAGGGCCATTGTTGACGTGGTTAGTGTTGACGCGGCCAGTGTTGACTGGGACAATGTTGACGGGGCCATTGTTGACGGGGCCAGTGTATACGGGGTCATTGTTGACGGGCTCATTGTTGACGGGGCCATTGTTGACGGGGCCAGTGTTGACGGGGCCATTGTTAACGGGGCCAGTGTTGACCGGGCCAGTGTTGATGGGCCATTGTTGACGAGGCCATTGTTGAAGGGCCATTGTTGACGGGGCCATTGTTGACAGGGCCATTGTTGACATAGCAATTGTTGACGGGGCAAATGTTGACAGGGTCAATGTTAACAGGGCCATTGTTGACGGGACCAGTGTTGACGTGGCCATTGTTGACAGGGCTATTGTTGAATGGTCAATGTTGACGGGGCCATTGTTGAAGGGCCATTGTTGACAGGGCCATTGTTGACATGGCCATTGTTGACAGGGAAATTGTTGACGGGGCCAATGTTAACAGAGCTATTGTTGAAGGAGCCATTGTTGACGAGGCCAGTGTTGACGGGACCATTGTTGACGGGACCATTGGTGATGGGGGCAAGTGCGGACGGGGCCCATCGTTGACAGGGCCAGTGTTGATGGGGCCCATCGTTGACAGGGTCAGTGTTGAAGGGGCTAGTGTTGATGGGACCATTGTTGACGGGGCCATTGTTGAGGGGGTCAGTGTTGACAGGGTCATTGTTGAGGGGGCCATTTTTGATGGGACCAGTGTTGACGGGGCCAGTGTTGACGGGGCCATTGTTAACGGGGCCATTGTTGACGGGGCCTTTGTTGATGGGCCAGTGTTGACGGGGCCAGTGTTGACGGGGCCAGTGTTGACGGGGCCAGTGTTGATGGGGCCATTGTTGGCGGGGCCAGTGTTAACGGGGCCAGTGTTAAATGGGCCATTGTTTGTCGGGGCCAATGTTGGCGTGGCTATTGATGGTGCCAGTGTTGACGGGGCCATTGTTGACGCGGTCAGTGTTGACGGGGCCCATTGTTGACAGGGCTATTTTTGATGGGGATAGTGTTGACGGGGCCAGTGCTAAAGGGTCAATTGATGACGGGGCCATTGTTGACGGGGCCATTGTTGACGGGGCCATTGTTGACGGGGCCATTGTTGATGGGGCCATTGGTGGCGGGGCCAGTGTTAACGGGGCCAGTGTTGAATGGGCCATTGTTTGACGGGGCCATTCTTGACGGGGCCATTCTTGACGGGGCCATTGTTGAAGGGCCAGTGTTGACGGGGCTATTGTTAACGAGGCAATTGTTGATTTAGCCATTCTTGGCGGGGCCAGTGTTTACTGGGTCAGTGTTGACGGGGCCATTGTTGTCGTGGTTAGTGTTGACGGGGCCATAGTTGACGGGGCCATTGTTGATGGGGCCAGTGTTGACTGGGCCCATTGTTGACGGGGCTATTATTTACGGGGCTAGTGTTGACGGAGCTATTGTTGACGGGGCCAGTGTTGAAGGGGCCATTGTTGACGGGGCCAATGTTGACGGGGCCAGTGTTGACAGGGCCATAGGTGACGGGGCCATTGTTGACGGGGATATTGTTGACCTGGCCATTGTTGACGGGGTCATTGATGAATGTCATTGTTGACGGGGCCATTGTTGACGGGGTCATTGATGAATGGCATTGTTGATGGGGCCATTGTTGGCGGGGCCAGTGTTAACGGGGTAAGTGTTGAATAGGCCATTGTTGACGGAGCCATTGTTAACGCAGTGTTGACGGGGCCATTGTTGACGGGGCCAGTGTTGACGGGGCCATTGTTGACAAGGCCATTATTGAAGGGCCAGTGTTGACGGAGCCATTGTTAACGGGGCCATTGTTGACGGGGCCAGTGTTGCCAGGGCCATTGTTGACGGGGCCAGTGTTGACGGGGCCATTGTTGGCAGGGGTCTGTGTTGAGGGGGCCATTGATGGGGTCAGTGTTGACGGGGCCTGTGTTGACGGGGCCATTGTTGATGGGACCAGTGTTGACAGGGTCATTGACAGGGCCAGTGTTGACAGGGCCAGTGTTGATGGGACCAGTGTTGGCGGGGCCAGTGTTGATGGGGCTATTGTTGATGGGGCCATTGTTGATGGGGCCAGTGTTGATGGGGCCAGTGTTGATGGGGCCATTGTTGACGGGGCCATTGTTGACGGGGCCAGTGTTGACGGGGCCATTGTTGACGGGGCCAGTGTTGACGGGGCCAGTGTTGACGGGGCCAGTGTTGACGGGGCCATTGTTGACGGGGCCAGTGTTGACGGGGCCATTGTTGACGGGGCCAGTGTTGACGGGGCCAGTGTTGGCGGGGCCAGTGTTGATGGGGCCATTGTTGACGGGGCCATTGTTGACGGGGCCAGTGTTGGCGGGGCCTGTGTTGATGGGGCCATTGTTCACGGGACCATTTTTGACGGGGCCAGTGTTGATGGGGTGCAAGTGTTGACAGGGCCGTGGTTGACTGGGCCAGTGTTGGCAGTTCTGACACTATTAAGCAGTGATGAATATGTTAACGGTAAAGCACCAAAGTAGGAACAGAAGCTGTGGTAACAGTGTGACTTGTCTGGAGGGCGGGCATGTTTAGATGAACAGGGTATTTACGGAGCCACGTGAGCTACTGTGCCAAAAGAACGATGTATTTACGGTGCCAGGTGAACTACTGTGCCAGCGTAAGTATCTCAGAAAGAGTTAGGGTGCACGTGTTTGTGTTGGTGGCTGTATATTTCTTGTTCACTGTCGTCGGGTAAAGTGGGCAACGGGTTCTCTCCAACAGAACATCCCAGTTTGACGTATAAATCCCCTAAGGCCAAAAACTGATGTACTAAAAAATCATTACGGCTCTCAAAATTGGCCTCATGTCCCGTTTTCTCCTGGGTGGGTCCTGGGTAATATATTTTGTGTATCTGCAGGTGAGTGTGACTTCTACCTGGCGAAGGAGGAGCTCCTGCCATTGATGTACGCTATAGGCTGTTCCAGGGGCCACCCCCTCATCCCTGTCTTCACCAAGAGGTGTCGTTCCATAATTATTGCCAGATTTATCAAGATTCATAGTATGTGTTGCAAGAAAGTCTTAAACATTATTACTTGGATAATTATCCTCCCATCAAAATTATTACTTAGTTATTCAATTTATCTTATAAATATATGCTCCAAAGATTTTCCTATTGATGACAGGATTTCAGAATGTTGCTAAAATGTTTATTGAAAAGAGGATTTTATGCACAATCTTGCGTGTCTTTTAATGAACAAATTCACAAGGGCCGTGACGAGTGTTCGAACCAACGTCCGACAGGATCCCAGGCATGCCTCTATCGACTGAGCTACGACATGGTCCAAAAAATAAAGTAAGGGCGAAGAGGTAGAATAGCTTGTTGGCAGAGTTCGGGTGCATGGGGGAATTGTGTAAAACCCTTGTTTGTGTCTCGAAGAGGCTGCAGGATCCATGGAAGGTCAAATTGATTTCCCGGTTGCGATTCATTTGACCATGTCGTAGCTCAGTCGATTAAGGTGAAATATTACCTACTTGCATGAGACACACCTATAATTGTCTAACTATTTTGTTTTAAATAATATCAGAATCATGAGGATAAATGAAGCCGGGCTCTACAATCAATGGATGAAACAATTGTATGCAAATTCTTCCTCCTGTTCCAATCCACCAACCAAGGTTGCTATCCAGACTTCACTTTCCATTAATAACATTAAGGTAATATGCACTTATTAGTTAATTTATTTATCAGTTGCCTTACTTTAACATGAATGTATCTGCGAGAATGCTCAATTCCATTCGGTAACACAATGATTACATTTATAGATATCAAAACATTGACAAGTTTTTACCTTCAATGTAAATCTTTCAGAACATGTTCCTTGTGCTGGTGTGCGGCCTCGGTCTTAGTCTGGAGGTACTGGGTATGGAGCTCCTGTATAAACATGCAGCTCCTGTATGATCCTGAAGCTCCTGTATGTTCATGCAACTCTTATGTGAAATGATCCAGACACTGGCATATGTTCATAGAGCTCCTATATGATAAAGGAGTTTTTGAATGATTGTGAAGCTCTTTATAATTATTGAAGTTCTGTGCATTCATTGTTCTCATGAATTATCATTGAGCATTATTAAATCAATGTTAATATTTAAATAATATAAATGTTAATATAAGATATTAATGATATCATTAAATATCAAGAGAATGATATTTAATGGCTGTATGATCACGGAGTTCTGTTATGAAAATGGAGCTCCTGTAAGCACCTCATCACCCAAACTAAATCAAATCTTGTGGAAGCATCTTCACCAACTTGATTGTGCTCGACGTAAAGCTTTTCACTTGAATACTCCTAACTTAGTGAATTATCTACTATTTTACCTAATTGAATAATAAAATATAAGTTTGTTAAATTAACCAAATTATATTAAATTTTACCCAACAATATATTTTTAAAGAATAACTTCCTAGCAAATACCAAAAGTCATGAAAACTTTCATATACGTGTTATAATAGGTGTACGAATAACTTGTATTGAGAATGGTGCAGAGTGCATTTGAGAAACCTTTACCTCAAAAATCCAAACAAATTGGTTTTATTATATACGGTTTTTCTCCAACACTATTTTATTCCTAATTTATTACAAATAGTTTTTACATTTTTAAATACAAAATTCATGGTGTTTTTTTTTAAATTCATTAATAAATTGTGAATGATATTTAATGGCTGTATGAAACATTCAAAACATATTTAGTTATTCTATGATCAGATAAAATTGGCTTTCATAATTTTGCTAAAAATCGCTCTTTTAAAACAATTTGACTCCTTTTGTATCCCACTAAACACTATTATCATGTATAATTATAACATTTATTTATTATTCCCAAAAATAATTTATATAAATTTTAAATGATGCTTGATTGAAGTGTGAAACAGCCTTAAAACTTTTTGTGTCTTATATATTGACGTGTTCTTATTAACTGTTTCAAGTGAACAGTTTATCAAACAAGAAGATTACCATTCAGTGCTGGCAGGTGACAGCTGAGTGTGGCTGCTAGCTGGGTATGGGTGGAGGGGGAGGGGTAAGAGAAGGGGGGATGAGTGTGGAAGTGGGAAGAGGAGAGGAAGGGGTAAGAGAAGGGTGGGTAAGGAGAGGGAGGAAAAGAGGAGGGGGGAAAGAGGGGAGGGGAGGGGTAAGAGAAGGAGGATGAGGAGGAAGGGGAAGGGGAGGGGGGGAAAGGGAGGGGTGAGAGAAGGGGGAAGAGGAGAGGGGAAGAAGGGAGGGTAAGAGGAGGTATGAGAAGGGGGTAAGAGAACGTGGATGAGGAGGAAGGGAAAGAGGGGACCTAGGGGTAAGAGAAGGGGATGAGGATGAAAGGGGAGAGAGGAGGGGTAAGAGAAGGGGAAGAGGAAGGGGAGAGGTAAGAGAAGGATGATGAGGAGGGGGAGGGATAAGAGAAGGGGGGATGTGGAGGAAGGGAAAGATGAGGGGGAAGAGAAGGGGGATGAGGAGGAAGGGGAAGAGATGACTGGTAAGAGAAGGAGAAGGAGGAGGAAGGGGAAGAGGAGGGAAAGAGGGGAGGGGAAAGAGAAGGGGATAAGGAGGAAGGGAAAGGGGAGGGGGAGAGGGGAGGGGTAAGAAAAGGGGGATGAGGAGGAAGCGGAAGACGAGGGGGAAGAAGGGAGGGGGTAAGAGAAAGGTAAAAAGAAGGGGGATGAGGAGGGGGAGAGGTAAGAGAAGGGGGATGTGGAGGAAGGGAAAGAGGGGAGGGGTAAGAGAAGGGGGATGAGCACTTGAACAAGGGGGTCAAAGAGTACATTGTCCTTTTGTTATCTGTAATGAAGATCGACACGCTATTCGAGTTTTGAACTATAGTTGGAGTTGCGTGGTGACCGCCGGCCAGGTCGGACGTTCCTGAGGTCTCTCCGCTTCTGGCTGGTGTTTACGTTGGTTGATCGCTTGTTTGCCCTGCTGGTGGTGGTTTGCCACTGACAGGGTGACGTTTGCTTAGCCATGGGGACGTCTCGCCCTCCAATGACGAGGACGCTGTCAGCTGGTCTGGCGTTTACGGTGCCGGTGGACCATCCATTGGTTGGTGTCGCCCTGGTGGACGTGCTGCATGTGGAGCTGTCGGACCTGGTGGGCATCCGGCTGCTTCAGGGCCACCGTGCTGTGGTCAAGTTCCGCCTCCAGGCTGCCTTTCAGGCGTTTCTCGAGCGGTGTGAGGGGCGTGTTTACCCTCTCCCTGATACTGCTGGCTCCGTTAAGGTAGTGAATCTTAGTGTCACCTTGACGTCTGTGACGGTGCATGGTGCCCCCTTCGAATTTCAGGACGACTTTTTAACCTCCTGTTTCGAAAGGTTTGGGGCTGTGTTAAGTGTTCGATGGAATAAGGTCGTTGCCGGGCACTGTGTTGGTATGCTTGACGGCTTCCGCACCCTGACAATGTCGCTGAAGTGTAGTGTACCGTCGTCGATGTCCGTGTTGGGTTACACGCTCCGCTGGCAGTACAGGGGTCAACCGCGCACCTGTTATGGGTGTGGTCATGAAGGTCATCTGGCTGCGGCGTGCGACATGGGAGCAACTGATCGGGTGCATGTTCTTCGTGCGGAGGATTTTCCGCCCCTGTTGCGTTCGGACGGTGTGGGTGCTGTGCCTGAGGCGCCTGACTGCCTGTCTGCTGCTCCGCCTGTTGGGGCGAGTTCTCTGGCCCGTGCGACACGTCAGGTGACTGCTGTGGCCCCTGGGGTTGTTGAGCCGGTGTGTGAGGGTGACGGGGCGTCGCCTGCGCTGCGTGTAGTGCAGGATGTCCCGGTGGAGGTTCATGTCCCACCCCCGCCTGTGGATGTGGTAACGGCTCCCGGGGACGCGGGTTCTGCTGTTTTGGAGGGGGTGCTTCGGCTAGGTGAGGTGCCTGCCGTAGCTGTGTGTGTTAACGACTGTAGTTCTGCTCTTTCCATCCCTTTGCAGAAGCGTGCACGTCGGTGTTCTGAGGCTGTTTCCCTGGATGATGTGGACAGTGTGGGTGATGTGGCCTCTGTGGACTCTTCGGACGGTGCTGGTGTGGCCTGTGTGGATGTCACGATGGTGGCCGTGCCTGCGGAGGGGCCTGCTGGGCGTGGTGTGGTGCGACCTGTCTCGAAGCGTTCGCGGCGGGCTCAGAGTGCGTCTCCCCTTCGTGGTGTGCCTTGGGAGGAGGTGGGGGAGTATGGTGCTCAGCTGGCGTCCCCCGCCGTGGATGATGGTGCTGTACGGGGCTCAGAAGTTGCTACCTGTGTCCCCCTTCCTGTGTCACCTGCTGTTGGGTCCCCGCAGTGGGGGGTTGTCCCTGATGATCGGGACCTCGTCGTGATGTTGCGGAAAGATGTGCGCCGGGGGGCCTCGGCTCCTGTGCCCTATGGTGGGGTCGCTTCCGCGCCTGCATCCCCTGCTGTTCCCCCTCCTTCATTGCCCCGGTCTGGTGGTTGCCTAGTCCCGTCTGCTGGGGTCGTGCCCTGTGAGGGTCCGGAGTTGGGCCCTTATTGGGATGCCCAGGTGCTTCCGATCCCATGGTGCTCGTCCACTATCTGGGTATCGTCTAAGAAGGTGTTTGTTTATAGGGTGCCGGATAAGATGTCTCAGCCGAGGGTACTGCCTGATGGCCGGCTGCCCGCCGACCTGTGGGTGATTTGGGAAGCGTACCGCTTGCGCTTTCCGATACGCAAGTTTCCGGGGAAGTATTAGTTCCCATCTTGCGCACACGGCTACGCCGTGCCTGGATCAGCTGCCGCCGTGACCACGACTCCCCGCCCCCCGGTGTGGGGAGTCTCCCTCTAACGTTCGCCTCTGTTTTCGTCGCCACTCCTCTCTCTACAGCCCATCACATCTACCGCTTTTGACTTTCTTCTCCTCCTCACCATCAACGCGTCTCCTTACATCTGTCCTGGTGCAGTTATCGGGAGGGTTACCCCCTTCATGCAAACTGCACCTATTCTCAAGAAGAAGAAGAAGGGGGATGAGAAGGAAGGGGAAAAAGAGGGGGAGGGGTAAGCGAAGGGGAATGAGTAGGAATGGGAAGAGAAAGGGAATGACGAGGACGAATGGGAAGAGGAGGGGAGGAGGGAAGAGGGGAGGGGGGCGATGGGGAGGGAGTGTAACAGGATATGTGTGACGGCTGGGGCATGTACTGTGTAAGCCTATAAAGTTGCCATGGCGTGTTAGGACGCAGGATTATACGGGCATGTCTTGGTAGAGATAAAGATGGTGTGTTCATATTCATAAAAACAAGAAAAATAAGGAATCAGATAATAATGTTTTAAATTACTTTATCTCTGATTTTACTTTGAAATTAAATTAATATTATAAAGTCAATACTGCAGGTTGGTAGGGCAGCGACGGTTGGCGTGAGGGTCCCAAACAGGCGAGGGTTATAAGTAGAGGTTATCATTGCCAGTGTGGTTCAGCGTTTATACCCGCACATAGTGACACCTTCACCCCTACCCCCCCTCTTTTCCCTACCTTCTCTTACCCCTCTCCTCTTTCCCTTCCTTCTCTTATCCCTCCCGTCTCCCCCCTCCTCTTCCCCTTCTCTTCCCCTTCCTTCTCTTACCCCTCCCCTCTTCCCCCTCCTCTTCCCCATCCTTCTCTTACCCATCCCCCTCTTCCCCTTTCTTCTTTTACCCCCTCCCATCTCCCCCCTCCTCTTCCCCTTTCTTCTCTTATCCCCCCCATCTCACCCCTCCTCTTCCCCTTCCTTCTCTTACCCATCCCCTCTTCCTCTTCCTTCTCTTACCCCTCCCCTCTTCCCCTTCCTTCTCTTACCCCTCCCCTCCTCTTCCCCTTCCTTCTCTTACCCCTCTCCTCTCCCCCTCCTCTTCCCCTTCCTTCTCCTACCCCCTCCCCTCCTCTTTCCCTTCCTTCTCTTACCCCTCCCCTCTTCCCCTCCTCTTCTCCTTCCTTCTCTTACTCCTCCCCTCCTATTCCTCTTCCTCCTCATCCCCCTTCTCTTACCCCCTCCCCCCTCCTCTTCCCATTCCTCTTCATCCCCCCTCCCCTACCCCTCTCCACTCTCCTTCTCTTACCCCTCCCCTCTTCCACCTCCTCTTCCCTTTCCTCCTCATTCCCCTTCTCTTACCCCTCCCCTCTTCCTCCTCCTCTTTCCCTTCCTCCTCATCCCCATCTCTTTCCCCTCCTCTCTTCCCCTTCCTCTTCACCTTCCTCTTCCGTCTCCTCTTCCCCCTTCCTCCTCTTTCCCCTTCTCTTACCCCTAACCTCTTCTCCCTCCTCTTTTACGTATCTACTGCATGAAAACAAACGGTGCCAATTCTTTCAAACACTTTCCAGATACGTTGTGGCAACCTATAATTGTTTCCTGCGTTATTTGATTATTCCATTTTAAATATGTGAGATTTATTTATTTTGTTGTGGTTTGGACACTAATACAAATGTCCTCAATCAAAAAGGACTGCAAAAGCCACCACGTTAAATGCCATATGCAGATTATTACATTAAAACTCAAAATAAATGGTGGGAGCAACCGCCAGGATTCTAAAACAATGGGACCCTTATCCACTAGGTCATTGAGCTTCTCAAATGCTTAGTTCAATGTGAAGAGTAGCACACAAGCTCTCACACCAAATCTAATTTGATGTGTGAAGCTATGAATCGGGTTCGAATCCAGTAGCAGGCCTTCATTAAAGTTTGCAAGAACAGTTCAATGTGTTACAGAATGGTTGCTACAGTAATATTGGAAGATATTGACATAAAGACTATTCTTTTGGCAACAAAAGAATAGAGTCAAAAAAAAAAAATCATAAAGACCTAAACTTAATACAAGGCACAGCAATGTTAACATTACATAAATGTTCCGAAGTGACACTTAAAGACAGCTATCCAGACAGCAGGATAGTAAGGATTGCAATCCATACCGCTCGGGCTGATATAATGAACTAACTGAACAATACTGACGCTCACTTAGGACTTAAGTTGCAATTCAAGAAATTGCAGAAAAAATGCAATTGATAGTCACTCAGGCAGTCTCCGGTAACCCTCCCAATTACGTTAACGCACGTCTCTAAGGACGACAATCAAATGAGTTGTCTAATTAATTTTACGAATTATTCTCGGAGATTAATTACGTAAATTTACTGTCAGCCGGACGGTCAGCAACAAGGGCAATCTACGTTAATCACAATCCTGCCACTCAGGAAAAGAAATAAATCAAAACAATATTTCGCTAACTGTAATTACTCTGTCACTTGGGCCAATTAAACATTCAGTGAGTAATTACATTAATTACTGTCAGACGAACAAATAGTTAATCAAGAACGAATTTACGTTAACTCCAATCTGTCACTCACAACAGCTTGCCAAGGAAAACTATATAACTACACTTGATGATGTTAATTAGCCTTAATTAACTTTCACTGAATCCTTAATTACCAATTAAAGATCACAATATTCGTTGCCGCACAGACAAGCAAAATACGTAACACAATGCTTCACTTCCCAGTGCTAACAATAACACTGTACCAACAAACAACAAAACTCAATAATTACAAAGAAAACAAACACAATACATAACATTTAAAATAGAACCGTTTTTTGTGTCATACAACATTCTAACCTGCCACAACCCGGTAGCATTCCAATATCATATCCTGGCTTCACTAACTGTCCATATCAAGTGGCTGCGCAGCTCTTGGCTTACCACTTACTACTCCCTCACTAAATGGGCCTGAAATCTTGTCACAGCAATACGGTATCCTTAGCCCTAAAATTATATGAAACTCAACTTGGGGTTGAAAAACCAGAAACATCTACATAAGTATCCCCCAACAAAAGAAGAAATCAATCTCTCACCTTACACTGCATCTTACATGCCAATAAGCATTCAAGCACTCCCCTTACACATTATGTGAGTCCACCATGAACCTCTGTTCAGCTCCTAGAGGCTCACTACCAATATATATCTCTAGGTCCTCCAAATATTAAGAAATGCACTTCTGCAGTTCTCCCAATCTTCTGTACAACGAAGTCCTAATCCAACATCAGTGATGCTCCACCACTGATTCCACAGAGACACGTGTAGCTCCTCTATAGGGCTTGAAATCAACTTCTCACTATGGAGTTCTTGTCTTCCACTGAGTTCAGCATACACTTCTTCTCCAGCCTCGAAATTCCTCCATTAACTTCTTCCATGACCTCGAAGTTCCTCCAGCAACTCCTTCTCTAATCTTGAAGTTTCTTTTCGAACTCCTTCCCATACAAACCTGCAATTCCATTACCATGCCAATAAAAATGCTTTCCTAATAAAACAAAATTAAATGTATTCACAGAAAATAAACTCCTCCATCCAACATCTGTTTAAACACTATTGCATCGCCGCGATGGTCGTCCCCCATCCTGGGCGAGGGCAATCTGAGAACATGTCTCGACGCGTCGCTGGGAGCCACCACTCTGCCATTGACCTTAGGGGAAGGCGGACGTATGACTCCTCCCTGCAGCATGTTCTCCTATCTCTACTCTCTTATTTTAGCTCACTAGCTCAATAAAATATATGTACTATATACATAAACATTTGCCATGATCGCTGGGCACACAATCAAAAACAGGCAACCACTTTAACAGCTGTTATATGAGCATACCACAAAATTTTTTGACCTGAAGATGCTCACTCACTGGAGCTCCAAAGTGGCGCTTAATAGGCTGCCCACAAAATGCTTCAGGACTGCCTCACAGGACTTCCTTCAATCCACGACTTGAGTTCACAACGTCGCCCAGGAGGTTTCACCACAGAAGTGCCTGCTTGCTTCCTTATCTTGACGAAGCGTTCCATTAGCGTTCCACAAAGGCGCGGCCAAACACTCACTTCCAGGCTGCCTCTAATTATCAAAATCACAGAGAAATTTCATACTAAGTCTCCAACACCTTCCTCTCACTTGCAGACAAGTAGTCTTCACTCCAGCACTAACACAGACAACTATATTCTTCCATATTCCGGGAGAATCAACGAAGTACAACCAGTTCTGACGACTGTGGAGTCTGGCCCTAGCTTCGGTAAGGGGCGGACGTGTTGCATCGGCGCTCCAGCAGTTTGGTGTTGTTTGCCCGTTTCGGCTGGTTGGGGGCGGGTGTGTCTCTGCTCGCCTGTGCTGACGTGGCGTTACGATGGGGGTCCCTCTACCCCCAGTCGTCCGGGCTCAGTCTGTGGGACTAGAGTTCTCTGTGCGGGCTGGTTACCCGGAGATTGCCCTGGCTTGTGACATGCTCTCTGTCCCTGTGTTTGCGATTTATGGGGTCGAGTTGGTAACGGCTCGTAGGGCAATTGTGAAGTTTGCAGAGGAGGTGGCGTATCGCGATTTTCTTCGGCGATACGAGGGGCGGACTCTGCCCCTGCCGGATGGTGCGGGCACTGTCACCCTCTCGGATAGAAGTGGTGCACTTACTTACATCAGTGTGCATGGGGCTCCCTTGGAGTTTCCAGAGGCTCTGCTACGGCGGTATTTCGGCCGGTTTGGCGCAGTTGTTAGTGTGAGAGTGAACGTGGTGTCTTCTAGTCCTCTTAAGGGTGTGAGGTCTAACATTCGCACCCTGGGCATGAGACTCCGGGCGGATATTCCGTCCTCTGTGCGCCTTATGGGGTACAACGTTCGGGTGTTTTACGCCCGTCAGCCGCGGACGTGTTATCGTTGTGGTCTTTTGGGCCATCAGGCTGCTGACTGTTCTGCGCCTGCTGTTGCACCAGTGAATCTCTTCAGTGAGGAGGATTTTCCGCCCCTTCCTGTGGGGGATGATTCGGTGGGTATGGACGTCTCTTCGGCTGAGGAGGTGCCCTCTGTAGCAGCTGTTGCTCCGCCTGTTGCGCCCCCTGTTGTTGCCGCATCTCCTCCGGAGGTTGGGTCCTCGCCTAGTGCTCCAGCTGGTGTCCCTGAGCCTCTTCCGCCTGCCGTTTGCTCAGACCCCTCCTCTTCCAGTTCTTCCTCTGCTGTGTCTGTCCTGGTCCCTGCGCCCTCGCCGTCTGTTCCGGCTGTGCTGGGAGCTGAGGTGGTTCCGGCATTCCCTCCTGTGCCTGGCCTGGTGCCCCGTGTGGTTGAGGAGGCTGCCGTGCTGCGGCGTGCGTCGGTTGGTGCTGCACGGGTCGCTGAGTCTGCCTCCGGGTCTGATGATGTGCGGCCCGAGCCTAAGCGTTCCCGGCGTTCTTCTGCGTGGGCTGATGTTGGTGAATTCGATGAGTGTCGTCCTTCCGTTGACGGTGGAGTGGCTCCGGATGTGGTGCACACTACGGTGGTGGCGGAGGTACACTTGCCTGAGGATGCCAGTGCCGGCGTTTCGGCCTCAACCTCTGGTCCGGTGTCCGTGGGTCCTGCTTCAGGTGCGTTGCCTGCGTCGGATGGCTCCGGTTCTTCGTGGGCGGTGGTTCCCCCTGCTGTAGTTGGTGGTGAGCGGGGTGGCCTGGTAGTGATGTTGAGAAAGGATGCTCGCTCTGGGTGTTCTGTGGCCCCTTCCTCGTTACCCGTTTCCTCGGCAGCAGTCTTGCCGCCTCTTCCGTGTCTCCTGCGGTATCCGTGGAAGTGCTATCGTCTCAGCGTCCGGCGCCTGCTCCGATGACGAAGGCGTGGCAGGCTCGGCGACCCTCGTCCGCTTCTCCGGTGTCATCTGCTTCCTCGAAGGGCGTGGTTGGCGCTCCCCAGCCTCGTTATGCGACTTGCGTCAGTGACCTTAGGCATTGGCCGATGCCGCCAGATATAGATGTTCCTGAGTTTATGATACCCGCTCGAGCGCGGGGGGTCGAAAACCCTACCGACCTTGAAGATCTAGTCTGGGAAGCTTACAAGGCGAAATATCCTCATGATCTTTTCCCGGAGAAGTACGTTTCTCTCGAGGTTCCTCGCAAGTGATTTCTGTGTATTTTGTGTTGCCTGGTTGTGCGGTGTGTATGTGTGTGGGTGGGGTGGGTATTGTTACCCGGTTCCTGCGTGCTCCGGTTTGTATTGTGGGTTTTCTTGTATGGCTAGTGGGGGGGTGTGCGGTTCCTGTGCGTTTGTGTGTTCGGTTGTGGATGTCGTGTGCGCTTGCTTGTCATATTGTGTGCCCTTCAGGCTGTTGGGGTGTGCTCTTTGTTATGTGTGCATTATGTGTTTGAGGTGTTAGCAGACTTGTTTTGTATGTTTCTCGCCTCTATGTTTCCCTTATGTTTGTACAACCCGTTCTCGCAAATTTAATAAGTCAATATTGACTTATTAAATATGTGCATAGGTGACATACTTAACATAATAGATACCCTTAAAAAGATTCATAGAAAACACCGACCTTACCTAACCTTGTTAGTATCTTAAGATAAGCATCTTATTGCTTCGTAATTACAATTATTACCTAACCTATAATAGGTATAGGTTACGTAATAATTGTAATTACGAAGCAATAAGATGCTTATCTTAACATACTAACAAGGTTAGGTAAGGTCGGTGTTTTCTATGAATCTTTTTAAGGGTATCTATTATGTTTAGTATATCACCTATGCACGTAGTTAATAAGTCAATATTGACTTTACGAATGTGCGAGAACGGGTTGGTTTGTATTACGCTGTGTTTATATTTGTGTTATGTTTGTATATGCATTTTTTGTTTTGTGGTCAGCCCTTCTGGCTGGTCTTCTCTTGATTTGTTCCTTTGTCATTGTTCATGTGTGTGCTTTGTACTTTTGTTCTCTGTTATATTTGTTCTGTTTTTATTGTACATTATACGCATGCTTGCATGTAAAAATAAAAATAAAAAAAAAAAGTTCTGACGACTGTCGCGACTCAAGGGAAGTCACGACCTTCTGCTAGCATCACTTCACGTCCCCAAAGTATCAACATCTCATTTCTTGTTATTTATTACAAACGCTCATCCTCTGCTAGTATCCAGAGATTAATCACTGACGTTTATTCAGCTTAATATATACTTCTTTCCTCTAACCTCTCAATCTCAGATCTGGCAAACAGAATAACTCTCTCCGTGGGTAGACTCGTCCCACCCAGGATACATGGGGTGATAACACTCCCCTTCCCTCATTTTTGAGAGTTGTTCTCAGTGACTGAGCTCGTGACAAAGCATCAGCCATCACATTATCTCGTCCTCTTATATGCCTTATTTCCAGATTATATTCTTGAAATAGCAGAAACCACATGGTTAGCCTTTGGTTTGCGTGCTTCATCTTGCTTAAGAACACCAGGGGATTATGGTCTGTATACACAGTAACTGGGTGATTTCCCCGACCTACGTATACCTCAAAATGTTTCAATACCAGGACCAATGCAAAGGTCTCTTTCTCTACCATCCTATATGATCTCTGATGCTTGACAAACTTCTTCGAGAAGAAAGATACGGGGCGATACATTTCTTCCGTTTGTTGTGTCAATACAGCTCCGGTCCCTACATCACTGGCATTCACAAACAACGCAAACGGTGTTCCAAAATCCGGCGACACTAACAAAGGCGCCCCAGATGATAATCTCTTGGTTTTCTCAAACGCCTCTTGCGCTATTCCGTTCCATTCCCACTTCTTATTCTTAGACAACAAACTTGTCATAGGAGTGGCTACTGTGGAATTTTTTTTTACAGAACATTTACAGAACCTTTAATATCCGATCATACCTAAGTACCTTAACAACTCCTTTTATCCTTAGGGTACTGGAAATTTATCGACGGCTTCCACTTGCGTTTTAAATGGGGGCAACCTCACCTTGCCCTACCACATATCCTAGGTATTCTAGGATATGTGGTTCGGGCTCTCCCGAACTCACTGTTTACCAAGTTAATTGCCATATTTGCCCCTTCTAATCGGTTTGTTCGGCCGATTAATCTGTTTACGTGCTCCCTCCTTGAGTCTACAAATATCACAACCTTGTCGATGTATACTGTACAATCCGTTGCGCCTTGCAACACCTAGTTCATCACTCGTTGGCAACATGGTCTTCTTCTAAGTGACCCAACTTCTCTTGCACCTTGGCTAGGCTGTTCGTGTTGGACACTTACGCTCCATCAGCCCTCTCATAACTTATTGCTGTTCTCCACCGTCTCTTCTTCTTGCATTCCACACGTCCAGAGTTAGATAAATACTGTCTGTGCCTCCTCAGTCGTCTTCATACTTCGGTTCGTCATTCTCATGCTTCGGTCTGTCACCATCACACTTCCGTCTCCCGTCTTCGTACTTCACTCTCTCTTCTTCATCGACGATCCCTTCATTCGTCTCCTCATTTATCTGTAACTTCATCTTCTTCGACTTCCATTGAACCTTCGACTTTCTTCTACTCCTCCATGCTTGCATTATCATCTTCCTCTTCTTCCGTTTTGCTCTACTACACAACTCCAATTCTTCTCCTTCGACTCTTCCTCGTTTCCTCAAAGCTTTCTCAAGTATTGCATTACACTCAACAGTACTCGACAATACCTGTCTCTCTACCTCTTCTAGAGTGCTCATAAGCATCTCTCCACACATACCATCTCTTCTCATTTCCTCTTCTTGGATATCCGTCCTCTTCACTAACTCTTCTTCACGCTTCCCGTGAAATGTGTCAACTTCTGACATCCCACACAGCTTAACTGCATCATCTCTACACTTTTGTTCCTGTGGACAACTTGTCATTCTACTCTCGTTCCCAGTCTTTCCCTAGTCTTCTTCCCCTCTGCTCAGCACATTTATCTCCACTTTCTGACTCCTGAACTCCGCAAGCTGGGCTCTAACTTTGTCCACTCTGTCCACATTAATCTTCTCCGGCGGGGTCATCCTCACACTTGATCTCGCCATGCCCTCTGTTATAAAAGTATTGTGTGGGCTGCTATGGGGGAACTGGTACTATTAAGGGGTAAGGGTAGTTAGAAGACAGAGTTATCAAATATGGGAGAGCTAAAAGGCCCGGCCCCCAAAATAAAATATCCACAGTAATAATAACTTGCTACTAGACCATATATGTCAGTCTAAGGGTTGATCAATGCACTCCCACACAGGAAGAAGGGATACTCTGTTCTAAGGTACTTATTTATTAACCCCCTTAACAACCCCCCATATACACTCACACCAATAACAATAATAATAATAACTTTACCACACTACCTTACGTTAAAAGCCTTGGTCCACATAAACAGGATACAAGGTTTTACACTGAGCACAAGCTAGGGTAAAGCTCTACTATTGAATAACTTGAAGTTAGAGTCAGCTTAGGGTAGGGGACCGCGTGGTTCCAATGTGACCCCCTTTAGAATAACTAGTAATATAAACTCTAAACACACCTACTACACACAAAATATAATACCCTACACATAGAACATGAGTATGCCAGAAATTGAATAATGTACACAGTATATACTTAGCTTGAACAAGACACAGAAATAAGGAAACGAGGAGGAAGGAGGAAGTAGATCCTTTCACCAAAGCCAGCAACCAGAGAAGACCGAGTCTCCTCTCCTTCCCGCCCAGCTGGCCTGCTGCCGGCAGACTGCTCAACTAATCGTACCGCAGCCCTATACCAAGTTTACTCAGGTTTACTTTACAAATGATTAGAAAGTAATAGTAAGCATAGTTGGTGCCTATGTTATTATTTAATAATCAACCCCCAGCTCAGTCTTTAAATGCTCTTTGAGAAACAAGAATAGTCTTACGTCTGGCAGGGAAGATACAAACAAAGCCACATCGGGTTGCGATTTCCTACTCTAACGTAGCTTAATTAGTTAAATTTTGACCTCTGGTTTCCACTGAAGAACCCAGGGTCGTAACACTCCTCCCCCCTTCAGAGAAAAAAAAAATGTGACTACTAGAATAGTAGTCATATTTTTTTGTAAGAGTATACAGAGAATAAAAAGAAAAAATATATGACAAAAAAATCAATCAAAAACAACAATTTCTCTGCAAGAAAAGTACAAAGGAGTTCTCTGAAAGAAAAAAAACATACACAAAAAAAAAAAAAAAAAAAAACAGGGAAGTAAATAAATTGGACACGGAATATTTAATGTCACAGGAGAACCTAAAAAAAATAACTAAAGCATGACAGTTGGTAAATGGCTTCCTGTGGCCTAGATGAATGTTATTTCGGCAACCTGGACAAAGCGTCATCCATCACGTTGAGTCGGCCCGGTAGGTGGGTAATGGAAAGATTGAAGTCCTGTAGGTACAACGCCCACCTGAGGATGCGTTTATTCTTACCATTCATCTGAGTCAGGAAGACTAGTGGGTTATGGTCCGTGTACACTTCCACTATATTACCTGTGAGGTAAACTTCGAACTTTTTACATGTTAACACTAGCGCCAATGCCTCTTTTTCTACCACTGAATAATTGCGTTGCGCCTTGTCAAATTTCACAGAGTAATAATATACTGGGTGTTCCATCTGATCACTCCCAATTTGCAACAACACTGCACCAGCACCCGAGTCAGACGCGTCGACATGAATTTTAAACGGTCGGTCGAACCTTGGACTAGCAAGCACTGGGGCGGAAGCTAAGATCAATTTCAAATTTTTAAATGCCTCTGCACAGTCTGATGACCACTTAAATTTAACGGCCTTCCGCAACAAGTCTGTGAGAGGAGTGGCAACACTGGAAAAGTTCTGACAAAAACGTCGATAGCACGCACACATACCGATAAATCTTTGAACGTCCTTTTTAGACTTTAGCACTGGATACTCCAGAATGGCACTGATTTTATCTTGCCGAGGTAACACTTTTCCTTGGCCCACTTCATAACCGAGGTACATCACTGCCTTGGCCAAAATGACACTTTTTAGCATTTAAGGTAAGATTTGCCTTTTTCAAGATTGCGAACAACTGGCGTAACCTAGCTATGTGGGCAGCCCAATTACTGTCAAAGAGCACGATATCATCTAAATACGCCCGACAATTTGGCACCTTAGCGAGCAAAGAGTTCATGAGTCTCTGGAACGTGGCAGGAGCATTACGCAAGCCGAATGGTAACACTTGATACTCAAAAACACCCTCGGGTGTCACGAACGCAGTTAGTTGTTTAGCACGTTCAGTGAGTGGGATTTGATAATACCCCCTTGAGAGGTCGAGTTTCGAGACGTACTTGGCGTTTCCCAGCTCGTCGATGCAGTCCTCGAGGAGGGGCAGCGGATAGGCATCCACAATGGTCACCTTGTTGAGCTGCCGATAGTCGGTGCATAATCGCCAGGAGCCGTCTGGTTTGGGGACCAAAAGGCAGGGCGAGCACCAAGAGCCCTGGCTCGGCCCGATGAGGCCGTGCTGGAGCAAGAAGTCGACCTCCTTCCGTACGATGGCCTTCTTTTCTGGACTCATCCGATAGGGTTGAAGGCGAATGGGAGTGTAGTCCGTCAACTCGACATCATGGCAAATGGCATCAGTCTGGGTCGGGACCTCCCCGAACAGACTGGAGAATTCATCAAGCAACGACTGCACCTCTTCACGTTGGGCCATCTGCAAATGGGACAGTCCCTCCTCCACAGCATTCACAGAACTAGAATTATGGAGAATGAGATTAGTTGGGTCCCCAGAACAATCATCCCCTCCCTCACTGGAAATGGAAACATTGGTTAGTGCAATGGGCCTGGGGCCCTGGAACTCCTTCAGCCGATTTACATGTACGAGCATTACCTGGTTACGTTTGTCAGAGTGCCTCACTTTGTACGTGAGGTCCCCAGTCTTTTCTGTCACAATGTAGGGGCCTTCGTACTTGTGGGACATAGTGTTCCCTAGTCGAGGCTTTAATACCAGGACAGGGTCGCCAGGCTGAAATACCCGTAACTTAGCTGTAGCATCGTTTCGGTCTTTCATCTTTTCTTGGGCCTTCCCAAGATACTTTAGTGCAGCTGCCTTGCAGTCCTTGAGTCTCTGGTGGTGTTGCGCAAAGAAAGCCGAACCTTTGGTTAACGTTACGTTCCCTAACAGATTCTCCTGTAACATTTGCAAGGGTCCACGAACTTTATGGCCAAAGACTAACTCAAAAGGAGAACAACCCAGTGAACTTTGTAATCCCTCTCTAGCCGCAAACAAAACATACGGTAAATTCTCATCCCAGAAGGTGAGGGAACTCTCGCACGATGTCTTCAACATCTGCTTCAGAGTTAGATGGAAACGTTCAATTACCCCCTGACTCTGTGGATGGTATGGGCTGGAAACCTTATGAGTTATTCCAAGGTCCTTACAAAATTGCTAAAAAATATCAGACTTAAGGTTAGTACCATTGTCAGTTTGCACGACCCGAGGCAGTCCAAAAGTGGAAAAAAATTGCAACATACGAGCAACAACAGTTTTTGCTCTGATGTTCCTTACAGCAAAAGCCTCTGGGTAACGTGTAGTGATACACATCATCGTGATTAGGTAAATATTACCAGATTAGTTCTAGGTAATGGTCCAACACAGTCCATTACCACATGAGAAAATGGTTCCTCTGGCACGACAATAGGCCTTAGAGGAGCTTTAGGTGGAGTCTGGTTTGGTTTCCCAACCAGTTGACAAACAATACACGCATTACAAAATTTTGCCGCATCGCTTTTCAGCTTGGGCCAGAAAAAATACTTTAAAATTTTGTGATACGTAATATTAATACCTTGATGTCCCCCCATAGGATCATCATGAGCAGCTGCCAAAACTCTTTCTCTATAGCAGGTCGGCAACATAACCTGGTGGACTACCTCCCACTCATTTGACAAGGGAGCACTCTGTGGTCTCCATTTTCTCATCAAAATCCGATCATTGTAGTAGTACCCAGTTGCTGCGTCTACAATTTCCTCCATAGAGACGGCTGTCTCAAGACAATCTGCAAGAGTGGGGTCAGCTTTCTGTAACTCGCTCAAGGAGGCATCTAGGCCTTGGTCAGATGCTATTGGCCGAGGCTCAACAGTGTTCTCCTGCACCTCCCCACTACTCTCGGTAGATGGCGGTGGCAGGCTCTCTACAATGTCCTCGGCCACGTCATCGAGTCGGGCCATGAATGTGTCTGCGAGGTCCACTTGGTTTTCACCACTCGGAAAGTTCCTCGTGTCCTCGGGATTTACCACCTTGGCAAGCACAGGGCTGCCCTTACATTTAAGTCCCATAGACCTGGTCACCGCGCACGCAGGGTACACAACATTATCCTCTGCGGCGGGTGGATCCAGGCAAACCTTAGGGGTAGGCAACATAATAGGCAGTCTGGAGTCCCCTACCTTATTCCCTGCTAAATTATTACCAACTATTACATCAACATTAGGGAAAGGTAGGTATGAAGTGACTCCAACTGTACAAACACCCTTGTGGAAATCAGATTCCAGGGTAACCTTATGGAGGGGTACTGCTTGAGTATCACTAGTGACACCCTCGACCAGTACCACCTCTCCAGTGTCGAGAGTGTTGGCACCTTGCAACGCACTCTCTAAAATTAAAGTCTGGATGGCACCAGTGTCTCGGAAGATCACCACGTCCTTCCAGGAAGAACCCTCAGGCAAAAGTAGTCTCCCTTTCGATAAGAATGGGGTAAGCAAGTCCAACCACTGTGGGTTTGAGGTCTTACTCCATAACCCTTCCGTAGGCCTCAAGCCCTGTGTCACAACTAGTGCATTGGGTCTTTTTTCCGGGTACAGTTGCCAACAATGGCTAATAGTGTGGTTTGGACGTTTACAGTGACCACAAAAACGTCGGGGAGAAAAGACATTACTAACAGAATTACCCTTCGGTTCACCCTTAGGTACCGTGGGGCTAGACACTTTAACAGGGTTAGTTATGTCTGAAACAGAAGGTGCATTAGTTAAAGGGTTAGAATGAGCTGGTCTGGACTGGCTGTGGGTATAAGTTTTGTTACTCTGTGGGGTACAATTATTTTTATTGGGCCTTTTGCCCGCCAATTGGTAGTTTTCTGCCAACTTGGCCAAATCCCCTATTTTAGAATTTACCTCTACCCTTCCTCTAATATACTGAGCTACAATGTCTGGCATAACTGTTCGATTAACAAAGTTTTCTTGAGTGTCTCGTATGTTTCAGCTTTAGCCGAGCGAATCCATTTATCAAACAATCTAATTTGATCATTAGCAAATTCAGTGAGCAGTTGGTTGTGAGTAGGCCTAAGGTTGCAATAAACTTGGCGGTGAGCTTCAGGAGTAATTTCATATGCTCGCAAAATACGTTCCCTGACTTTATCATATTCAAAACACTCGTCGTCAGGCATGTTTATAAAAATATCTTGTACTTTACCCCTAAGTCTTCCCTGTAGGATTTTCACCCACTCTTCCTTTGGCCAGTTCATGGACATGGCCAATCTCTGAAAATGGTTGAAAACCCTTTCAGGGTCCGACTCGGAAAATTCAGGCAAATTATGCTTTTTCTCATAATGCCTGGGGTTTGAATCCCCGACAGGTGGAGGTCCAGTGGCATTCGCTCTAATTCTAGCCTCCTCGGTTTTGAGTCTTTGCTCCTCTAATTTTATTTATGCTAACTCTAGAGCTAATTCTCTATCCCTATGAGTTGCACTTTCTGCTTGGCTAGGCTGGCATAAAGGTGTATCACTTGCCAATAGTTCTTCATAAATACAATGTTGTAATATTTCATTCACCAAAGTCCACTTTTTATCGGCGTCATTTAATTCTAGGCCAAATTCCTTGCCTAACAATACTAAATTAGACTTGGTAAGTTTCTTTATCTCTACTGCTGAAGGCTCCCTTGCCAGTCTCTGCATTTCAGATGACATCACTAATAATTTTAGCTCCCAGCCAAAGACAAAATTAAAAAATAAAAATTGGGAAAAGAAACAAAAATTTGGTTGGCCCCTAACACAAGGCCACACTAACCTTAATCGTGAAGGGATCCAGCTGGGTGTCCAGTCAGTGCAAGAATGTCCTTTGCTAGATGAGCTGGATCCTAGGCTAACACACAACTGTTCTGCGGAAAACAACAAATTTTAGTTTTGGCACTCAAGAATCTAATTTTTTCACTTTACTGTTCCTCCCGGACTGGCCAACCACTTGTTATAAATAATTGTGGGCTTGCTATGGGGGAACTGGTACTATTAAGGGGTAAGGGTAGTTAGAAGACAGAGTTATCAAATATGGGAGAGCTAAAAGGCCCGGCCCCCAAAATAAACTATCCACAGTAATAATAACTTGCTACTAGACCATATATGTCAGTCTAAGGGTTGATCAATGCACTCCCACACAGGAAGAAGGGATACTCTGTTCTAAGGTACTTATTTATTAACCCCTTAACAACCCCCCATATTCACTCACACCAATAACAATAATAATAATAACTTTACCACACTACCTTACGTTAAAAGCCTTGGTCCACATAAACAGGATACAAGGTTTTACACTGAGCACAAGCTAGGGTAAAGCTCTACTATTGAATAACTTGAAGTTAGAGTCAGCTTAGGGTAGGGGACCGCATGGTTCCAATGGGACCCCCTTTAGAATAACTAGTAATATAAACTCTAAACACACCTACTACACACAAAATATAATACCCTACACATAGAACATGAGTATGCCAGAAATTGAATAATGTACACAGTATATACTTAGCTTGAACAAGACACAGAAATAAGGAAACGAGGAGGAAGGACTAAGTAGATCCTTTCACCACAGCCAGCAACCAGAGAAGACCGAGTCTCCTCTCCTTCCCGCCCAGCTGGCCTGCTGCCGGCAGACTGCTCAACTAATCGTACCGCAGCCCTATACCAAGTTTACTCAGGTTTACTTTACAAATGATTAGAAAGTAATAGTAAGCATAGTTGGTGCCTATGTTATTATTTAATAATCAACCCCCAGCTCAGTCTTTAAATGCTCTTTGAGAAACAAGAATAGTCTTACGTCTGGCAGGGAAGATACAAACAAAGCCACATCGGGTTGCGATTTCCTACTCTAACGTAGCTTAATTAGTTAAATTTTGACCTCTGGTTTCCACTGAAGAACCCAGGGTCGTAACACCCTCATTTTCATGAGCTGGACCTTCCGCAAACAGCCACGCTATCTCCACGTCGATATCTTCACTCAGAGTAATTGACACTGTCATCCTCTCCAGTGTCTCCCTCGTCGGCCACCTCTGCCCTCGTCATTACAGAGGCAGGGTATTCAATGACTTGGCTGTCCTCTGACTCACCCTCTAGGAAACTAGCCAGGTCCACTCTATCAGGTGTCCCATCAGTGCCGTGCCCCTTCAGGCACTCTTTTGGCACACCTTCTGCTATGAGCTTTGGCAATACCTTTGACTCGCACAAGTCATTATCAATGATCACTTGGATTCCTGGAACAGGTATGTTGGGACACACTCCCAACATCACCTCCACTGACAAATAATCCGACTTTGGCCTGACAGCACAAATAGGCATGTCACCATGTTATGTGCCCCCATTTAATGTTATGGGGTAGTGAACCTAGAGCATCGCTGGGAAACATTGCCTGGTCAATAATCAATAAAGGTCTAGGAGAGTTAAAGGCTAGTAAAAAATATTCCAGTTTACTGGGCATAAAACATGAGTCTCCATAACACCATAAGAAACTACAATCTCTATAATTCACATTCTATCACTTATTCCAGCTTCTTAAAGCTTTGCATTATCAAGAACAGGCCTGAAAACTGCATACACTCAACATTAGCTGACACCAAGCTCTATCCTGGTACAGTGGGACACTAGTGCCTATTATGCTGATAATAGTAATACAGGACGGTGGTATCACAATCATTAACAAATGAAGTTGAGGAATCAATATCAATATCAAACACAGCACAATGGCATCACTTGAGATCCTCAGGTACCCACATCAATAATACATTTAAAAGTACTTACCACCTGGTAAAGCGATGTACAGCGGTAGAAATGATCCATGGTAAATTCTACTGCATCCTATTAAATATCCTAGCAGATAATTAACACAAATAAGGCCACTAAACCCGGACCGGGGCGACAACACATCCGCGCGACTAGGAAGATCAAAGAGTAGTGACTGTCAAGGAGGCAAGCAGATTGAGGGCGACACTCTTTGCAAATCCACAAGCCAGCTGACACTCTTCTTTCAAATATCACAAACTCATATACAGCCATTTCTCAATCAAGAACTTCTAATTCATGCCATAACTAAACAAGGATTATAATACACAACCTTACATAATAATACATATCAATACATAATAGAATATATCATGATATACAAATAAGTAAAGAGGGAATTCATTTTAGCAAGACGTGGTAACACTGGCTCGGACAGTACGCAACGGGGGAGGGGGGGGGGGGGAGGGGGGGGGTTAAGGGAGTTTCAAGACGTTACTGTTCAGCCGTTATGCATAAGTATACATGAAAACAATATTAAGCATCATATACAAAAATAAGTAACAAAATCTTGTCTCTTTGGTATACATCTCATAGTACCAGAATATAAATAATTGTCATAACATGAGGACAATGCAATGAACAATAATGAAATGGATATTACATAGTATACATGCAAGTAATACACCAGATATCTAAACGTATAAATTCTACATCATAATACCCATGGCATGTCCTATACAGCAATATAAAGCATGCCATAATATTACCACATAATGGTGTTTTCCAAGCTACATGACATTAGACTACTTCTATTTGCTACACTTCCAATATATCCACAAATACATGGCATACTACTTTGGTATAAATATAGTATGCATAGGTATATTTGACATACAGAAATCACAATTGCGTGATGCATCAAATGAACAAATCCACAAGGGACGTGACGTGGACGCAGGTTCGAATCCTTGTCACGGCCCTTGTGGATTTGTTCATATTTGACATACATTGGCAATATACAATTTCTACCAGTAAATTGTCGAAACAAGAACAGATAAATAATATTATATTTGTGATACTAGGCTAATCAGCCAAGATATCACTATACAAGTTGAACACATCATACATTCAGCCACAGTATGATCATACTGGTGTATGTGGGGTCATAACACACCCCTCAGATAATAACCCATGCACCTTTATCTTCCGACTGCCAGCTATAAGTCGATCATCCGCGATCAGGCTTCTCAGAATCAGGCTCTGATTAGCGAATCACTAATGGAGCAAATACATCTTTTACTAATGGACGGGCTATACCTCTCGTTCATCAAGTTCACTTTCCTGCACTTTGTCCTGTATCAAATTAACACATGCATTTCGGGGGTCACACATGGTCAGGGTCACAACTCGCTTGCCCTGTCGACAATCTTTTATCATGTGACCTCGTCCGTTACATTTAAAACATCTTATTTGGAAGAAGTCTCTACTATTCGCTCCTGAGTGCCTTTGATTCTGTCTACTCGTGTTCGAGGTTCTCTGCGCAGGTGCACCACCTGCACTCTGCTTGTTTTGGCTGGACTCTTGACTCTTCGGTACATAATTAGATTCTACTTAGCTCCGACCGGCAGACTCTGCAACGTTCCTTCACAGGGTTAGGGGTCACCATACTTATTTACCTGCTCAGCAACAATTTTGTCATCCCATACTCAACTACTCAACCCATACGGAACTCGAATTATTCGCACACCCTCCGTCACTATGTGATGGAGTGCGAAAAGATACGTTAATTCAGAGACAATTCTATAACCAATGTCCCAACGATGTGTCAATATTTCATTCAAAATGATCTGCTACCAGAAATTTTAGCCAAGTATCCCCAGTTTGCTAACTGTAGGTAGTAACTAAGTGATTGTAACCTATCTACCGCTGCCCAATGGATGGGGGGCGGTGTGCAGGACAAACATATCAATTGTGACACTAGCTCTCCACATATGTCAGTTGCTTAATTTAGAAATTGTACTTGTGGTCGATCTCGAACCCATTGTTGATGTGACGACTTATACTGAATTTTTAACTAGCTTATCAAGATTGTAGCTAACTTATCAAGATAGTAACTTGCTTAGCTAAATGAATTGTGGGGTTCAGTCCCTGAACCCATTATGTGCCTCTGTGACCCCTTCCATTACCGCCCACAAGATGGGTATGGGGGTGCATAATACATGAACTAAACTAAGTAACCATACTCAACTAGGTCAGTGATAATTACGTCTCACATCGCTCTTCGCTCTGCTCTAAATTAGGCTCCAATAAGCCTCTGTAATCATATCTGCTGCGTCTCTCACATTCATAACTCCTGCCACTTGTATCTTAAATTTCGTTTCAGGGTGCATCATTTCCAGAAATTTTTCCAGAATCACCAATTGTTTCAAATCACCATAGGATTCTACACCGACAGCTTCTATCCATTTCTGGAAATGCTTTTCCAGGTTTATTGCTGTCTCAGCAAACGTACTTGCAGGAGCCTTCGTCATTTCTCTGAAGTGCTTTCTGTATACTTCAGAAGTCAACAGGAAAGAATGCAATATGCAGCTCTTCACTGTTAAATAGTCTTGGCACTCCTCCAAAGAAAACTGGGTGTACGCTTCTCTGGCAGTGACAGTCAATCTTAACTGTACTTTGAGCCCACTCTTTCTGCGGCTACTGTCTGACGTTGGCTATCTTCTCAAAATCCTCGAAGAAGCTCTTTAACTCCACAGGCACAAATAGGGTAATGTCTTTCTCCCTAACTTTAATATCCGGTGGGTGTGATACACGAGGTCGCCCCTAACATATGTGTTTCCCTTGACTACACATCCTTCACTTGACCAGGTGCTCTAGGACAACGTTCAGCCTGAAGTTGATTTAAAATCAACCAAAGAAAATTTAAGCACAAATACAGATATATGAGTACTCACTTTAGACCGGTCTCCTCATTCACTTAGAACTCAATACAGCTGTTGATTGAAGTTCTGTGCAACACTCTCCATATGTTGTTATATGAGAACCCATGGAGGACCTTGGTACCAGGGGGTGGATGGCTCTGGGTCACCCGAACAGCGATGTGGGTGGTGCATTGAGGTGGGTGTCTCTCAAAAATGTGAAATTAGCACGCTCCAGCCGTGAGAGCGTGATGGCACACTCGGTAACATTAGGTGGTGGAGATGCACGTGCACACGGGGTAAACACGCATCATCGTAGGTGACACCGGAATGGGACTACAAGTTGCGGAACATGGGGTTGTTGCTCGGTTTACCCGGGAATCACACTATATCCGCAGAAGTGGTGGTAATTCACTTAATTCCCTCAGGAGGATTACACAACCACTGGGAAACCTTTCCTTATTCTTTCTTCATCAAGTATGGTAGCCATGTGGTGACGGATGTCTACGGATACTGACGATTATCACGGATCTTAACAATGCAGTCTCCTTGCATCTGCGGGATCATGTGGTGGTACACTCTATTTGCTTATCTCGAATCGCAATTAATGTTCCATATTCACGCTGATTTGATTATGTTGGCAATTCACAGTAGCGGGAATCGGAACGGACTGATGTGAATGATTAATAATGCTGCAGTAATGGAGATTGGTGCAATTGGCCAAGAGCACAATCTTCACATCCTACCAATGAAGATGCAGGTTACAGAATGCCATCTCCAGGGCGAGCTGGGCTAGGAGTTCTCACTCCCCTCTGTTCTTCGAATTAACCAATCAGCGGCCAGGCCTAGTGATGCAGTGGGATGCCTCACGAATCACAGGTCTACCCTTGGTTACGTGGTGTATGTGACGACAGTGCCCGGGAGGCCTGGTGTTTATATAAGCCGACGAGGACTGTTAGCTCCGACCACAAGTCCTCCTATCAACTACTACTTGATTCCATGCAATTAAATGTTAATTCTATACAAATGCCTGTAACTCTTCTAACAGAAAGGCTACGGGGGCCTCCGTAGTCTTACGGAACAGCCCAGGGTCGATGCTCACCATGGACACCAAAAAGGCAAGTCTAGTTTCCAAATTACAGAATCTAGAGAACTCGCTCTAGATTCTGCACTCGTGTCAGAGTACAAACTGATGGCGTGCACTCCAACACAGTTTAAAAGATAGCTGGTAATCAACCCTCTCATAAAATAATACATTATTAATTAAGGTAAACCAGGTGAAACCGGGCAGAAATCATTCACTCAGGGAAAACACTCTGAATGCAGACAGATTTGAGGTGAACCAGGGTGAAATTCAAACTATTAGGGAAGACACTCTGAATGCCGGCAGATTTGAATATAGTGACATAGAAGGTCTGGTGATAGCAGCAGAAGCTTTGGATAGACAAAAACAGAGAATCAACCTTATCATAAGGAACTTTGCAAAAGTAGAGGGTAAGAATGACCAGGAAATCGTTGAGAAAAGGATAGTGAAACTGATAGGTAACGAGAAAGACCTTATGCTATGCAATGCTGGGGGGTTATAAGCCCGGAGCGTATCTGGTACGCAATACCATTACAAACCTCGAACACAGGATGAAGATAATAACCGTTGCGTATAATTTGGTTAGATTCCAAACCCGGACACCGCCGTAGTCGGGGTCGAAGAAGAACGACCCCAGCCAGGACAAGAACGACCCCAGCCTCCTGAAGCAGAGCTAGGGCCGATCGAGCCCCAGGAGGCGGATGTCCGAGCCCCGCACGTACGGGTTCCAGACAGAGATCTTCATAGCCCACTTCACCTGAGGCCAGCTTCCTTCATGACACAGCAGAAGGTGATGAGGTGGTGGTGAGCGACCACAAGTGGTGATCTCGACACTCGTATTTTGAGTTAATTAGATTTATTTATAAATTTGTTTATAGTTCAGTACCTCCTTGAGTAATTAAGGGAGCTAACACTGAGGACTGAGATTAGTTTGTGGAGTTCTGGTTTTGTTGAAAGTCTTCAAACATCGTCACACGTGTTCACTCTATCTGTAAAGCATTCGATCTTGCTCTCAGGGCAGTTACTCACCTGGCGAGGCATCTCATCCCTCCCATTGAGGGTGGCCGACAATGAATATTGATTAGTTATTTTTATTGTCTAGACAGATTATCAGGGTAAAGGGGGATTGTAAGATAAATATATATATGGATTAAATGATTATAGGTAGTACTAGTAGTACAAATTGATTCTTTATTTTGGATTTTATTATATATCACTGGAAGCCCAGATCAAATTGCAATGGTATTTCAATTAGGAGAACTTCTTGTGGAACCTTCTAGATCCTTAAAGATACATGAGCAAAGTCACGTAAGAATCGATAGACAAAATAGAGAATATGACCATTGAGATGTTGTCAACTAGGATCTAGACTGTTGGATTCATACATGATGTATGATAATGAATACAATTCTGATATTGGATTCAGTTGTATGATACAGAAATAATGAATTTCTTAGTTTATGATATTGAAATAGTTTGTGGAATTTTCTACATCTTCCAGGGGGGGGGGGAGGTACAGGAACAGAGTCCAATATTTTGGACTAAGAGTGACCATATATGTTCTTTATTCTCCATCGGATTAATAGTACAAGCGCAAATTTTGTTTGCACTTTGTGCGGCTGTCTGTTGTGGATGTATGTGCCTGTTTGGTGTCTGAGGGTCATTTAGAGTTAGAGATTCTGGGGGTCTCCCAGGATTTAATTGACACACTGACTCCATATGGATTAGTTTATCCAATGTTTTCAGGGAAGGATTTCCTTTAGACATGATTTTGACAATTCTCAAAATCCTCTGGCTATCTGGATGGACAGAGACAACTTTTCCAAATGACCATTCTGTGGAGGATTTTCCCAGCAAGCAATTGTTGAATTTATTTAATTTAATTAAGCGGCCTGTATTAAAGAAGAGCACAGTATTAAAATTATATCTTCTGCTGGGTGTTACCCTCTACACAATAATAAGGGGTATTATACATAACCTATATCAATAAAAATTTGAGTAATGCTAGGCTACTAAAACTATTAATTGTTAGTCTACCGCTACTTATAACCCCTTAACTGCTAGGCTTCCAAATATGACACCCTCCCCCCTCCCAGTGCGCAGGAAATAAATTCTCTGGAAAAAAATCTTTTTTTTTTTTTAAGAGTATCAAAAACCCTTTCCTCAGTATGGGTATGTCCAAAAAAAATCGACATTGTACATACTTTGGCTGCTATGGGGTCCGTAAGTTGATGCGTGACATCATTATTCCCCATTCGCCCGTGACGTATGCTCCCGGGGCAAGTAGGGTGCCCGGGGCGGGGCGCACGAGCTGCCACGAATATATTTTTGTTAATTTCTTGCGCACACTTCCAAATACATTTTATTTGTCTTTACATGCTAATCCTATGTATAATGAACACGTACACTATATTATGGCAGTAAAACATCCGTACTCTCCGAAGACACTGTGTTACGTGCATGACACTTGTGTACACATATGTTGCACATATTTACCATGTATCATGTGCAGGCTACCATGTATCATGTTAATTTATGTATATATACAATCTATTTACACACTATACACTGTCACACAGTGTATACATTCACCATCAACACACACAGAACTCTGCGAATGTGAGCAGCCACACCCAGCCAGCCAGACCTCCCTTACTCCTCCAACATCGTACTCGCCATCATCCCTCCTCCCACCATACTGTTATTCACAATAATGTTTCAGGTTCATTTATGTATATTTCCAACATATTTACACACTCTACACTGTCACACACCATAAACACACTCAGAACTCCACGAGTGTGAGCTGCCACACCCAGCCAGCCAGTCCTCCCTCTCTCCTCCAACACCGTACTCGCCATCACCCCTCCTCCCACCATACTCTTACTGTTTTTATTACACTATATACATATGATATGAATACCTATCTACATGTTTTATTCACCAGAACTACGCAGGTAAGCCGGTATTGTGTCCAGACAGTACAGTGGCCACCTTACACTGCATGAGAAATCACACAGCAGACAGCAGACGACGCTACGATTACGTCACCTCCTCACCAAAATAGGTCCTCTCAACATTCTCCTGTTGCTGTTATTACAATATATACACACACACTGTATATACCCATGTACATATGTGTTCCTCATAGTGAACCACTAAACTAGTATGGTGAGCAAAACAAGAGTGGCTGCCACACACACACAGTGAGGCTACCTCAATTCTCTCCCTCCCTCCCTCCCTCACCAAAATTCCTCCTTCCACAATACTACGCACAATGCTAATTATAACCACAATCCTGGTATTACCACAATCCTGGTCACTAATTCCTGTAAATGAATAACTGACCACACATTTATTTGGAAAAGGAACCTAAGAAGTCATTTGAAGATTCCTAGATGGACGAAATAATGCTGTGGTGCTGTGGCTAGCGTTGTGAACAGCATTGAATCACTGATATTTGAGCATTGTACCCAGTCATTATCACACTCAGGCTCTTCTATAATACTATCATGGTTAAATAATACAAGTTATATATATATATATATATATATATATATATATATATATATATATATATATATATATATATATATATATATATATATATATATATATATATGTCGTACCTAGTAGCCAGAACTCACTTCTCAGCCTACTATGCAAGGCCCGATTTGCCTAATAAGCCAAGTTTTCATGAATTAATGTTTTTTCGTCTACCTAACCTACCTAACCTAACCTAACCTAGCTTTTTTTGGCTACCTAACCTAACCTTACCTATATATATAGGTTAGGTTAGGTTAGGTAGGGTTGGTTAGGTTCGGTCATATATCTACGTTAATTTTAACTCCAATAAAAAAAAATGACCTCATACATAGTGAAAAGGGTAGCTTTATCATTTCATAAGAAAAAAATTATAGTAAATATATTAATTCAGGAAAACTTGGCTTATTAGGCAAATCGGGCCTTGAATAGTAGGCTGAGAAGTGAGTTCTGGCTACTAGGTACGACATATATATATATATATATATATATATATATATATATATATATATATATATATATATATATATATATATATTTTGACATTATTAGGCAATGCTGTGGTCACACGCTGAACAGCAGTGCTGTGCGCTCATGCTGCGAGTGCCAGCTTTGGTTGCTCACTCACTACTGAGGCTCTCACACCATGTAATGTGGACCACAATATTTTTTAAAGATGGCTTCTGTTTACAAGATCCCTGAGGAAGCTGATGTGAACCTCGTGTAGCCGCGGGAGTTTTGAATGGAACGTGAAAAATAAAAATACCTGGAGGCGCGTTGCGCAAACCAGACGTGGGCCTGCAGGCGCGTTGCGCAGTTTAAGAGTTAAAACAAAACACAGCTTAGCTGTAATGAGAGATCAATTGGTTCTGCAATCATACACCAGTCCTGAACAAAGAGAGCGACATCGAAAATTCTCAAATGATATAGCGTCAAAACAAATATGGGTAGAATGATTTGAGGTGATCGTTTTTTCTTCCTCTGGGTCACCTGTCAAGTATCATAATATTATGATATCATAATATAGTGATAAACCTGGGAATTGTGTTCAGAAGACATTATTTTTTGTAAAGAAATGAGCTTACCCGTTTCAGGTGTTTGGCCCGGCATCATAGCCAGACAACTAAAATCTATATAAATAAAAATGGAAATGTTCCTTTGTTCAAAATCGCTAATCTCCGAAAGTTCTTCACCAATTGCTTTGAAATTTTCACACAACGTTCCATTTGCATCCGAGCAAGATTATATATACATACTATATAGATGTCACGTCTGTGATGGTAAAAAAAATTAGTTTTTCATGTGAGGGAAATCTTCGAAACCTCTTTACCGATGGCTTTGAAATTTTGACTCAATGTTGCAATTCGAAGAGGCGTGGCTTTTTACATGTTTACTATATATATTCCTCACCTGTGACAGGAAAAAACAAGTTTTTTTTTTTAAACAGCGCCATCTGTTGGATGTAAGAGCAACAAATGCTGTAATCATCAAAAGTTCTTTACCAATTGATTTGAAATTTTGATACAATGTTGCATTCGAATAGGCGCGTCTTTTTATATACCTGCAATATAGATGCCACCATTGTGACAGGTAACATGCACGCTATACTAAATATGTCACGAATTCCATTTCAATGTTTCCGATTGCATTGATAAATTTTATTTTCATAGATTTCGATTTATTTTATTTTTTATTGTATTATTTTATGTGACATTGCATTGAAATTAAGTTGTGTTGTTTACTGTACCGTTCATTTCGTAAGTATAAGTATAGATGCCACACCTGGGACAGGTAAAACTTCGTTTTTCTTGAAAAACAGCGCCATCTGTTGCATGTAGGAGCAACACACATGCTATACTAAATATGTTACAAGTCCATTTCAATGTTTCTGATTGCATTGATAAATGGAATTTTTATAGATTTTCATTTATTTTCATTTTGAGATAATTTTTTGTGTTGGAATTGTGCTGTATTGTTTACCATACCATTCAATTTGTGAGTATTGTTTATTTTTTTTTTATATTTTCATTTCATTTTTTTATTGTTTTTCTTATATTTCAGTGATGGAAACATGAAATCACATGATGTTCCCAATTTTCTAATGAGAACATCAGACCATTTGGGAAGGCATAGGATGAGGAAGTAGGGAATGGTGGGGATGACGAGGGGATGGAAGTGAGAGATGGTGGGGAGGACGAGGGAACAAGGGAGGGGGTAATGGTGGGGAAGGACGAGGGGACGGGGGAGTTGGGGATGGTGGGGACGAGGGGACGGAGGAGTTTGGGATGGTGGGGACGAGGGGACGGGGGAGTTTGGGATGGTGGGGACGAGGGGATGAGGGAATGGAGAATGGTTAGGAGGAAAAAGGGACAGGGGAGTGGAGCATGAGGGGAAGTAAGAGGGGGATAGTGGAGTGGGGAATGGTTGGGAGACTGAGGAGACGGGTGAGAGCGTAATGGTGGGGAGGACTGGGGTACAGGGAAGGTTGCTGTTGAACAGCAACGTACTTGCGTTGCTGAGCCACAGTAACGCGTGGCCGGGTACTGCTAGTTATCTATAATACTGGCCAGTTAATTGATATTTCTTACTAGTTACCCAGACACAATACTTCCCAAGGTAGTGAAATCGTGGAGTAGATGGACTTCTGAAGATCCTGTGGCACGAATTATTTATAATACTGGCCAGTTAATTGATATTTCTTACTAGTAGCCTGGAAACGATATTTCCCAAGGTAGCAAAATCGTGGATTGGGTGGACTTCTGAAGATCTTGTGGCACGAATCGTGAGAAATAACTTGTATGCACATGTTACTTAAGAGCGAGAGCTTTTGCATGTTCACGTCTCGGAGGTCAAGGGCAAACTGGTGTGGTGTCCAGGCGCCCGCCTCATTCCCCCCCCCCCCCCCACTCACTTACTGAACCTGTCCAGTTGTGGTGAGTCAAAATTTATTTAGTGAAAAAGATACATATTTATTCATAGAGTTTAATTAAATCTAGTCTTAATAAATGGTTATTTGGTAATTTTATCTTGTAGATTGGAAGAATTATGTTCGTTAAAAAATTATTAGATACTGCAACACTTTGGCTGACACAATATGCTCCCATTATTTCCTAGGTTTCTGTAGGAACATTTTCTTCAAAAAGTTAGTAATGTTAGCAGTTACCTGACATAATCATTTTAACTTGGTATGTCAGGGGTTAGTAAGTAATGTCGGAATTTCCGACAAAATTCCGGGGTGGAGAAACACAGGTAGGAGTCAACTTTAGGACTGACATACATTGATACTCCCTCCTCGAAATTATAAATTTAATATCAAACTAGTAACATATCTGTACATCTGTTTGTCCAGTATGGATGTCCTGGATCAGTAATCATTATATGGAGATGACTATATATCAATTAGCCAGCAATGTCATTCCCTAGGATTATGTCGACTCTAGGTATTGGCAAAGTATCACACACACTTTCAGTACATAAACCAGGAGTATAGGAGGATTTAATATACACCTGCATAAGTGAAACACGTTGAACTACTACTGCTATACTCTGTATAAGCATTACTTCTTCCATGCCAATCTTCTTGACCTAGACTTGACTAGACTTGACTTCTTGACTAGAAGTAATCAAAGTTTGTGAAGCACCAGTGTCCCTGAACATTACAATGGTACCCACTCATCCACAACTCCAATCACCACAGCCTTAATCATAAAAGGGTCAAAACCAGCGAGCCACTGAAGATCCCTTCCCATTACCCATACACAAAATCTCATATGACCCTTTTGCCTTCTATACTCACAATCAAGGCACTTGGTCTTAAGTCTGGATGCAATTGGAAACAATAACGGACAACATGCCCTTTCTTATGACAATAATCACACTTTTTAACTCCAGTCGAACTTCTCGAACTCGATGTAACTCGACTAGGTTTTACCGAACACTTTGGTTTTGTAGATACCTGGTCTATCTTGGCTGTAAGAGCAGACCTAGCATAATGATGACTGTTCTGTGGTTTATCAGAAAAATACTGCCTAGCAGAAGTGAATGTCTTAGGTGCCGTATTATAATAACGATATGGTATCTTATTGATAGTCTCATGTTCGTCCGCCAGCATAGCTAATTCATGAACATCCTTATACAGGTATTTACCTGTGGCCAGCACCATTGTTAACTTATCAGGCAAACAGGACAATAATTCCTCTATCAGGATGAGCTGTTTTAGGGACATAGAATCATGAATATTCATACCATTCAACTACCTGTCAAAAATAGACACTTTACCTCGAGCAAAATCTGTGACGGTTTCATAAGGTGTGCACTTTAAACTTTTAAATTTTTGCCTTAATGCCTCTGCATTTAGTTCATATGCTTGCAAATATCCTTTTCTTCACAGTGGGGGGTAGTGAAAACTGTCTTCAAATGGTAGCGAGGCAAAAATATCTTGAGCTTTCCCTCTCAATTGACTTTGCATTATGGCCACCCAAGAGTCTTCTGGCCATTCTAGACTCGTAGCCAATAGAGCAAAATGTAGAAAAAACAATTAGGGGTCTTTCTCATTAAAATGGGGCAATTCAACCCCTCTAGGAAAATGAATTCTACTACCTAAACAACTTCCTGGTGAACCCTTACTTCCACCAGATGCTGCAGCCTCTAGCTTTTTCTCATCTAACCTTATCTAAGCTTCAGCCATCTGCTGTTTTATCACTAACTGCTTGGTTTCTTCTTTCCACTGATTCTAGCAGCTTCTAACTCAGCATATCTCTGCTTAGTTTCCTCTTCTCCCCTGATTCTAGCTGCTTAGTTTTTTCTTCTCTCTGCTTAGTTTCTTCTTCACATTTAAATCTCTCTAGCTAAATCTGTCTTAACTGAACTTCTAACTCTAGCAGAATTCTCAGCCCTCATTAGGGTATTCATCTAACACATCATCCTTTATCATACCTTCTTCCACCAAATGCAAAAATATAGTTCTCAACAACGTATATTTGGTCATCCTAGGAGCAACTTCTTGTTCTAGGACCATACCTATACAACAAGAACTGACTTAGTTAAAGTCTTAATTTTCTCCACAGATGGATGCAGCAAAATCTCTTTAATTTCCTGCGCCATCTTAGCAATTTATCAATAAGGCTATATTCAAAATATTTATCACCTAAATAGGAATTTACTACAACGGCATGACCCCCTGCATGCAAGTCACTAGCACTTACCTCTTTTGTGAAACATTGGCAAGTGCAGAGTTGGAAAGTCTCCTTAACTAAGATCACTCAGTCCTGCACACTGAATCAGACGCAGAGACACTAGGCGTCTCCAACAAAATGATACACAGCACTATTCACTTCAATATGCAAAACTAGAAAATAATGATAGCACACTACTAACCGTGATACACACAACATCAGGATGTCACTCACAGTCCTGAACAAATAATTATAAACTGCAATAGAGTTTACACAATAATAATCCTGGACAATAAGATTTGCCACAATAATGGTCCTGGACAATAGGATTTCCACGATAATGTCCCGGACAGTAGGCCCCCATTTACTGTCGTGTTTCAATGCTGAACAGCATCGCTGGCAACAATGACCTCTGAATATTTGTCTAGAGTATTTAAAAGATACTAAAAATTTACCAGTTTACTGGGACATATCGAGCAAGACATCATAACAAAAGACAATTATACAGTTCTCTAACACTACTACTCCTTTTACACAATAATCTAGCTTAAATCAAAGCTCCTCTGAATCATTATCATGCCCATATCAATTGCATACCCTATGAACTAGCTGTCAATAGGCTCCAATCCTAGTGCTGTGGTACACTAATTCTAGCATGCTACAAATCAAGGATAAAGGATGGTGGTGCCACAATAATCAGTTAGTGGGGGGGAGGAATCAGTATCAATCAGGATACAACGATAGTGTTAGAGATATGTGGTCCCCTTGTCGTAGTGGTAAGATGCTCACCTGGCGTTTTGCAAGCGCTTTGTCCTGGGATCGTATCCTGGCCAGGAAGGATTTACTGCGCACAAATCCTTAACTGTAGCCTCTGTTTTACCCAACAGTAAAATGGGTAACTGGTTGTTAAAACGATTTGACGTGGTCGTATTCCGGGGAACATAGGATTAAGGACTTGCCCGAAACGCTATGAATGCTAGTGTCTGCACAAGAATGTAAAAACTCTTGCATATATAAATAAATAAAAAGTGAAAAATAGTCTCTCAAGGTCCTTAGATACCCACCACATATATGTCAAACAAAAATATCACCTACCACCTGTTCCACAAAAATGGTGTGTACACCAGTAAGAACTATCCATCACACAAAAACCTGGTTACAATAGATCCCAGGAATTTGCAAGGTCATTAGACCGTAAAAATGTACCACAAATGGGAGCAAGACTAAATGTGTCTTCCCCCTTTGATAAGTCAGAGAGCAGTGTCGTCATCTGGCTGACCGTTGTCAAAGGCAGCCAGCAGGGCCCCACTGAACCACTTCCGTGAATCAACCATCAATATTGGTTCAAATATTAATCACGCAATAAACTATACAACTGTGTTCCGTCCCGAACATACACAATGTTATGGCCCTATTGGGTAGCAACTGGGTTCTTCTCTGATCTTATTAGAGTTTGGGTATCCAGCCCCAAGTTAGTAGTGGCTTTCAAGGGGTGTGTTCCGTAACGCAAGTAAATTAAAGGGGAAGGGATAAAACTGCACTAAATTAAATATATAATTATTCCACCACCATAAATAAATATATAAACACACGGGGGGTTGCTATTACTGCACTTATTATTTACAATAACTCGTCTTCCTCCGAATACACGGGATGCTCCATGGTGCTCAAGACGAGTAGCCCTGGTCCTCTTCTCGTGGCCTCACGATGAATCCTTAGATTCTCTAGACGAGTCTACCCCGGCCACAGGCCAGCCAAATCACAGTCCCACTGGGTGCACCGTCGTGGAGGCCTTCAACCACAAATCCAGCCTGTAGCTGGCAGGTTCCAATCAGCTACGCTGCGTAGGCCAGTCCACGACTGATACTAGGGTTGCGAGCCTTAGGCAGGAGCCTCGTGTGATTCCGCTGATCACTCTTCTCTTGCTACACCCCAGTGGCTAGTCTTCTCCACCAGTCAGCCCCGGGTACAACAATCCCTGGTTCTGCCACGTTACAGGCAGGCTAACACAACAGTGTTCATCCGGGGGGGGGGGGGGATGACTCACAGCTTCTACAGCAAACCCTTGGAGAGACTCTGGCTGCCTCGAGTAGACTGATCCACCGTCCATAACAGCAGTCCCAGGTCGACTCTGTAATCAGACACGTCATCAGTACTAGTTACACTCTAGGGCACCTCACTTACAGGCTTAGACACAAACGGCCACCTATCCACTCCATAGATGGCGTTGCTGTCTAAGCGTCACCTCACCAGAGGTCAGCAGCGCCTATGTTACGAGCTGAATAAGACGGGAAACCAGCCCCTGTGGCCGGTATATTTCGTCCTCACTAGATGGCGTTGTCCATTTGGAGGGGGTTTCGGGAGCTGACCCACAGATAGCGTGGTCGTCACTGCTCCGTGCTCGGACGCTGGACTCGGGTCCGTAACACACAAAATAATAAAGTATTACAAAATACAACTCCTGGTATAACATAGGATCAGAAAATAAACACACAAGAGAACACATAATCATATGCCAACATATAAAGAGAGAATTTCTATCTACAGGACTTGGTAGTACTGACTCCGACCAGTAAACAAAAGGGGAGGGGGTAGGGGTGAGTTAAGGGAGGATTCATGAACTTCCCAAGTCAAACCACAACTCTCTTCTATAAGTCAGTATGAATTAATATATGATTATACATCAATACAAATGAAATATCATATATACAACAATATCAAAACCTTGCTATACATGCAGGTAAGGCAATATTCATCAACATGTCTCAGCAACATTCGGCTACTGCTGTAAACTACTACAGAATATATATCAGCCAATATATACATAGTATACATACAGTAATGATACATGTTAAACATATGTGCATCAGATATAATGAATACAATACTGGATAAACATTATATTATTGTCAAGGATCAATAAGTTATATACAACAATATTAGTGAATACTAGGCTATACGGCCTTGTATCACCGTCTGGAAGGAACTCAGCATATACCAGTCATACGATGACCATACTGGTGTAAGCGAGGTCATAACAGTTATGTATAAAATTACCCCATATTTATGTATATAGGGTAAAACCCAGCAGAAGAAATAATGTTAATACAGTCCACTTAAATTAAATAAGTTCAACAATTCCCTGCTTGGAAAATCCTCCACATAAATATGGTTAGCTTCGAACCGGATCATAAATTTTTGTCCTTTGTACTTAATCATATTTATGATCACATAAATGAATCAATGTATATATATATAAATTATCAAGTATAGCATCAAAAAGTACCCTGCTATAATATAAATTCTAACCTATCTCAACCAACTTCATTTAGTAACAACAGCGATAAAGATCACAGCTGCTATTAACCATCAGACCTGATGTTCAAGATTGCAATCATTGGTCATAGCCAAGTACCCAAGGAATGTACCAGCTACCTTAAATAAAGGTGAGAATATACAGGTCAGCAGGAGCTACTGCTTACAGTTTTTATAATAATGTAATATTAACTACAGCACTAGAGTGGTCTCACCATTTAACTATAATATATTTCTGTGGTAATGATATTCATCCATCACATAACCCAACTGAGATTATTAATCACCTTAGAAATATAAATTCTTTCAAAACAAATAATTCAACTGTAGTGTTTACTCTAAAATAAAACCATGCCAACCACCAGAAAATAATCGTTGTGGTGTTAGCTCTAAGTTTTATAAATGTATAGGTAACCACATAAATTACCATCTCAGGAGAAGGGTACAGTTGGGAGCCACATATATTCATTTCGCAGCTGGACTGAGAATATTTCTCCAGATGGAGTACACCTCTCACGGGAATCCAAACACATGTAACTAATGAACTGATCAACACCATTAAATATCATCAGAGGTTGTGGTGAGAAGGCCAACATTAAAGTATATATATCTCTTATTTTAATAAAACAAATGTTGCACCAATACATTTTTGCAAATTATTGCATTATATAATTAACTGCCAACCCATATGTATTGATGGGGAGTGCAGGACAACATTAGGCTACAGCTGAACTAAGTAATGCGTAATCTAGCCTAATCCATTTATTTGTGCTGTCCCTAGCAAGTACAACCTAACAAGTATTTAAATATTGTGCAGACCCCCCTAGAGGGTGGGACTTATTTCAACATGAATTGCATTGAACATTCATATTTATATTATTCTTTATTATCATATTAATATATAATTATTAAATCTTTGTGTGATAAGTGTTAATATCCATCGAACGGCGATAAAGAGAAGCTAGCTCGCTGAAATACCTATTGAAACAGTGATTACCACTCAAATCCTTGTGTATATTTAATATTTGTGCCAACCTTTAAGCGAGGTAGGATATCATAGCCTAGTAGCAGTAATTTAAAGAACACTAGGCTACTACCCACAGTATTTGTTCAGCATCTGTGAGCAAGTATGTATGGATGGATGTATGTATATACAAGTATATATATATACAAGTATGTATGGATGCACTCGACCAGGCCTCCCCAAGAAGCCTGGTCGACGACCGGGCCACGGGGACGCTAAGCCCCTGAAGCACCTCAAGGTAAGTACCCAAGCTACATGGACAACAATAGTTCAAACCCTACAAGGCTTTACCAAACTGCCAGTATGGCTACAGCAGAAAAGTTAAAATGGACCCTTACCAGTCTCATAGGTCATTTAACCAGAGAGATCAACAAATGTAATGATCTTTCTCAATAAACTCCTGTTGATTACACTGAACTGAAAAGCTACCTTAAAGCAGCTACTAGTAAGTTTAAGCAAGTCAAACACCAATTGAAAAGTATTTGGCTAACTTGCAAATACCAACATAGCAGAAACAGAATTAGGCGGCTGATCTAACACAGTACGAAGATGACGCACAAATTAGGTTACAACCTTTTGCCGAATTAATATCCCAGTATAAGATAACAACAATAGCCTCTCCCAATATTACTCAACCAGAAGTCAAACTACCCTCAGTCAGTTTACCCCACATTCTCTGGTACTGAAGATGAAATTTGGGATAACGTCTGGAACAAATTTATGTACTCCGTGGATTCTAAATCCACTATTACTAAAACCACCAAATTCACATACTTACAGAGTTTACTTAAAGGAGATGCTTTAAAAATGCTATCTAATTTAACATTAACAAGTGATCTCAATCCAGCTCTTTACTGGTAATTATGTGGACACAGAGAGAGATGTTGTTGTTGTTGTTGTTGAGTTAAGGGCGACGACGATCGTGGGATCGGATGCGCCCCGGCGTACCCGTGAAGGGTGAATCGCAAAGCCAGGAAAGGCGAAATGCCAAGCCAAAACGCGAAACGAGTGACGCCAAGCACTAGAAACTAATATGCCACACGGCAAAGCTACGCACAAAGGGAGAAGCAGAAGAACAGAATAGAACAGGGCAAACAAACAGCCAGAAGGGCACACAGCATGTCAGAGCAAATGTACAGGAAATCAGAGCACATACTTGCCCAGGAACTTGGCCCGCAGGAACCTTACATTAAACGCCTCCCAGAGCACCCATTACCAACGGTCTCGTCCATCCACCGGGGACGCCATAACATCCGGAACCGGGGCAACAAACACCTGCAAACTGGGGACCCAGATGGTAGTACTCATGAGGAGAGAAGTCGCCACTCGCCCCCACAGGAAGGGAACTCGCCCCCCATGAAAGCACTCCGGTCCGTCAGACAGCAGTAACTCGGCAATCTTCGACCAGTGACCCGGTGGCATCACAGACGCCGGCAACACGTCCCCTAGGGCCCCAACGCGCACCCACACCACAGGGGTACCCGCGGCCCCGGGCACACCACCAGACAAGAGCAGGGAACCCAGACGGCGCGCATCCTTCCGTAACGTCACTACCAGGCCACGCCCAGCACCAGAGTCCACACCATCCCTGGCAGCGGAAGCCACCACCCCCCACTGTGGAGAGTCCCCCGGTGGAGAAAGAGCCGAAGGCATGTCCGAGACACAGGCATCAGCACCGGCAGGCACATGGACCTCCGCCACTACGAACCGCGGAGACATCGACGCATCCGTATCCACATTGCCAACATCCGAAGCCCCACAGTCACTGAAGTCACCAACGTCGGCCCAGGAAGAAGACGAACGCCGGGAACGTTTGGGCACCGGCCGGATATCGTCAGAGCCGGTAAGTGACCCAGAAACACGGGTACCACGAGTCGAAGGAACCGACGCCAGGACGGCAGCAGCCTCTATCACAGCGGGAACCGGACCACACACCGCAGGAGGCTCCGCAGCCACCCCAGCACCAAGCACATCCGGGACCCGAGTCATGGACACAGGGCCAGGCGCAGCATCAGAAGACGAGGGAGAAGACAGCGACGTCACACAGGGGGCTTCAGGAAGGCCCACGGAGCAGCTGGGACAGCGACAGGATCAGGCAGACCAACCGACGGTACCTCAAGAACCGGATGAGGGACGGCAACAACCGGAGGAACGGCAGGCGCCGCCGGGGAAGCTGCAACAGCAAACGAGATGCACACCACCTCATCAACATCACCGGAGACTACCTCCAGAGGGAGCGGCGGGAAATCCTCCTCGCGGAACAAGTTGACAGGAGCAGCAGGGGCCTCAGAGCACCCGGCAGCCTGATGCCCCAACAGGCCACACCGGAAACAGGTACGAGGCTGCCGGGCATAATACACCCGGACGTAGTACCCCATAAGCCGGACAGAAGAAGGTATATCCGACCGCAGGCGCATCCCCAACGTGCGAATGTTTGTACGCCTCCCAGCATACCTCCCCAAGGAGAGCGTGTTCACCCGCACGCTGACAACAGTACCAAAACCCCAGAAGTAACGCCGGAGGAGGTCATCAGGGAATTCCAGGGGCGCACCATGGATACTGACATAAGTCAGGGCACCACTGCGGTCCGAAATCGCCAGAGCCGGCATCGTCTGGCAACGGCAACGTACGCCCCCCGTACCGACGGAGAAAGTCCCGGTACTCGTCTTCCCCCACGAACTTAATAACAACCCGATAGGCCGTAACTAGCTCCACACCGTAAACAGCTTCCACCGGGACATGAAGCATGTCACACATCACTATCTCGATGGTCGGATAACCAGCCTTACAAGTGAACTCCAGGCCCACGGAGTTCACACGCTGAACAGGAGGAAGATGGCCCCCCCATGTCAGAACTGCCACGTCAACGCAGCCAGGCAGGCAACAAAACTGGTAGGGCAGGGACGCCCACACCACCTGGCGACCAAAACAGCAAACAACTCCAACAGCCACGGAGGGTCGGTAAACGTCCTCACTCCACAGCTGCTAGCAGTCGACTCCCAAGCCTTAATATTTACGGGCAAGCCTGAATGCAGAGAGAGATGTTACGAACCTAGTCCAAAAATTTTTAGACTTACCATCAACGTATAGTTTTTCACACTCACTCCAAAATTTTAGATTGAAATTCGAGTCCTTACTCAGAGCACTGAGACTTAAGGTTGACCTAATTAGTGCTAAGTGGTTAACCAATGTTATAGTAAGACACAAATTACCCAGTGAAGCACTGGATAAGTTGTGTACCTCTCATAACAAAACGTCTCTGACGTAACAGAAATCACAGAAAATTTGCGCTCTGTTGTAAAGAGACAAGGAGCCAACACAGTAGGTAAATCAATATCTAAACCTTCAGATACCATTCACTATAAATCACAGAGTATGACACGTACTACAATAAAGCATTAACCATCTATTTTCACTCCAAGATGGAAAAAACTGCTGGAGTACATACGCAGTGAGTCCCTCCACACATACAGTCCCTGTATCATCCAAGGCAGTGACTCCCAAAATTATTGGAGGCTGGAGAGACTGTTTGGTCTGTCAAAGGGAACATTCATTATACACTGTCAAACTTACCCTAATCGTTCTTCTAGAATAAAGTGTCTTTAGGAATTGCACAAATGCACGAGATGCTTAAAACCACATGACCCCAGTACCTATGCAACCCAACTCTGCACTTGCAACAGGTGCCATAATGGTCAACACCATACTGTGCTGTGTGGGGGACACTAGACCAAGGTTGCCCCAACCCCAAGTGGAAGAGGAAACTGTTACCACAGTTCAGTACTGTAAAGTACGATAGGACATTAATATACTAACCACAAAGTCCAACAGTAATGCAACTTTCCCCACTGCTTAATTTCACCTTAGCCATAAAAAGTCCAAATCACCACTCGTGGTTTATTTGATCGAGGATCTCAATAGACGCTTGTCACAATGAAGGTGGCAGATGCCTTAAAACTTAAACTCATACATCAAAATTAAACATCTCAGGGTTCTTTCCCAACACCGGACCTCAAAATTATATAGTAATTAGACGGCTAGTACATCTTGGTGGTAATGCCAGACCAGTACAGGCTATAGTAGTTATCTTGAGGTTATCTTGAGATGATTTTGTGGCTTAGTGTCCCCGCGGCCTGGTCCTCGACCAGGCCTCCACCTCAAGGAAGCAGCCCATAGCAGCTGTCTAACTCCCAGGTACCTACTTACTACTAGGTAACAGGAGCATCAGGGTGCAAGAAACATTTTGCCTATTTGTCTCCGCCTCCACTGGGGATCGAACTGGGAACGTCAGGACTACGAATCCGAAGTGCTGTCCACCCAGCTGTCAGGCGCCAGAGGTTTTGTATAATATGTGGTTTTGTATAATATAATTGGTCTCATGCCAAAACTGGTCTGGTAGACAAAATCCCATCTGACCCATATGTTCATGGTCTAGAGAACACAGCCAAACTCCTTCAAAGTAAGGGAATCAAGTTGACTGACAACAAAATTACTTCTGACCACCTCACAGATATCGGTATTCATGTAGGTGCGGATTATTATGATAAATTCATCACTGGAAGCACTAAACAGCAGGGAAAGAACCTGTTACTGTCTGTGGGAGGCAAATTTCTCACTGGTCCAGTATTGAGTCAAAAGCAACCCACACCTGTGAACAGCAATCAAGTCAACCAAGTGATGGTTACGTAACTAGGAGCAGTCACCACTTAAATTCAGTGACTTGATCGAGTATAAGCTCGATCCCCCTGTTCACAAATTATGGGATCTAGTCATCTTAGGCATTGTCCCTGAGCAACCTAGTCCAGACAACACATGAACGTATTAACAGTAACTAGACTCAGTTATTTACAAAGAAAATCAATACTAGGTCAGGCTAACTTGGACGCTGAACCATCAGCAACTTCCAGTAAATAATTTCATGTCACTAAATCGAATGAAATCACAGGTGTTGTGCTTGAACAGACAACCTGAAAACTTAAAATTGTACCATGAAATAATCCAACAACAACTTGATAATAAATTCATCAAAGTTGTTACAAATGATAACTCTAAGGAGGGACAATATTTACCATATCATGCCGTACTAAAAGATTCAATTACCACACCTATAAGAATTGCGTTTAACTGTAGTGCTAATGCTAAACAAAATAGTGTCTCGTTGAATGACTGCCTTCAAACAGGTCCAAGCCTTACACAGAGGCTATATGATGTGCTGTTAAAGTTTCGTATAGGGAATTATCCATATGCAAGGCATTCCTTAGGGTAGGTCTCCAAGAAGAAAACCGTAATTACACAAAGTTCCTCTGGCTCAAGGGTCCTAGTAATCCACACAATGAAATAATGACATACCGGGTCGCGTCTGTTTTGTTTGGTTCTACTTCTTCACCGTTGCTGTTTCAAGCAACCTTAGATACACATTTGAAGAAGTTCAATAGCCCAAATAAAACTGAAATTAGCAATAACCTGAATGTAGATAATTTCCAGTGAACTACCAGCAGGGAAAAAACTACTACCCTTATATCATGGGGCTAATAAAGAGTTGTTAGACACAAATATGCCTCTCCAGTTATGGGCCTCCAATAAGCCTAAATTAAATCAACTATTTGAAGACGAATTTCCCAACAACAAGGTACCACCGAAGTTATAGGTGCTGGGTGTAGAATGGGATACAACTTCAGATGAGTTGACTATTAAATTGGTGGAACCAGATACTGCCAACTTAACTATGAGCAAAACTGCTATCACAAGTCAGCAGACTGTTTGACCCCTTGAGACTAGTAAGTCCCATATTCATTAAGGGTAAACTGCTTATGCAGGAATGCTGGCAGAATAATTATAGGTTGGGATGATCCATTATCAAATGCCTTACTAGAAAAATGGCAGCAGTTAACAATGGATCTAAGTATCTTAAACAATATTAAGTTCCCTCATAATACTGTAAACCTTGATCAACCTGTAAGGCTGCATGTGTTCTGTGATGCCTACGGACAGGCGTATGGCACTGTGGTATATTTAGTAACAAAAGGGGCAGACAACACTGCTCATATCCAAAGCTGGGGGTGGCACCGTTAAAGAAACGGTTATTGCCACAATTAGAATTAACCCTCCTACTGGTAGATGTTTGATTGGCTCATTACTTGGCCAAAACTTTAAATAATCTCCACTTTACTTAAACATTGTTATAAGCAGATACTGAGGCTGTCTTACAGTGGGTAAGAAATAATAACAACAAAACTCCCTACGTGTGTAATTGTGTTACACAAGTCATTGTGATTACTGTCACTGTTCCTACTGAGACACCAGAACCACCTCCGACTCTGGCAATTGATTATAGTCAGTGCTCTGAGTTAAGTAAATTACTAGGTTTAACCCCAAATGGTGTTTGATTTCCTGAACAGAATGGGAATCAAACACCAATTTCCTAGTCCAATAGAGTACTTGTTCAAGCGAGCCCAGATTGAAACCTATGGGATGGATTATGGAAACTCTGATAAATTATAAATTAGTAAAAGATCTGATTTGACTTGAACATTAACAATATACATAGATACAGAGGATGCCTGGAACATTCCAAAATAGACTTGGATGTAAAGAATCTAATGTTACTCCCTCATCACCACATGATCAGCCAGTTAATTGTGTTATACATACACAAACACGGCACCTTACATGGTGGGGTACTAGATACTCTCATCGACCTGAGACCACAGTTCTAGCATCCTAAAGGTCGTCAAACTTAAAAGTTTATAATAAAATCTTGTGTAGTCTGCCGGAGGTATAACACTCGGGTGTGCCCTTATCCAGGATCTCCACCACTTCCCAGAGAATGAATTGTCCACCTTCGTCCTTTTGAGACCACTGGGGTAGACTACACAGGAGCATTAACTCTCACAGTCACCAAGGACAAAGTTTCAATGAAAGCATTCATTTCCCTCTTCACCTGTGCCACCACAAGAGTATGCTTAGAGGTGACTCCCGGCATGAGTGCTGAGGCATTCTCACAAGCATTTTGCAGGTTTGCTGCCCATCAATCCTGCCCCAAGTTAATGATCTCAGACAATGTGTCAAACCTGGTGGCTGGGGAAGCCTGTCTGCGAGAAATATGGAATCACCCAGAGGTACATACTGCCTTCAAACAAAGGCAGTCCCACAGGAAATTCATACCAACCAGAGCACTGTGGCATGGAGGTTTCCATGAATGAATGATACGTACGGTAAAACCTTGTCGAAGAAAAGCCCTACACTGTCAAAGGATTGACTTGCAGGACCTCAAAACCGTTGTCATGGAATAGAAGATCCAGTCAACAACCGATTACTAGCCTACCTCTCCGATTACATTTCCCAACGAGAACCACTGAGTCCATCCTATCTGATGTATGGGGGACTTCTTAGCCCTCTAGTGTTCCTAACGGATGAGGAACCATAAGATCCTTCATATGTCAGAGGGAGTGACTTAGTCCAGAGTTTCAAACACCTCTCACGAGTGATAGGTCGGTGGAATTAAGTATGGACTTGAGAATATCTAACTGCTCTGAGAGGGAATCATTATAGAGCAAGTAGCCCTACACAAATATTAATCTAAAACCTTGTGATATTGTTCTGGTAGAACAATATCGTTCAGATTGGCCCATAGGTAGAATAGCTTCTGTGTATTCAGACCACCAAGGTATCTTGAGAATAGTGAAAGACAAGTGCCGAGGCACCATTACTCTTAAAACTTTAGAAAAACTAGTTCCTCTAGAGCAGGGGTGGGCAACCTCTGGCACGCATGCCAAACTTGGCACGCTGATGACTTGTCTCTGGCACGCAAGAGCATAGGTTACCCTAAGCACAGATGCAAGCACATGTTACGCTAAGCACAGACAAAAAAAAAACTACTTTCCTTGGGGATATAAGCTTACATGCCATGACAGTATATGTTAGTCCTGGTGGTGAAGAGGTTTAAGCTCTACGAAGCTAAAGAGGTCTCAAGAAAAAGAAGTTGATCTTGTTGCCATAGTTACCTTCTTTTTTTACGTCATCGGTCATGCCGATGTATGATGATTCTCCTCTATTTACTTTGGCTCATATTTTATGTAATAAGCCTTTCTAACCTAAAGGCTGCACCCATAACCATAGTGTACACTGACAATCATATCTGTGAAGGCAAAATACGCCATGCCTGCCCACCTTTAAAAATGAATTTCGTAAACTTTGAATTTAAACCCCCACAACATCTCCCCCCCCCCCCCCACCTAAACCTCATGTGTTTGAATGCCGCCCGACTTCAGTTTGACGCATATTAATTAAACTCACTTTACTATCTAAATCTAAAGCATCTTCACCTTCGAAAGGTAAAGAAAGATAAGAATTCTTATGCTCTCCCCTTCTCTCCATTGACGGCCGTAATATAACCAATCAATAAAATAATAGTGAAATCAACAGTCCCTCACCCCCATGAAGGCCCCGAAATGAACACATGTTCAGACGATCTCAGACTCGTAACTCTCTCTCGCAGTCTTGCTTCGTAGTGTTTCTCACAGTTGCTCACTTGCCTCCTCCCCGAGAAGAAGGTCAGTACTTCATCTCCAGGTGAAAATTATTCCCCTTATAAATCAATAACTTTGTGAAACTCAATATCATTGTAAGAATAGTCTTAATCCTTAAATTCACACGTGCTCCCTAAGAGATGGTTGCTCTTGCATCACTACCTGAGCTGAAATATGTAAAACAGTTGTGAACGAATTCTCTACTCGGCAAATTGACATTTCAATAGTAGTATCCGTCACAACAGATGGTGCCCCAAACATGACTGGTGAGAAGGCAGGATTTGTAAATCTGTTTGCAAAAAGTGTTGGTCATCCACTGATTGGCTTCCATTGCATCATACATGAGGAGGCTTTATGTGCAAAAGTTGGCCTAAAGGAACTGCAAGAAGTGATGCAAACAGTTACTAAGGTTGTTAATTACATTTGTGGTCGGCCTTTAAATAAAAGACAATTTCATACTCTACTGGATGAGGTAGAATCTGTGTATAAAGGACTGAAAATGTACAACCATGTTCGTTGGCTTAGCAGAGGCTTGGTTCTGAAACGATTTATTGAATGCTTAGATGAGATAAAGCTCTATTTGAACGACCAACAAGTGTCATACCATGAATTTTCTGACATCATGTGGGTTTGACTTGATGTTATGTTTTGTTACATAAAAGCTTTTGAAATGAAGCTTAAAGTTTTTAAGAGGGATGTAGATAATGAGAGATTTAGATACTTTCCAAACCTAAAGAGGTACATCAGTGATCTAAAAGATGACAGAACAGACCACAAATGTCTTCAAAAGCTGTTTGTAAACATTATCGAGTCAACAGTTTGGCAGTTCTCTACAAGATTTGCCAAATTCAGAGAACTGGAAGACACAGTAAAGTTCATCAAATTTCCAGACAGCATCAAAATGGATGAACTAAACTTGCAAATGTTTTCATGGATAGACATGGATGATTTTGAGATGCAGTTGATTGATTTTCAGAGTAGCTCAATTTGGAAGCAGAAATTTGTTGATCTTAGAGTTGACTTGGAAAATATTGAAAGAGAGAGATTAGAGATGAAAGTAACAAAGAGAAATGCGGAAAACGAAGTATTAAGGACTTGGAATACTATTCCAGAAAATTATGTCTGTTTAAAAAACCTTGCAACAGCATTGCTAACCATGTTTTCGTCTACATATGCTTGCGAATCTTTGTTCTCAATTATGAACTTTGTTAAGTCTCGTAACAGGAGTAGCATGACAGATGAAACTAGCGCTGCATGCATATCTCTCAATGTTACTAAATATAAACCCGATGTAAAATCTCTGTCATCAGTTATGCAGCAGCAGAAGTCTCACTGACAGTATATAAAAGGAGTCAACAAGTTTTTTATCTGTTGTATTCTATTAAAGTCACAAAAGCTTAAAGGCTGTTGAAATGTATTTCTGAAGGCTAAATAATTTTTTTTTCTTTTTTTTGTATACTATGTTTTACTGCACTGAGGTAATTTATTATTTTTTCGTTTAAAAAGTTCTTAAGATATACCAAATATGTTCTAAAAAAAATGGTTGGCACGTGGAAAAAGTTTGTGTCAGAGACTTGGCTGATTTTGGCACGCACTCTCAAAAAGGTTGCCCACCCCTGCTCTAGAGCTTGCAGGAAATGAAATCAGTCAAAAACTAATCACACATGAAGTTTCTGAAAGGAACGTATGTCATAGAGGACTGCAGCACAACAGTGCAGACAAACTCAAACAATTCCAATACTTCTGAAAGTGGAAACTGAAAAACTGGCCTACACTAAATGACAGAATTAAGGAACACAAAAGAAGTGTTAAGTCTGCAGACACAAACAATGTTCTCTTCTGTCATGCTAGGGATTCTAATCATCCTATTGATAGGTCTTCCACTAAAATAATCTTTCCTACCTCTACTCTACACAGACGTCGTCTTGTCGAATCGGCTCTGATTCACATCCTTCCCCAAATGAACCTTAGTCCTGGCTTTGTTGCTGTTGACTCTTCCCTTTCTCAGTATGTACTCAAACGTTCTAAACTTTCAAACAAACGTGACCAAACATAAGCTCACCCTTCCTTTTATCTTGGATTTCTTTCTCTTATTTTCTTTTTCGATCTCATTCTTACTGCTCTTGTTACACCTTATCTTCCGTACCTTTTGCCTTGCTCGTATCTTCCTCAAAGATTTCCATCTCCTCACCTCTCTCTCTCTCTCTCTCTCTCTCTCTCTCTCTCTCTCTCTCTCTCTCTCTCTCTCTCTCTCTCTCTCTCTCTCTCTCTCTCTCTCTCTCTCTCTCTCTCTCTCTCTCTCTCTCTCTCTCTCTCTCTCTCTCCCTCTCTCTCTCTCTCTCTCTCTCTCTCTCTCTCTCTCTCTCTCTCTCTCTCTCTCTCTCTCTCTCTCTCTCTCTCTCTCTCTCTCTCTCTCTCTCTCTCTCTCTCTCTCTCTCTCTCTTGCCTATTTAATGCCATTGCCTCCCTCGTCTCATCCAGCTCCTGTGCCAGGTAAGTTCACCACGGGCTCACCATAGCCCGTGCTACTTGGAACTTTTGTTCTGAGTAGCTGAAACTAAAACAACAACAACCTCGTCTCATCACAATCGACTTGATAACGGTCCAGTACGGACCGAAACGTCGTCGTCTCTTCAATTTATAGTGTGTGGTTTGGTCAACATTTTTCAGCCACATTATTGTGACTCATCATCTTCAAACTCAAACAATTGTATAGCTCTGAGTAAATACAGCTGAATATAAATCGAAGACTGAATTTGGTAAAATTATTATTAACTGAGATAGTTTCTATGGGCCTCAGTGGATGGTCAGTGATCAGTAGACTGAATTGGATACCCATGTGTATGGGAAGTAGGCTTACAGGTTCCGGAAGATGAGAGGAAATGCCAATACTGTGGAGAAATGCCCGACAGACCGCTGGAACATTATCTAACACAGTGCACAGTTACAAATCCATTAAGATTTCAACTTAGATTCAACAGGGCAGAAGTTGTTAAACACATATGGCAAAATCTTACTGAAGCGACCACACAAGTCATAAATACTCATGCTCCGCCCAAGTAAAACAGAAACACGCAATGCCACTGATCTCACTGCTGACCCAGAGCCATACATTCAATCCTCCAATCAATCCGATCACATTAAATCCTCTAAGCAAATTAAAATGTAATCAAGCTAGGAAACCTAGTATAACCCGAGTTTGCAGGACAGTGAAATTACTTAGATTTTCCAACACCTGTACCTCTAACACAAATAGGTGAATACAAGTAGGTGAAAACACACACACACACACACACACACACACACATAAGCCTCACAGGATTAATTGAATTCTATGACCAGGCAAGAAAGAGAGGAGTGGGCAGACTGCATATTTTTGGATTGCCAGAAAGCCTTTGACACAGTACCACACAAGAGGCTAGTGAAAAAAACTGGAGATGCAGGTAGGAATTTTTTTTATTATTATTTTCTACCACAGACGTGGATACACATTTACAATGCTAACCAGCATATATACATTTTCTTCTGTCCTCCATGGACAGGGTTAGAGATGTGTTAAACATATAGTTCAGGGTTTTATTGAACAATCAACCACAGAAGGTGATTCGGTGCTTTTAAAATGCTAAGCTAACCTACATACGTAAATACATAGATACACAGATTTACGTATGCCCTACATAAAGTGTTCAATGTGTCTTTTACATAGTGTTATTAATGTGCATTTACAAAGGTGAAATGTAATTCTGATCAGCTTCCATATATACTTTATACACATACACACACACTCATATACATACATATATACACACACATGCATGCACATACATTTGTCTCTTTTACTCTGACAGGGTGAGATAGCTGATAAAGAAACTTGTGTGCAATTAAGCATTTAATCACTGAAGGTGATTAAGGTGCTTTTTCAAGCTCAGGTTATATAGTTACATCACATACATACATTGTATAATTGATACATTACATGGTCAATCTTGGGTACAAGTCCAATATATCATCAAGTGTTCCAGTACTCATATAGTAATTACAGGGTTCAGCATACCTTAGCCCAGGAGGGCGAAAGTCAGTCAGTATGGGACATTCTACAATATAATGTTCAAGAGAGTGCATGTTTTCTCTTTCACACAGTTGACACATTGTGTACTCGACATTTGGGTTTGGAGAAAGCTGCCAGATACATCTATATCCCAGGCGTATTCTGGCCACTATAACATCACATTGCCGGGTTCTTGTTCTATTAGTCCCATATGTGAATGTCTCCTCACGATATCTATCATAATATTTAATGCTACAACTTTCAGGTCTTTGCGAATTTGCTAGGTTGGTGAGATCTTCATTAGATATTTGTTTAAGTATTCCCTTTGTCATTGCTAATGAAACACCCATATCAATTTCTACCACTGGTTTTCGACTGGCTGTCTTTGCAAGCATATCAACAGTGTCATGCCTTGAGATGCCAAGAGGTGAAAGGGAAGGTACTCCATTGGATTAGGGAGTACCTAAGAAACAGAAGGAAACGAGTCACTGTGAGTGGTGAGGCCTCAGATTGGCGAGACGTCACCAGTGGAGTCCCGCAGGATTCAGTCCTTGGACCTATGCTGTTTCTGATATATGTAAATGATCTCCCAGTGGGTATAGAATCGTTCGTCTCATTGTTTGCTGATGATGCAAAATTTTTGAGAAGGATTAAAACAGAGGATGATAGTAGGAGGCTACAAGATGACGTAGACAGACTGAATGAATGGTCCAACAAATGGCTACTAAACTTCAACCCGAGTATATGCAAGGTCATGAAACTAGGCGGTGGAAACAGGAGGTCAAACACAGGATACCGAATGGGAAATAAAGTACTTTATGAAACGGACAGAGAGAAAGATCTAGGAGTTGATATCACACGAAACCTGTCTCCTGAAATCCACATAAAAAGAATTACATTTGTGTCATACGTGAGGCTGGCTAACATCAGAACAGCCTTCAGGAACCTGTGTAAGGAATCATTCAGAACCTTGTACACAGCATATGTAAGACCAATTCTGGAGTATGCGGCCCCAGCATGGAGCCCGTACCCTGTCAAGCACAAGATGAAGCTACAGAGAGTTCAGAGGTATGCCACTAGGCTAGTCCCAGAACTAAGAGGCACGATTTACGAGACAAGGCTGCGTGAAATGCACCTCACGACACTGGAAGAAAGAAGAAAAGCAGAGACATGATCACTACCTACAAAATTCTCAGAGGAACTGACAGGATAGATAAGGATAAACTTTTTAACACGGGTGGTACGCGACCAAGGGGACACAGGTGGAGACTGAGTACCCAAATGTGCCACAGGGACGTTCGAAAGAACTTTTTCAGTGTCAGAGTAGTTGGTGGAACGGATGGAATGCATTAGGCAGTGATGTGGTGGAGGCTGACGCCATACACAGTTTCAAATGTAGATTTGATGGAGCCCAGTAGACTCAGAAATCTGTACACCAATTGATAGACAGTTGAGAGGCGGGACCAGAAAGCCAAATCTCAACCCCTGCAAGTACAAATAGGTGAGTACAAATAGGTTAGTACACACTCGCATGCCCGCATAGTTAAAAAAAATCATCAGTTGAGAGGCGGGCCCCAAGAACTGAAACTCAACCCTACGTAACCTCAGGTTACACCCTGCAAACACTGATGCCAAACACTGATAAGGAGGGTACTCACCTAGTTGTACTCACCTAGTTGTGCTTGCGGGGGTTGAGCTCTGGCTCTTTGGTCCCGCCTCTCAACCGTCAATCAACTGGTGTACAGATTCCTGAGCCTATTGGACTCTATCATATCTACACTTGAAACTGTGTATGGAGTCAGCCTCCACCACATCACTTCCTAATGCATTCCATTTGTCAACCACTCTGACACTAAAAAAGTTCTTTCTAATATCCCTGTGGCTCATTTGGGCGCTCAGTTTCCACCTGTGTCCCCTTGTGCGTGTGCCCCTTGTGTTAAATAGCCTGTCTTTATCTACCCTATCAATTCCCTTGAGAATCTTGAATGTAGTGATCATGTCCCCCCTAACTCTTCTGTCTTCCAGTGAAGTGAGGTTCAATTCCCGCAGTCTCTCCTCGTAGCTCATACCTCTCAGCTCGGGTACTAGTCTGGTGGCAAATCTTTGAACCTTTTCCAGTTTAGTCTTATCCTAGACTAGATATGGACACCATGCTGGGACTGCATACTCCAGAATTAGCCTGACATATGTGGCTAATTCTGAATGAATTAGCCACATATGTCACATGCCACATTCAGAGTTCTGAATGAATCTTTTCACAAATTTCTGAATGCCGTTCGTATGTTGGCCAGCCTGGCATATGCCGCTGATGTTATCTTCTTGATATGTGCTGCAGGAGACAGGTCTGGCGTGATATCAACTCCCAAGTCTTTTTCTTTCTCTGACTCCAGAAGGATTTCCTCTCCCAGATGATACCTTGTATTTGGCCTCCTGCTCCCTACACCTATCTTCATTACATTACATTTGGTTGGGTTGAACTCTAACAACCACTTATTCGACCATTCCTTCAGTTTGTCTAGGTCTTCTTAAAGCCTCAAACAGTCCTCTTCTGTCTTAATCCTTCTCATAATTTTGGCATCGTCCGCAAACATTGAGAGAAATGAATCTATACTCTCCGGGAGATCATTTACATATATCAGAAACAAGATAGGACCGAGTACAGAGCCCTGTGGGACTCCACTGGTGACTTCACGCCAATCTGAGGTCTCACCACTCACCGTAACTCTCTGCTTCCTATTGCTTAGGTACTCCCTTATCCACTGGAGCACCTTACCAGCTACACCTGCCTGTCTCTCCAGCTTATGTACCAGCCTCTTATGTGGTACTGTGTCAAAGGCTTTCCGACAATCCAAGAAAATGCAGTCCGCCCAGCCCTCTCTTTCTTGCTTAATCTGTGTCACCTGGTCATAGAATTCTATTAAGCCAGTCAGGCAAGATTTACCCTCCCTGAACCCATGTTGTCGATTTGTCACGAAGTCCCTTCTCTCCAGATGTGCCACCAGGTTTTTTCTCACGATCTTCTCCATCACCTTGCATGGTATACAAGTCAAGGATACTGGCCTGTAGTAAAGTGCCTCTTGCCTGTCGCCCTTTTTGTATATTGGGGCCACATTCGCCGTCTTCCATATTTCTGGTAGGTCTCCCGTCTCCAGTGACCTACTATACACTATGGAGAGTGGCAAGCAAAGTGCCTCTGCACACTCTTTCAGTACCCATGGCGAGATCCCGTCTGGACAAACAGCCTTTCTAACATCCAGATCCAGCAGGTGTCTCTTGACCTCCTCTCTCGTAATTTCAAACTCTTACAAGGCCGCCTGGTTTACGTCCCTTTCTCCTAACACAGTGACCTCACCTTGTTCAGTTATGAAGACCTCTTGAAACCTCTTGTTGAGTTCATCACACACCTCTTTGTCATTCTCTGTATACCTGTCCTCGCCTGTTCTAAGTTTCACTACCTGTTCTTTCACTGTTGTTTTCCTTCTGATGTGACTGTGTAGTAGCTTTGGTTCGGTCTTGGCTTTGTTTGCTATATCATTTTTATAACTTTTCTCTGCTTCTCTTCTCACCCTGACATACTCATTCCTGGTTCTCTGGTATCTCTCTCTGCTTTCTGGTGTTCTGTTATTCCGGAAGTTCCTCCATGCCCTTTTGTTCAGTTTCTTTGCTTCCATACATGCCCTATTATACCATGGATTCTTCTTTTGTTTCTCGGATTTTTCCTTTTGGGCCGGGATGTATCTGCTTACTGCATTCTGATACTTTTGGGTGACATAGTCCATCATATCTTGTACAGACTTAGGTCTGAGGTCTGTGTCCCAAGGTATTTCCCTAAGGAAGCTTCTCATCTCCTCATAATTTCCCTTTCGGTATTTGTTTCCTAGTTCTTTTTCGGGAGGGGGGGATATAATTCCTAGCTCTATCAGGTACTCAAAGTTCAATACACTGTGATCACTCATTCCCAAGGGTGCTTCCATCTTGACTTCTCTTTTATCCCTCTTATTCA